>NC_034191.2:76375580-76450077 GCF_002021735.2 Oncorhynchus kisutch
CAAAAGTCTGGACACACTTACTTGTGATTTATGTAGAATTCAAGGCACACTTAACCAGCATGGCTATCACAGCATTCTGCAGCGATACGCCATGCCACCTGGTTTGCGCTTAGTGGGACTATAATTTGCTTTTCAACAGGACAATGACCCAACACACCTCCAGGATGTGTAAGGGCTATTTGGCCAAGAAGGAAAGTGATGGAGACGTGCTGCTTCAGATGACCTGGCCTCTACAATCACCTGACCTTAACCCATTTGAGATGGTTTGGGATGAGTTGGACTGCAGAGCAAAGGAAAAGCAGCCAACAAGTGCTCAGCATATGTGGGATGTCCTTCAAGACTGCTGGAAATGCATTCCAGGTGAAGCTGGTTGAGAGAATGCCAAGAGTGTGCAAAGCTGTCATCAATTCAAAGGGTGGCTAAGATTCCATATGTGTCATTTCATAATTTGTATGTCTTCATTATTCTACAATGTAGAAAATAGTAAAACTAGTAAAAATAAAGAAAAGCCCTTGAATGAGTCAAACATTTGACTGGTCCTGTATATTAAAAAATGCAAATGTTATAAACAGTCCTACTTTTTCTATTACTGGGAAGTCAGACGGCAAACCTAAAGATTCGAAATGATTAAAATGATCCATGAGATAGCCTTTCACCCTTCTTGAGTGCCCAGTTCTTGAAGCTATATGACGTACAAGTAGGACCAATTGTTGCCAGTAGATGGCTCTGTTGGTTCATTTTTATTTATTTGGTTCCCTGGAGCACATCTGAATCTCTGAATATACCACATTCAGTTTTCTACTCCTTCCCCTTTAGGTTGACACATGCAACACTAGTCGTAGTAGAACCTATTCTATTTGGGTTGACAGTAGCTCCTGTCTATCATCCTCACCCAAGATGGCCACCACCACGTCGCCTCTGAGGATCTCGATGGAGCCACGGGAGATGAAGTAGATGGCGGTGAGCACGTCACCGGCGTGCACCAGGGTGTCGCCAGGCGGGGCGTGGGTGGTCTTGAACTTCATGGCCAGGGCCCGCAGACAGCCCTTCGTGGAGCCCTTGAAGGCCTTGCAGTTCTCCAGGAGGGTACGGTTAAGGTGAAGGCATATGTCAGCCTGGAGACACTCTGGGAACCCCTTCAACACCTGGTAGAGAGAGAGGTAGGGAGGGGGGAGGGAGGGAGGGAGAGAGGGAAAGATGTGGGGGAGGGAGAGTGAGAGAAAGGGGGAGGAAGACAGAGGGTGAGGGGGGGGAGAGAAAGGGGAATGGAGGGGGGTGAGGTGAGAAAGAGAGAGAGAGAGAGTATTTAGTGGGAGGGTGAGGGAGACAGACAGGGGGAGAGAGAAAGGGGAATGGTGGGGAGAGTGGTTGGAGGGAGGGGGAGAGAGAGTGAGAGGGGGGGATAGAGAGAGTGGGAGAGAAGGGGGAGGGAGAGGGGGAGAGAGGGTGATACTAACTTAAAGGCAGCAGCATAGCTAGATATTTACAGGACACCCTTATCCAGGGCAACTTACAGAATGTATTGAGTGGATACATATTCCTTACTTGTCCCCTGCGGGAATCAAACCCACAACCCTGGCGTTGCAAGAGCCACACTCTACCACTGCTGAATAACAAACATACACATATTCTGTAAAAAATGTAGTTGTCTGATACGTCCAAGCAAATATTACCCCAAAACAACTGCAATATTTAGTCAGCAATTTGCTGATATACTTTCACAGGACTTGTAAAGGCTTTTAAAATATGTTTTATTTCATGAATACTACAAGCCGTATTAATGATTTCCCCATTCTGACAAGGAGACACAATTACATTTCAGATGAAGGAGCGGAAGGTTTTCTGTGTGACTCTGGGACAAAGCTGTCAGACCAGACCAGCGTCTGGAACACCCCCTCTTCTTAAACCTTAATACTCCCACTCTAGTCCATCTCTATCCAACCGACCCAGCTCAGTTAGACTAATGAGGTCATCATTAAAAGACAGAGGCTATGACTGATTCAGTCAGACAGACGTGAGGAGGGGTTACATCATGACCACCGTTATAATCACGTCAGCAAACATTTTACTAATCCAACACGCTTCAGTAGACTCTCAACACAACATAATGAGGAAGTTGAGAAAACAAGCAACTTGGCTGTATCTTGTAAATTATTTATTAAGTCAAACACACAGGAATTCAGACGGAATACTGCAATTTCATGTTGGGAAATCTGGTTCCCGAAAGATTCACTTCCATAATATTTTTATTGGCAGTTGGAACTTAAAGCGTGTTGGAGAGAGTCTAGGCTCAGAGAGAGAGAGAGAGAGAGAGTCTAGGCTCAGAGAGAGAGAGAGAGAGAGAGTCTAGGCTCAGAGAGAGAGAGAGAGAGAGAGTCTAGGCTCAGAGAGAGAGAGAGAGAGAGTCTAGGCTCAGAGAGAGAGAGAGAGAGAGAGTCTAGGCTCAGAGAAGAGAGAGCTAGAGTCTAGGCTCAGAGAGAGAGAGAGAGTCTAGGCTCAGAGAGAGAGAGAGTCTAGGCCTCAGAAGAGAGAGTCTAGGCTCAGAGAGAGAGAGAGAGTCTAGGCTCAGAGAGAGAGAGAGTCTAGGCTCAGAGAGAGAGAGAGAGTCTAGGCTCAGAGAGAGAGAGAGTCTAGGCTCAGAGAGAGAGAGAGAGTCTAGGCTCAGAGAGAGAGAGAGTCTAGGCTCAGAGAGAGAGAGAGTCTAGGCTCAGAGAGAGAGAGAGTCTAGGCTCAGAGAGAGAGAGAGTCTAGGCTCAGAGAGAGAGAGAGAGTCTAGGCTCAGAGAGAGAGAGAGTCTAGGCTCAGAGAGAGGAGAGTCTAGGCTCAGAGAGAGAGAGAGTCTAGGCTCAGAGAGAGAGAGAGTCTAGGCTCAGAGAGAGAGAGAGAGAGTCTAGGCTCAGAGAGAGAGAGAGAGAGAGTCTAGGCTCAGAGAGAGAGAGAGAGAGAGTCTAGGCTCAGAGAGAAGAGAGAGAGTCTAGGCTCAGAGAGAGAGAGAGAGAGAGTCTAAGGCTCAGAGAGAGAGTCGAGAGTCTAGGCTCAGAGAGAGAGAGAGAGAGAGTCGAGAGTCTAGGCTCAGAGAGAGAGAGAGAGAGAGTCTAGGCTCAGAGAGAGAGAGAGAGAGTCTAGGCTCAGAGAGAGAGAGAGAGAGAGAGTCTAGGCTCAGAGAGAGAGAGAGAGAGAGTCTAGGCTCAGAGAAGAGAGAGAGAGAGTCTAGCTCAGAGAGAGAGAGAGAGAGAGTCTAGGCTCAGAGAGAGAGAGAGAGAGTCGAGAGTCTAGGCTCAGAGAGAGAGAGAGAGTCTAGGCTCAGAGAGAGAGAGAGAGAGAGTCGAGAGTCTAGGCTCAGAGAGAGAGAGAGAGAGAGAGTCTAGGCTCAGAGAGAGAGAGAGAGAGAGTCGAGAGTCTAGGCTCAGAGAGAGAGAGAGTCTAGGCTCAGAGAAGAGAGAGAGAGAGAGTCGAGAGTCTAGGCTCAGAGAGAGAGAGAGAGAGAGTCTAGGCTCAGAGAGAGAGAGAGAGAGAGTCGAGAGTCTAAGGCTCAGAGAGAGAGAGAGAGAGAGTCTAGGCTCAGAGAGAGAGAGAGAGAGAGTCGAGAGTCTAGGCTCAGAGAGAGAGAGAGAGAGAGTCTAGGCTCAGAGAGAGAGAGAGAGAGTCCGAGAGTCTAGGCTCAGAGAGAGAGAGAGAGAGTCTAGGCTCAGAGAGAGAGAGAGAGAGAGTCGAGAGTCTAGGCTCAGAGAGAGAGAGAGAGAGAGAGTCTAGGCTCAGAGAGAGAGAGAGAGAGAGAGTCTAGGCTCAGAGAGAGAGAGAGAGAGAGAGTCCTAGGCTCAGAGAGAGAGAGAGAGAGAGTCTAGGCTCAGAGAGAGAGAGAGAGAGAGAGTCTAGGCTCAGAGAGAGAGAGAGTCTAGCTCAGAGAGAGAGAGAGAGTCTAGGCTCAGAGAGAGAGAGGAGTCTAGGCTCAGAGAGGAGAGAGTCTAGGCTCAGAGAGAGAGAGAGTCTAGGCTCAGAGAGAGAGAGAGTCTAGGCTCAGAGAGAGAGAGAGAGTCTAGGCTCAGAGAGAGAGAGAGTCTAGGCCAGAGAGAGAGAGAGAGTCTAGGCTCAGAGAGAGAGAGAGTCTAGGCTCAGAGAGAGAGAGAGTCTAGGCTCAGAGAGAGAGAGAGTCTAGGCTCAGAGAGAGAGAGAGTCTAGGCTCAGAGAGAGAGAGAGAGTCTAGGCTCAGAGAGAGAGAGAGTCTAGGCTCAGAGAGAGAGAGAGTCTAGGCTCAGACGAGAGAGAGAGAGTCTAGGCTCAGAGAGAGAGAGAGTCTAGGCTCAGAGAGAGAGAGAGAGAGTCCTAGGCTCAGAGAGAGAGAGAGAGAGAGTCTAGGGCTCAGAGAGAGAGAGAGAGAGAGTCTAGGCTCAGAGAGAGAGAGAGAGTCTAGGCTCAGAGAGAGAGAGAGAGAGAGTCTAGGCTCAGAGAGAGAGTCGAGAGTCTAGGCTCAGAGAGAGAGAGAGAGAGAGTCGAGAGTCTAGGCTCAGAGAGAGAGAGAGAGAGAGTCTAGGCTCAGAGAGAGAGAGAGAGAGTCTAGGCTCAGAGAGAGAGAGAGAGAGAGAGTCTAGGCTCAGAGAGAGAGAGAGAGAGAGTCTAGGCTCAGAGAGAGAGAGAGAGGAGTCTAGGCTCAGAGAGAGAGAGAGAGAGAGTCTAGGCTCAGAGAGAGAGAGAGAGAGTCGAGAGTCTAGGCTCAGAGAGAGAGAGAGAGTCTAGGCTCAGAGAGAGAGAGAGAGAGAGTCGAGAGTCTAGGCTCAGAGAGAGAGAGAGAGAGAGAGTCTAGGCTCAGAGAGAGAGAGAGAGAGAGTCGAGAGTCTAGGCTCAGGAGAGAGAGAGAGTCTAGGCTCAGAGAGAGAGAGAGAGAGAGTCGAGAGTCTAGGCTCAGAGAGAGAGAGAGAGAGAGTCTAGGCTCAGAGAGAGAGAGAGAGAGAGTCGAGAGTCTAGGCTCAGAGAGAGAGAGAGAGAGCAGTCAAGGCTCAGAGAGAGAGAGAGAGAGTTCGAGAGTCCTAGCTCAGAGGAGAGAGAGAGAGAGTCTAGCGCTCAGAGGAGGAGAGAAGTAGAGAGTCGAGAGTCTAGGCTCAGAGACGAGAGAAGAGAGACGAGTCCTAGTGCCTCAGCAGAGAGAGAGAGAGAGAGTCGAGAGTCTAGGCTCAGAGAGAGAGAGAGAGAGAGTCTAGGCTCAAGAGAGAGAGAGAGAGAGAGTCCGAGAGTCTAGGCTCAGAGAGAGAGAGAGAGCAGCTAGGCTCAGAGCAGAGAGAGAGACCCCGAGAGTCGAGAGTCTAGGCTCAGAGAGAGAGGAGAGAGAGGTCTAGGCTCAGAGAGAGAGAGAGAGAGAGTCGAGTGTCCTAGGCTGCAGAGAGAGAGAGAGGAAGAGTCTATGGCTCAGAGAGAGAGAGAGAGGCGATGTCTAGGCTCAGATCGAGAGAGTCTATGGCAGTCTAGGCTCAGAGAGAGAGAGAAGAGAGTCTAGGCTCAGAGAGAGAGAGAGAGAGAGTCGAGAGTCTAGGCTCAGAGAGAGAGAGAGAGAGAGTCTAGGCTCAGAGAGAGAGAGAGAGTCGAGAGTCTAGGCTCAGAGAGAGAGAGAGAGAGAGTCTAGGCTCAGAGAGAGAGAGAGTCTAGGCTCAGAGAGAGAGAGAGAGTCTAGGCTCAGAGAGAGAGTCTAGGCTCAGAGAGAGAGTCTAGGCTCAGAGAGAGAGTCTAGGCTCAGAGGAGAGTCTAGGCCTCAGAGAGAGAGTCGAGAGTCTAGGCTCAGAGAGAGAGTCGAGAGTCTAGGCTCAGAGAGAGAGTCGAGAGTCTAGGCTCAGAGAGAGAGTCGAGAGTCTAGGCTCAGAGAGAGAGAGAGAACAGAGAGAGACAGAGAGAGAGAGAGAGAGAGAGAAGAGAGAGACATGAGAGGAGAGAGAAGAGAGAGAGAGAGAGAGAGAGAGAGAGACAGAGAGAGAGACAGAGAGAGAGAGAGACAGAGAGTCTAGGCTCAGAGAGAGAGAGAGAGAGAGTCTAGGCTCAGAGAGAGAAGAGAGGAAGAGAGTCTAGGCTCAGAGAGAGAGAGAGAGAGAGTCTAGGCTCAGAGAGAGAGAGAGAGAGAGTCTAGGCTCAGAGAGGAGAGAGAGAGAGTCCTAGGCTCAGAGAGAGAGAGAGAGAGTCCGAGAGTCTAGCTCAGAGAGAGAGAGAGAGTCTAGGCTCAGAGAGAGAGAGAGAGAGAGTCGAGAGTCTAGGCTCAGAGAGAGAGAGAGAGAGAGAGTCTAGGCTCAGAGAGAGAGAGAGAGAGAGTCGAGAGTCTAGGCTCAGAGAGAGAGAGAGAGAGAGTCTAGGGCTCAGAGAGAGAGAGAGAGAGAGTCGAAGAGTCTAGGCTCAGAGGAGAGAGAGAGAGAGAGAGTCTAGGCTCAGAGAGAGAAGAGAGAGAGTCGAGAGTCTAGGCTCAGAGAGAAGAGAGAGAGAGAGTCTACTAGGCTCAAGAGAGAGAGAGAGAGAGAGTCGAGAGTCTAGGCTCAGAGAGAGAGAGAGAGAGAGTCGAGAGTCTAGGCTCAGAGAGAGAGAGAGAGAGTCTAGGCTCAGAGAGAGAGAGAGAGAGAGTCGAGAGTCTAGGCTCAGAGAGAGAGAGAGAGAGAGTCTAGGCTCAGAGAGAGAGAGAGAGAGAGAGTCGAGAGTCTAGGCTCAGAGAGAGAGAGAGAGAGAGTCTAGGCTCAGAGAGAGAGAGAGAGAGAGAGTCGAGAGTCTAGGCTCAGAGAGAAGAGAAGAGAGAGAGTCTAGGTCAGAGAGAGAGAGAGAGAGTCGAGAGTCTAGGCTCAGAGAAGAGAGAGAGAGAGTCTAGGCTCAGAGAAGAGAGAGAGAGAGGTCGAGTGTCTAGGCCAAGAGAGGAGAGAGAGAGAAGAGTCTAGGCTCAGAGAGAAGAGAGAGAGAGTCGAGAGTCTAGCTCAGAGAGAGAGAGAGAGAGAGTCTAGGCTCAGAGAGAGAGAGAGAGAGAGTCGAGAGTCTAGGCTCAGAGAGAGAGAGAGAGAGAGTCTAGGCTCAGAGAGAGAGAGAGAGAGAGTCGAGAGTCTAGGCTCAGAGAGAGAGAGAGAGAGAGTCTAGGCTCAGAGAGAGAGAGAGTCTAGGCTCAGAGAGAGAGAGAGAGTCTAGGCTCAGAGAGAGAGTCTAGGCTCAGAGAGAGAGTCTAGGCTCAGAGAGAGAGTCTAGGCTCAGAGAGAGAGTCTAGGCTCAGAGAGAGAGTCTAGGCTCAGAGAGAGAGTCGAGAGTCTAGGCTCAGAGAGAGAGTCGAGAGTCTAGGCTCAGAGAGAGAGTCGAGAGTCTAGGCTCAGAGAGAGAGTCGAGAGTCTAGGCTCAGAGAGAGAGAGAGACAGAGAGAGACAGAGAGAGAGAGAGAGAGAGAGAGAGAGAGAGAGAGAAGAGACAGAGAGAGAGAGAGAGAGAGAGAGAGAGAGAGAGAGAGAGCAGAGAGAGAGAGAGACAGAGAGAGAGAGAGACAGAGAGAGAGTCGAGAGTCTAGGCTCAGAGAGAGAGTCGAGAGTCTAGGCTCAGTCAGAGAGAGAGAGAGGAGAGAGAGAGAGAGAGAAAGAGAGAGAGAGAGAGAGAGAGAGAGAGAGAGAGAGAGAGAGAGAGAGAGAGAGAAGAGAGAGAGAGAGAGAGAGAGAGAGGAAGAGAGAGAGAGAGAGAGAGAGAGCGAGAGAGAGAGAGACAGAGAGAGAGAGAGACAGAGAGAGAGTCGAGAGTCTAGGCTCAGAGAGAGAGTCGAGAGTCTAGGCTCAGTCAGAGAGAGAGAGAGAGAGAGAGAGAGAGAGAGAGACAGAGAGACAGAGAGAGAGAGAGACAGAGAGAGAGAGAGAGAGAGAGAGAGAGAGAGAGAGAGACAGAGAGAGAGAAATGTCTATAAATGTCTATAAAAGACTGCTGAAAATATAATGTTTGTGTGCATTGTGTGTGTATTTGAGTGTCTGTGTGTGTGTGTGTGTGTGTGTGTGTGTGTTTAAGTGTGTGTGTGTTGAAGTGTGTGTGTGTGTCTGTGTGTTTGAGTGTGTATGTATGTGGGTTTAAGTGTGTGTGTGTTGAAGTGTGTGTGTGACTCACAGCGGTCATATCAATGCCGTTAGTGTAGGACCAGGCGTGTTGGAAGTACTCCTCCAGCCGCTGTCTCAGTGGGTTGGGGATCTGATGGAAACGGATGAACTCTCTGACCCGTAGCATCTGGGTGTGGTACCTGGCCGTACCCGAGTACAACCTCTGGATGATGGCCGACACGTTACCAAAAATACTGGCGTACATCAGAGCTGGAGGAATAAATTATTATTGTGAACAAAATTCAGGAGCAGCAGAATGGGATCAAACGTTATAGTATCTCAGAACAGTTAGTGGTTGTAAACAGGCTCTAGAGCAGAGGAGGACGGCTCATAATAATGGCTGAGACGGAGCAAATGGAATGGCATCAAACCATGTCTGTAATGTAATTGATACCATTCCACCAATTCTGCTCCAGTCATTACCATAAACCTGTTCTCCCCAATTATATCAGTGGTTCCTTTCTCTCTTACTGTGCCACCAGCTGAATGTTACTCTGCCTGGAGTACCCCCGGAGTACCCCTGAAATACCCCTGGAGTACCCCTGAAATACCCCTGAAATAACCCTGAAGTACCCCTGAAATACCCCTGGAGTACCCCTGGAGTACCCCTGAAATACCCCTGGAGTACCCCTGGAGTACCCCTGAAATACCCCTGGAGTACCCCTGGAGTACCCCTGAAATACCGCTGAAATACCCCTGGAGTACCCCTGAAGTACCCCTGAAATACCCCTGGAGTACCCCTGGAGTACCCCTGAAATACCCCTGGAGTACCCCTGGAGTACCCCTGAAATACCCCTGGAGTACCCCTGGAGTACCCCTGAAATACCCCTGGAGTACACCTGAAATACCCCTGGAGTACCCCTGAAATACCCCTGGAGTACACCTGAAATACCCCTGGAGGGGTACTCCACTCTTTGCAAACTGGAATCCATATATCCTGAGGCTGCATTCATTGTAGCTGGGGATTTTAACAAGGCTAATCTGAAAACAAGACTCCCTAAATTTTATCAGCATATCGATTTCGCAACCAGGGCTGGAAAAACCTTGGATCACTGCTATTCTAACTTCCGCGACGCATATAAGGCCCTGCCCCGCCCTCCTTTCGGAAAAGCTGACCACGACTCCATTTTGTTGACCCCTGCCTACAGACAGAAACTAAAACAAGAAGCTCCCGCGCTGAGGTCTGTTCAACGCTGGTCCGACCAATCTGATTCCACACTCCAAGACTGCTTCCATCACGTAGACTGGGATATGTTTCGTATTGCGTCAGACAACAACATTGACGAATACGCCATACTGAACCAGTTTTAACCACACTGAACCAGTTTTATCACACATTCTCATTCAAACTGTTAGCAGCAGACCAAGACAGTGAACACTGCAACAAAACAAGTAACCAAGTAAATACGAGCAGATGCCGCACCACCCTATTGTTAACCAATTAAATCACAGTAGCATGAATTTCTACATCCCTTATAGTTTACCCTCCAGCACATACGAGGGAACCTGGAACTTACATCCTATGAGCATGACACAGATGGAGAATATCTTCTCAGAGTTGGTGTTGGGGGAGACGTTGCCAAAGCCCACACTGGTCAGACTGGAGAAGGTGAAGTAGAGGGCTGTGACATACTTGTCCTTTATGGAGGGGCCCGAGCCTCGCACCGTGTCGTTGTAGTGTTTCCCCAACGACTCGCCAAGTGTGTGGAGCCAGCCGATGCTGCCGTTGCGCTCCACGCTGCCGATGGCGTACCAGATGCACGCCAGCCAGTGGGCGATGAGGGCGAACGTGCACATGAGCAGGAAGAGGACGGCGGCGCCATACTCTGAGTAGCGGTCCAGTTTCCTCGCCACGCGGACTAGCCGGAGGAGGCGGGCCGTCTTCAGCAGGCCAATCAGAGTGGTCGTCTGGCAAGAGAGAGGAGAAACTGTTTGTTTAGTGTCCAATCTTACCTTGGGAGGTCCTGTGTTGCAGAGTTCTGCTCCATACAAGCCGTAACAAAGCTGATTCAACTCATTAAAGTCTTGATTGAAGACTATTATTAGTCGATTGGTTGAATCAGATGTCTGACTGCTTGGCTGGACCAAAAGCCTGGACCCACACTGGCCTTCTGCAGATAAGATTGGATAGCCCTGTTTATTAAATTATTTTTAAATTATTTTTATTTCACCTTTATTTAACCAGGTAGGCTACTTGAGAACAAGTTCTCATTTACAACTGCGAACTGGCCAAGATAAAGCATAGCAGTGTGAACAGACAACAACACAGAGTTACACATGGAGTAAACAATAAACAACAAACAAGTCAATAACATAGTAGGAAAAAAAGAATCTATATACATTGTGTGCAAAAGGCATGAGGGGGTAGGCAATAAATAGGCCATAGGAGTGAATAATTACAATTTAGCAGATTAACACTGGAGTGATAAATGATCAGATGAACATGTGCAGGTAGAGATACTGGTTGGCAAAAGAGCAGAAAAGTAAATAAAATAAAAACAGTATGGGGATGAGGTAGGTAAATTGGGTGGGCTATATACCGATGGACTATGTACAGCTGCAGCGATCGGTTAGCTGCTCAGATAGCAGATGTTTAAAGTTGATGAGGGAGATAAAAGTCTCCAGCTTTAGAGATTTTTGCAATTCGTTCCAGTCGCAGGCAGCAGAGAACTGGAAGGAAAGGCGGCCAAATGAGGTTTTGGCTTTAGAGATGATCAGTGAGATACACCTGCTGGAGCACGTGCTACGGGTGGGTGTTGCCATCGTGACCAGTGAACTGAGATAAGGGGGAGCTTTACCTAGCATGGACTTGTAGATGACCTGGAGCCAGCGGATCTGGCGACGAATATGTAGCGAGGGCCAGCCGACTAGAGCATACAGGTCGCAGTGGTGGGTGGTATAAGGTGCTTTAGTAACAAAACGGATGGCACTATGATAAACTGCATCCAGTTTGCTGAGTAGAGTATTGGAAGCTATTTTGTAGATGACATCGCCGAAGTCGAGGATCGGTAGGATAGTCAGTTTTACTAGGGTAAGTTTGGCGCCGTGAGTGAAGGAGGCTTTGTTGCGAAATAGAAAGCCGACTCTAGATTTGATTTCGGATTGCAGATGTTTGATATGAGACTGGAAGGAGAGTTTGCAGTCTAGCCAGACACCTAGGTACTTATAGATGTCCACATATTCTAGGTCGGAACTATCCAGGGTGGTGATGCTAGTCGGGTGTACGGGTGTAGGCAGCGAACGGTTGAAAAGCATGCATTTGGTTTTTACTAGCATTTAAGAGCAGTTGGAGGCCACGGAAGGAGTGTTGTATGGCATTGAAGCTCGTTTGGAGGTTAGATAGCACAGTGTCCAAGGAAGGGCCAGAAGTATACAGAATGGTTTCAACAGCGTAGAGGTGGATCAGGGAATCGCCCGCAGCAAGAGCAACATCATTGATATATACAGAGAAAAGAGTCGGCCTGAGAATTTAACCCTGTGGTACCCCCATAGAGACTGCCAGAGGACCGGACAACATGCCCTCCGATTTGACACACTGAACTCTGTCTGCAAAGTAGTTGGTGAACCAGGCAAGGCAGTCATTAGAAAAACCGAGGCTACTGAGTCTGGAGGTCAGTTCAAAGTTAAAATTGCTTTATTGTCCGTTTAGGATAAATTATATTAGTGAAATGTATAAAATGTGCTGTGGACCATCCTCTGCCCTACACTTGTACCGGATCCCCTCAGCAGCACTGAGACCGTGGTCTGTACTAGCAGAGATTTCCCATGAATCCTCCCCATGATTTACTGTGCTGTCGGTTGGTTCTGTTATTCCCACCCATTATACTTGTCTTGAGGAGCCCCCACCAAGTCTATACAGCAAATTAACAAGGACCCGATTACATCCCTGCTTGGCAGAAAGCCTAGTTCCTCACTTCACAATAAATGATAGTCCTCTGCTGCGGAGAATGTCCACTTCCTTGGCTCACTGGCCACTTGAGTTTCAATTCATTAAACATTGGCAAGAAGGTTGACAGTACAAACTTTCATAGTTGTTTTTCTGCTCCGGAGCCTTTGTGGGGATATCCCTGACTTGTAGTTCATTGGAGGTCCATTAATAATGGAGTAATTGAAGGGAGTTTTTATTTTTAGAGGTCCCAAAAGCTAATTGCAAATAGCTTTCATTATTTGTGGTTATCTACAGGTCAATATATCTAACCACACTTAAATACGAAATCAAACCTTTAAAACCAAGATTCATATCTGACAATCCCCGTAACTTAAGATGCATTCCAACACAGGTTGTCCTCACAAAACTCCATTACCCACAATGCACTTCCCCGATCCCCAATTCCTCACCTCCTCTCCGCTGCGGTAGATGAGCAGATCGAAGGGGATGGCTGCCACCATGTCGATGAGGAACCAGCCCTTGAAGTAGTGGATCGCTATCCTCAGCGGGGCGCTGACCACCTCGTCGTTAGTGTTGACGTATGTCGTCCTGAAGTTGATGACGATGTCCACGATGAACATGATGTCCACGATGAGGTCGACCACGTTGAGCGGCGAGCACGAGTAGCCACAGTTCAACATGGCTGCCTCTTCCTGGTCGTGGAGGAGGAAGGCGGCGGAGTAAGGGGTCAAGATGGCCGTGTAGATGACCAGCAGCAGGATGAGCCAGTCCCACACCGCCTTGAAGGGGCTGTAGTGGAGGACGGTCCACTTGTGGATACGAGGTGCCTGGAGCTTGTACTCTGGGAGGACGTCGGCACCCAGTGACAGCACCTGGCAGGGGAGATGGGGGGAGGGTTTAGCCTTTCTGATCTGGTAGTTGGATCAATATGATAGCGTTATACAGAGAGAGAGAGAGAGAGAGAGAGAGAGAGAGAGAGAGAGAGAGAGAGCAAGAGAAAGACAAAGAGACAGAGAGACAGGGAAAGAGAAGGATGGGAATCGGGCAGGGAAGGACAAGAAGAAAGTTCCCCAAAACCTTACATTTACATTTGAGCGACTTAAAGTTAGTGCATTCATCTTAAGATAGCTAGGTGGGACAACCACATATCACATTCATAGTAAGCACATTTTTCCTCAGTAAAGTAGCCATCAGTAATGTCAGAGCTAGATGGCGCCATAGAACATGGCTGACGTTTTACATTCTCCCAACCAATTGTGCAATTTAGTTATTTTTTGGCGTTTTTGTGTAAACTTATTTTTTTACTTATTGTGTACATAATGTTGCTACAACCGTCTCATACGACCGAAAATAAAAATAAAAATAAAAATAAAAATAACTTCTAGACATCAGAAAAGCGATTAAAGAAACTTTTTCGTTTTAACGAATCCGTCCAACGAGAAGTATATCCTGCTTTCACTGTAACAGGCCCAGATCCACGCCTTTCGCGTGAAGAAAAGAAACCGGAAAAGGGGACACAGATCGGGAATCCTTCTGAAAATCCTGCCTTCGATTCTTCTCGCTAACGTGCAATCATTGGACAATAAAATGGATGACCTACGATTAAGATTATCCTACCAATGGGACATTAAAAACTGTAACATCTTATGTTTCACAGAGACGTGGCTGAACGAAGATATGGACAACATAGAGCTAGTAGGATTTTCCATGAACCAGCGGGGGTGTATGTCTTTTTGTCAATAACAGCTGGTGCGCAATGTCTAATATTAGAGAAGTCTCGAGGTATTGCTCGCCTGAGGTAGAGTACCTGATAATAAGATGTAGACTGCACTATCTACCAAGAGAGATCTCATCTGTATTATTCGTAGCCGTCTATTTACCACCACAAAACGAAGCTGGCACTAAGACCGCACTCAACCAACTCTATAAGGCCATAAGAAGAAAATGATCACCCAGAAGCGGCGCTCCTAGTGGCCGGGAACTTTAATGCAGGCAAACTTAAATCAGTTTTACAACATTTTTACCTGCATGTCACATGTGCAACCAGGGGAAAAAAATCCTAGACCACCTTTACTCCACACACAGAGATGCATACAAAGCTCTCCCCCGCCCTCCATTTGGCAAATCTGACCATAATTCTATCCTCCTGATTCCTGCTTACAAGCAAAAAGTAATGCAGGAAGTACCAGTGACTCGCTCAATACGGAAGTGGTCAGATGACGCGGATGCTACACTACAGGACTGTTTTGCTAGCACAGACTGGAATATGTTCTGGGATTCATTCAATGGCATTGAGGAATACACCACCTCAGTCATCGGCTTCATAAATAAGGGAAAAAGAAGATGACGTTATCCCCACAGTGACCGTACGTACATACCTCAACCAGATGTTGCCGGCAACATCCGCATTGAGCTAAAGTCTAGAACTGATGCTTTCAAGGAGTGGGAGACTAATCCGGACACTTATAAGAAATCCCGTTATGCCCTCAGACGAACCATTAAACAAGCAAAGCATCAATAAGGGATTTAAATTGAATCCTACTACACCGGCTTTGACGCTCGTCAGATGTGGCAGGGCTTGAAAACTATTACGGACTACAAAGGGAAACCCAGACGCGAGCTGCCCAGTGATGCGGGCCTACCATATGAGCTAAATGCCTTTTATGCTCGCTTCGAGGCAAGCAACACTGAAGCATGCACTAGAGCACCAGCAGTTCTGGATGACTGAGTGATAAAGCTCTCGGTAGCCGATGTGAACAAAACCTTTAAACAGGTCAACATTCACAAAGCCTCTGGGCCAGACAGATTACCAGAACGTGTAGTCAAAGCATGCACGGCCCAACAGCCAAGTGTCTTCACTGACATTTTCAACCTCTCCCTGACCGAGTCTGTAATACCTACATGTTTCAAACAGACCACCATAGTGCCTGTGTCCAAGGAAGCGAAGGTAACCTGTCTAAATGATTACCGCCCCGTGGCACTCACGTTGGTAGCCATGAAGTGCTTTGAAAGGCTGGTCATCAACAGGATCCTCCCGGACACCCTAGACCCACTCCAATTATCATACCGCCCCAACAGATCCACAGATGATGCAATCTCAATCGCACTCCACACTGTCCTTTCTCACCAGGAGAAAACGAACACCTATGTGAGAATGCTGTTCATTGACTACAGCTCAGCGTTCAACACCAATGTGCCCATGAAGCTCATCACTAAGCTAAGGACTCTGGGACTAAACACCTCCCTCTGCAACTGGATCCTGGACTTCCTGACGGGCCACGCCAGGTGGTGAGGGTAGGTAGCAACACATCTGCCATGCTGATCCTCAACACTGGAGCTCCGCAGGGCTGCGTGCTAAGTCCGCTCCTGTATTCCCTGTTAACCCACGACTGCGTGGCCAAACACAACTGTTAACCCACGACTGCGTGGCCAAACACAACCATCATGAAGTTTGCTGACGACACAACAGTGGTAGGCCTGATCACCGACAATGATGAGACTGCCTATAGGGAGGAGGTCAGAAACTGGCAGTGTGGTGCCAGGACAACAACCTGTCCCTCAATGTGAGAAAGACTAAGGAGCTGATCATGGACTACAGGAAAAGGCATACCAAACAGGCCCCCATTAACATCGACAGGAATATAGTGGAGCGGGTCGAGAGTTTCAAGTTCTTTGTGTCCACATCACCAACGGACATTCCTGGTCCAAACATACCAAAACAGTCGTGAAGAGGAGACAACAAAACCTTTTCCCCTTCAGGAGACTGAAAATATGTGGCATGGGTCCCAAGATACTCAACAGCTTCTACAGCTGCACAATCGAGAGCATCCTGATCGGTTGCATCACCACCTGGTATGACAACTGCTCGGCATCTGACCATAAGTTCCTACAGAGGGTAATGCGAACGGCCCAATACGTCACCGGGGCCAAGCTTCCTGCCATCGAGGACCTATATAATAGGCGGTATCAGAGTTTTTTCTGTTACCGCACGGCAAGCGGTACCGGAGCGCCAAGTCTAGGACCAAAAGGCTCCTCAACAGCTTCTACCCCAAGCCATAAGATTGCTGAACAATTCATAAAAACACCACCGGACAATTTACATTGACACCCCCCTCCCTTTTGTACACTCACTGTTTGTTTGTTACCTAGTCACTTCGCCCCCACATACAGTACATGTACAGATTACCTCAACTAGCCTGTACCCCCGCACACAGACTAGGTACCGGTGCCTCCTGTTTATAGCCTCGTTATTCTTATTGTGTTACTTTTATTATTACTCTTTGTTTTAGTCTACTTGGTAAATATTTTCTTCTTCTTGAACTGCACTGTTGGTTAAGGGCTTGTAAGTAAGCATTTCACGGTAAAGTCTATACTTGTTGTATTCGGCGCATGTGACAAATACATTTTGATTTGATTTAATAAAATAAAAATAAAATAAAATACAAAACAAACAATAACAAAAGTAGAGGGTTTTAGATGTTTTCAGGAGATGGACTCTGCTATTCACCATTTGGGGTGCCTTGGACTGCACTGAGTAGGAGCTGCCCTCCTGTAGGGGTGGGAGGGCCAGCAGACCGGAGGTGGCAGAACGGAGTGCTCAGGTTGGGGTGTAGCGTTTGAGCAGAGCCTGAAGGTGGGCAGGGGCAGTTCATCTTGTTGCTTCATAGGCAAAAGTATCATGGTCTGATTGCCTAGGAAGAGAAACCACTCCCCCCACAGCCACTGATTACGAAAACAACAACAGTCACACATTTCCCTCACACAGTATCAATTCACAGGGTGTATAAGTAAGGATGAAAAAACACAGCAATTCTTTGCATGTGTTGTATTAACATTTAGCAATTAGAGCTCAGTGTCCAGTGAGGCTGATGGAAGCTGTTGTGATAGGAAGGCTTCTCATAAGGTAAATTCTCAAGCAGAATGGAAATGCTACACACACACAAACACAACCCTGAACACTCCCCTGAACACGCAAACACAACAGCACACTCTAAACACACACCGAACACACCCCAACCACACACCGAACACAAACCCCAACCACACACCGAACACAAACCAAACACACACCGAACACAAACCAACCACACACCGAACACAAACCAAACACACACCGAACACAAACCAACCACACACCGAACACAAACCAACCACACACCGAACACAAACCAACCACACAAACAAACAGAAATTCACCATGGGAGCCAAATTCAGTCAGAGCAATTCCAGCCCCTCTACTGTATATAGCCTCGCTACTTTATATAGCCTCTCTACTGTATATAGCCTCTCTACTGTATATAGCCTCTCTACTGTATATAGCCTCTCTACTGTATATAGCCTGTCTACTGTATAGAGGCTCTCTACTGTATATAGCCTGTCTACTGTATATAGCCTCTCTACTGTATATAGCCTCTCTACTGTATATAGCCTCTCTACTGTATATAGCCTGTCTACTGTGTATAGCTTCTCTACTGTATATAGCCTCTCTACTGTATGTAGCTTCTCTACTGTATATAGCCTCTCTACTGTATATAGCCTCTCTACTGTATATAGCCTCTCTACTGTATATAGCCTCACTACTGTATATAGCATGTCTACTGTATATAGCCTCTCTACTGTATATAGCCTGTCTACTGTATATAGCCTCTCTACTGTATATAGCCTATCTACTGTATATAGCCTCACTACTGTATATAGCTTCTCTACTGTATATAGCCTCTCTACTGTATATAGCCTCTCTAATGTATATAGCCTCACTACTGTATATAGCCTCTCTACTGTATATAGCCTCACTACTGTATATAGCCTCTCTACTGTATATAGCCTGTCTACTGTATGTAGCCTGTCTACTGTATATAGCCTCTCTACTGTATATAGCCTCTCTACTGTATATAGCGTCAAGAGGAGGACCTGAATCCCTGGTAGGTCGCCTGAGGGTGGATAAGGCACTGCAGGTGTTCAGGCAAGGCAGGTGCGGTGCTAGACTGCAGGTAGCGCAGAGGGCAGGTGTCAGTGTGTGTGAATTAGATGCCTATAATTCACGGTGTGTTGGCCCTTCGCTATGGAGCTCAGTCATGTTCCTGAGCTTGACAGACACTGGGGGTTATCTATCATGTTAGGGTAGATGGTATCGTTTGTCACTGAGAAGGGCAAATCAAATCAACTTTTGGCAACTTTGCTTGTATGTCCTGCCTGTCCGTCATTTCTGGGGGAGGAGGCAGACATTGGGAAACAACATAGTCAATAGAAAAAACATGAGGTAAACGAGTTCAAAAACCACAGACAGGACAGGACAAGACAGGACAAGACAGGACAAGACAGGACAAGACAGGACCAGACAGACAGACAGACAGACACACACACACACACACACACACACACACACACACACAGTTCAGTGTCGTGCCCTTCTCGGCTTCCCATCCCGAAGGATCTATTGGGTTAGTTCAGTGTTGGGTTATACAGTTTATGTATAGTGATGTGTGTGAATTCAAGCTGCTTTGTAGAGTAATAACATCCAGAGGAAAACAACAAGTGTCTACATTTCACATATATCATAAAAACGACATTTGAGTACCACAGCCCTTTTGTAATGTAACTTTGTTGTAAGGTTTCTGCAGTTGTCAGTACAGATGTAATATAAGAATTTGATCACTCTGCTATCGCATACATTTTTCCTACGCAGCAGGAAATGCAAATTGTTGTGTATTCTATTTCCACTTTAAAATTTCAGACTTGATTTATCCCAACAAAAAATGTATACATTTTATAATCCATCTAATAATTCAAATGTCCATGAATTATAATCCATCTAATAATTCAAATGTCCATGAATTATAATCCATCTAATGATTAAAATGTCCATGAATTATAATCCATCTAATAATTCAAATGTCATTTAAAAAAAAAAAAATTATTTTACCTTTATTTAACTAGGCAAATCAGTTAAGAACAAATTCTTATTTTCAATGACGGCCTAGGAACAGTGGGTTAACTGCCTGTTCAGGGGCAGAACGACAGATTTGTACCTTGTCAGCTCGGGGATTTGAACTTGCAACCTTTCGGTCACTAGTGCTGCAGGATTATTTTCCTGCAGTGAGAAACTGATCAAATTAAAAAAAAATCCAACTGCTTACACACACAATCTTTTCATGTCACACGATTTTTTAAACCTCTCACTCAAAGTGCAAAACTACACACCAAATATCCAAAACCATAAGCTATTTCTCAGCCTTTGACTCAGTTGTCAAAGTTGCATAAAACACTTTTTTTCAAAACACTACACACAATTCTCTACCTAAAACACAAAAATCTAACAGGAAGTGACTTGCTTTCCTTTTCCAAACACAACCAATCAAAATGCTACACTTATTCACCAGGTCACACACACACTCCTCACATGTGCAAACACTAATAGCTTAACTGATCACTAACCAATCACTGCTTTACTGTAGTATAGGCCTATAAATAGGTCAAAGGTCAGATTACCTGTTTTGAACAATGGATGCCAACAATGGACAGAGAGCAAGAGGAGTAGGATAGAGAGGAAGAGGAAGAAGAGGATGAGGGCAAAGAAGAGAAGGAAGGAGAGCCATCTCTGATGAGATTAGGGCAACACTTGTTGATCATGTGATCAACCACGGTTTGACCATGAGAGAGGCTGGACTGAGAGTCCAGCCCAACTTGAGTCGATTTACAGTGGCGTCCATTATTTGAACCTTCAGACATGAGAACAGGTATGCAACCATCTAATGACTATTTTAGCATTACAGTAATGTACTGTAAAATACTTATGACTGCATAGTATTGCATAAACATTTGTAACTCTAAGCCATCCATTTACTGCACTGCATTGAATGAATGAGGTTGGTTATCATGCTGTACTACATTTTTTTGTACATTGTTGCTGAACACATACTGTGTTTGAATTCTGTACAGAGTGGAAAGGCAAAGACATCATGGAGGACGAGGACGCTTGTTTACAGATGTACAAGAGACTGCAATTATAAATATGGTTTTGGCCAACAATGCAAAAAGGATTCGGGAGATAAGAGAGCATATCTTGAATAATGACACCATATTTAACAACATCAATGCTGTAAGCCTGTCGACCATACAACGCATCCTCCAACGGCACCGAGTGACGATGAAACAACTTTACAAGGTGCCATTTGAGAAAAACTCTGACAGTCAAGAATATGCGACATGACTTTGTAGAGGTATAATCAACAACACTACTTCCAGTACTTCAGACATACCATATTTACTCACCTGTATATCCCTTTGTCTGTTACAGAGAGTATTGGAGCTGGATGCCCATGTAATTCGCCATGAATTTATTTATGTGGATGAGGTTGGCTTCAACCTCACCAAAACCAGGCGCCGCGGAAGAAATGTAATAGAGGGCAATTACCAATGTCCCTGGACAGCGTGGGGGTAATATAACTGTGTGCTGCCATCACTCAAAACGGAGTCCTCCATCACAATGCCACACTGGGTGTGTACAACACTGGCCATATGCTCACTTTTCTGGATGCAATTTACACAATGCTTGTCCCTGATCCAGATCAGGAGCCTGCTAGATTTGTGGTTTTATGGTACAATGTTAGTTTTCACCGGCTGTTCTGGTCCAAAGGTTTGCCAACCATCCACAATTTGTAGTTTTGTACCTACCCCCATTCTTGCTCAGCCTGGCGCTGGAAAGTGTATGATCGCCAACCCCTATGCCCGCATGCAGCTTCTCCAGGCAATGGAGGACGCATGTGGGGACATAGAGGTTGCCTCTTTCCAAGGTTGGATACGCCATGCTAGGAGATACTTCCCTCCATGTTTGGCAAGAGAAAACGTATCTTGTGATGTGGACGAAGTATTGTGGCCAGACCCAGGCCGGAGAAGAGATGAAGCATAGCTTAGCACTGGTGACTGCCCCCACCTACCAATTCCTGGACTGCCCCCCCGGGACCCCACACACACAATTGTGTTCTTTACTGTATTCTAAAGAATATACTCTTGGTTTACATATGTTTATGGTTTTGTTGTATGCTACTGTATACAACAGTAATGTTTGGCCTAATAAATATTTTCTGTTTCTACATTACATTGGTGTTTACAGTGTACTTGTTACCCCTCTCAGCAGATGACTTTCACTGTAGTACATTGTATTGAAATGTAGATATAGGCCTATGAAAGACCAAGGAGCTACAGTGTTTACATGGTATATCTATAAATGTAGTATTATGAAAGCAGTGTTTGCCATTTGATGCAAATGCTTCATTCTGACATGTGTTTATGGCACTTTGAATGCAGTGTTACATTTTGAAGGAGATGTGAGGCATTTTGTGCGTTCAGTTTTGGGAATGTTTGGGAATGTTTGGGAATGTTTGGGAATGTTTTGAAAACGTGTGTAAACAGTTGGAAAACACTGTAAGATATGATGAAAAGACTGGTCCCCTGTTCGAACAGCTCTGCTCTGCCTTAATTTACTCAGCCCCTGCATGTTGTTCACTACCTTCATGTCTCTGGCTCGTCCTCTCTCTCACTGGCTGGCTGTTTGGCCCTGGAAAGGGCTAGCAGTGTCTATCAATGGAGGGTACCAGGTCAGGAAGGTACAAGCAAGAGGGAATTGATTCGGTACAAGCAGTGCGATGTCACCTCTGAGGTCACATCCCTAATGCCACGGTGCCGTACTCTCACGACCCTCTCAAACAATAAGGATTCCATTTTTGTCTCTCGGGAAGAGAGCGGGAACATTAACGAGGAGCACTGCAGCAGGATTTGAATACTGAGGATACGGGACATGCCAGTCCATCTGTTTATAAGTATTGATTTGAATTAGCATTTTGGGCTAATTCCATTTCCCCCATTCTAATCAATTTGGCAGGGAGCCTTGGGTAGATGCTAAAACAATTACTAAAATAATTACATTGAGAGCAGACAAGCAAGAGATTTGCCAAAGCCTTAAGATAATTAAGGAGAGCTTTCGGTGTCCTGAATGTGGTATTTATAGTCATTCATTTGGTTTACATTAGACTCAAAACTGGCCTAAAGCCACAGTATTTTCAATCCAACTTTTAAAGTAGCCTCTTAGTGCAGAGTGTGTGTGTGTGTGTCAGTGTGTGCGTGTGTGTGTGTGTGTGTGTGTGTCACTGTTTGTGTATCAGTATGTTTGTGTGTCAGTGTGTTTGTACTGTGTGTGTGTGTGTGTGTGTGTTTGCGTGCTTGTGTGTGTCAGTGTGAGTGTATGTGTCAGTGTGTGCAAGCGTGTCAGTGTGTGCATGTGTGTCAGTGCATGTGTCAGTGGGTGCGTGTGTGTGTGTATGTGTCAGTGTGTGCATGCGTGTCAGTGTGTGCATGTGTGTCAGTGCATGTGTCAGTGGGTGCGTGTGTGTGTGTATGTGTCAGTGTGTGTGTGTTAGTGTGTCTGTGGGAGTTTGTGTGTGTCAATGCACGTGTGTGTCAGTGTGTGTGTGTGTGGGAGTTTGTGTGTGTGTGTCAGTGTGTGTGTCTGTGTCTGTGTGTGCACATGTGTGTCAGTGTGTGTGTGGGAGTTTGTGTATGTGTGTCAGTGTGTGTGTCTGTGTGTGCATGTGTGTCAGTGTGTGTGTGTGTGTGTGTGTGCGTGTCTGTGTCTGTGTGTGTTTGTGTGTCAGTGTGTTTGTGTGTCAATGTGTGTGTGTGTGTGTGTGTGTCGGTGTGTGTGTGTGACATAAACTCACAGCGGCATATTGAAAGACATTGACTTTGCCTGGTCAGTCTCCCAGTGATGAATGTGGATGAGAGCTAAAGCCAAGGGAACGTGTCAGAAATAAATAACCCGTCAGCAACCAGCACGAACCAATTAAACGCTGTGTGAGGTCAAACAGTGATGGTTACCATGACGCTAGATGGACTGCCATCACAGTGATGCTAGATGGACTGCCATCACAGTGATGCTAGACAGACTGCCATCACCGTGATGCTAGACAGACTGCCATCACCGTGATGCTCTGCAGACTCTCATCACCGTGATGCTAGACAGACTGCCATCACAGTGATGCTAGACAGACTGCCATCACCATGATGCTAGACAGACTGCCATCACAGTGATGCTAGACAGACTGCCATCACCCTGATGCTAGACAGACTGCCATCACCATGATGCTAGACAGACTGCCATCACCATGACGCTAGACGGACTGCCATCACCATGACGCTAGACGGACTGCCATCACCGTGACGCTAGACGGACTGCCATCACCGTGACGCTAGACGGACTGCCATCACCGTGACGCTAGACGGACTGCCATCACCGTGACGCTAGACAGACTGCCATCACCATGATGCTAGATGGACTGCCATCACCGTGATGCTAGATGGACTGCCATCACCGTGATGCTAGACAGACTGCCATCACCGTGACGCTAGACAGACTGCCATCACCGTGATGCTAGACAGACTGCCATCACCGTGATGCTAGACAGACTGCCATCACCATGATGCTAGACAGACTGCCATCACCATGATGCTAGACAGACTGCCATCACCATGATGCTAGACAGACTGCCATCACCATGATGCTAGACAGACTGCCATCACCATGATGCTAGACATACTGCCATCACCGTGATGCTAGACAGACTGCCATCACCATGATGCTAGACAGACTGCCATCACCATGATGCTAGACAGACCGCCATCACCATGATGCTAGACAGACTGCCATCACCGTGACACTAGACAGACAGCCATCACCATGATGCTAGACAGACTGCCATCACCGTGATGCTAGATGGACTGCCATCACCATGATGCTAGATGGACTGCCATCACCGTGATGCTAGACAGAACATCCGCAGCCCTCATGTCATACGTAAATTGGACTCTCACACTAAACGCACACACACACACACACACACACACACACACACACACACACACACACACACACACACACACACACACACACACACACACATACACACACACACACGTGCACACACGTGCACACACACACATGTAATATGCACAGGGTCCTCCCCTCTGTCCGATAGACAGATTTTTTTCGCCGTTGTCGTGACCGCTATTTCCGGTGGATTTCTCAACATAACGTGACCAACAAACGGAGGTATTTTGGGTATGAAAATAATATTTATGGAACAAAAGGAACATTTGGTGTCTAACCTTGAGTCTCGTGAGTGAAAACATCTGAAGCTCATCAAAGGTAAATTATTAATTTGATTGCGTTTCTAATTATTGTGACCAAGCATCCTGCTGCTAGCTGGACATAATGCTATGCTAGGCTATCGATAAACTTACACAAACGCTTGTCTTGCTTTGGCTGTAAAGCATCATTTAAAAATCTGAGATGACAGGGTGATTAACAAAAGGCTAAGCTGTGTTTCACTATATTTCACTTGTGATTTCATGAATATGAATATTTTCTAGTAATGTTTTTTGACCGTTGTGCTATGCTAATTAGTGTAGTTGATGACAATTCTCCCGGATCCGGGATGGGTAGTTCCAAAAGGTTTTAAAGGAGCCTCTCTATAAAACAAGGATTGACAGGTACTGAGTCGTACTGACACCAAGGTCTTTTTTTTTTTTACAGAAGATGTCCATGCCATGTGTGACGATGGCTATCGTGGGACATTCTTCCGGCACAATGGATGGAACTCATAAACAATGGAACTCATAAACAATTCAGGGGCTTCAGTTTTCTACTGTAAACATGTGATGTCACGGGGACCTCAGATCGTTCTACATCAACCAACGCTAGATCGGCTGTCATTTCGGGAGTGTTCGGGGTTGATACCCTTTTTAATAATGCAAGTACATCTCACGACTCGTATAAGATATAGGATGCTATTAGGCCGACAACGCTTTGCCAACAGGCAGCCGCTGCTAAGAACACAAGGGTCACCATGACACAACCAGCACTGACAAAAGCAACAGATATGGCAGTGAAGCCAATCAATGTGTTTGAGCTACATATACCCAGTTCTCACCCTGCCTTGACATGTCTTAGATATAAGTACAATAAAAAGTGTGAGCGAGATCACTGTCTTCTTTTTCAGTGTCATAGCCAACACAGGAGAATGAGAGTGAGAGAGAGAGAGAGAGAGATCGAAAACAAACTCAATTTTGATTAACTCCCGTATCTACTGGGTGAAATACCACAGTGTGACGTCACAGCAGCAAGATTTGTGACCTGTTGCCACGAGAAAAGGGCAACCAGTGAAGAACAAACACCATTGTAAATACAACCCATATTTATGTTTATTTATTTTCCCTTTTGTACTTTAACTATTTGCACATCGTTACAACACTGTATACAGACATAATATGACATTTGAAATGTCCTAATGTCCTAGTGTAATGTTTACTGTTCATTTTTTATAGTTTATTTCATATTTGTTTATTATCTATTTCACTTGCTTTGGCAAATGTGAACATATGTTTCCCATGCCAATAAAGCCCTTGAATTGAATTGATAGAAGAGGACACCAACCTATATGAGAGGATCTCTCTGGCTCTCTACACCAGCATATTCTATTCAAGTAGCCCGATTCCCCAGTTTGAATCCAATGCATTGTAGCATACATGCTCACATGCAGTCAGCAGCAAGCCCAGATGTAAGATGAACAGTTTATAGCACATTCAGCCATATTTCATGCAAATGCTATATCTATTTTGATCTTGGCCTGTTTATAAAGGTAAGGGCGGCAGGGTAGCCTAGTAGCCTAGTAGCCTAGTGGTTAGACCGAAAGGTTGCAAGTTCAAATCCCTAAGCTGACAAATCTGTTGTTCGGCCCCTGAACAGGCAGTTAACACACTGTTCCTAGGCCATCATTGAAAATAAGAATTTGTTCTTAACAGATTTGCCTAGTTAAGGTAAAATGCTACTAAACGAATCAGTTAGATATTTGCTTTTGTGGAGAAGAGAGACTTAAAGCCCAACTCTTTCCTGTGCATCCCCACACCCTGCATCCCCACACCCTGCATCCCCACACCCTGCATCCCCATCCCCTGGATCCCCACACCCTGCATCCCCATCCCCTGGATCCCCACACCCTGCATCCCCACACCCTGCATCCCAACACCCTGCATCCCCACACCCTGCATCCCCATCCCCTGGATCTCCACACCCTGCATCCCCATCCCCTGGATCCCCACACCCTGCATCCCCATCCCCTGGATCCCCACACCCTGCATCCCCATCCCCTGGATCACCACACCCTGCATCCCCACACCCTGGATCCCCACGCCCTGCATCCCCTGCATCCCCACACCCTGCATCCCCACACCCTGCATCCCCATCCCCTGGATCCCCACACCCTACATCCCCATCCCCTGGATCCCCATCCCCTGCATCCCCACACCCTGCATCCCCACACCCTGCATCCCCATCCCCTGGATCCCCACACCCTGCATCCCCACACCCTGCATCCCCTGGATCCCCACCCTGCATCCCCACGCCCTGCATCCCCACACCCTGCATCCCCACACCCTGCATCCCCACACCCTGCATCCCCACACCCTGCATCCCCTGGATCCCCACACCCTGCATCCCCATCCCCTGGATCCCCACACCCTGCATCCCCACACCCTGGATCCCCACACCCTGCATCCCCTGCATCCCCACACCCTGCATCCCCACACCCTGCATCCCCATCCCCTGGATCCCCACACCCTGCATCCCCACACCCTGGATCCCCACACCCTGCATCCCCATCCCCTGGATCTCCACACCCTGCATCCCCTGCATCCCCACACCCTGCATCCCCACACCCTGCATCCCCATCCCCTGGATCTCCACACCCTGCATCCCCATCCCCTGGATCCCCACACCCTGCATCCCCATCCCCTGGATCCCCACACCCTGCATCCCCACACCCTGGATCCCCACACCCTGCATCCCCTGCATCCCCACACCCTGCATCCCCATCCCCTGGATCCCCACACCCTACATCCCCATCCCCTGGATCCCCATCCCCTGCATCCCCACACCCTGCATCCCCACACCCTGCATCCCCATCCCCTGGATCCCCAGACCCTGCATCCCCACACCCTGCATCCCCTGGATCCCCACCCTGCATCCCCACGCCCTGCATCCCCACACCCTGCATCCCCTGGATCCCCACACCCTGCATCCCCATCCCCTGGATCCCCACACCCTGCATCCCCACACCCTGTATCCCCTGGATCCCCACTCTGCATCCCCACGCCCTGCATCCCCACACCCTGCATCCCCACACCCTGCATCCCCACACCCTGCATCCCCACACCCTGCATCCCCTCAACCTGCATCCCCACACCCTGCATCCCCATCCCCTGGATCCTCTGGATCCCCCCACCCTGCATCCCCATCCCCTGGATCCTCTGGATCCCCCCACCCTGCATCCCCATCCCATGGATCCTCTGGATCCCCCCACCATGCATCCCCATCCCCTGGATCCCCTGGATCCCCACACCCTGCATCCCCTGGATCCCCTGGATCCCCTGGATCCCCACACCCTGCATCCTCTGAATCCCCCCACCCTGCATCCTCTGGATCCCCCCACCCTGCATCCTCTGGATCCCCCCACCCTGCATCCCCTGCATCCCCCCACCCTGCATCCTCTGGATCCCCCCACCCTGGATCCTCTGGATCCCCCCACCCTGCATCCTCTGGATCCCCCCACCCTGCATCCTCTGGATCCCCCCACCCTGCATCCCCTGCATCCCCCCACCCTGCATCCCCTGCATCCCCCCACCCTGCATCCTCTGGATCCCCCCACCCTGCATCCCCTGCATCCCCCCACCCTGCATCCTCTGGATCCCCCCACCCTGCATCCTCTGGATCCCCCCACCCTGCATCCTCTGGATCCCCCCACCCTGCATCCCCACCCCGGATCCCCCCACCCTGCATCCTCTGGATCCCCCCACCCTGCATCCCCACCCCGGATCCCCCCACCCTGCATCCTCTGGATCCCCCCACCCTGCATCCTCTGGATCCCCCCACCCTGCATCCCCTGCATCCCCCCACCCTGCATCCTCTGGATCCCCCCACCCTGCATCCCCTGCATCCCCCCCACCCTGCATCCTCTGGATCCCCCCACCCTGCATCCCCTGCATCCCCCCACCCTGCATCCTCTGGATCCCCCCACCCTGCATCCCCTGCATCCCCCCACCCTGCATCCTCTGGATCCCCCCACCCTGCATCCCCTGCATCCCCCCACCCTGCATCCTCTGGATCCCCCCACCCTGCATCCCCTGCATCCCCCCACCCTGCATCCTCTGGATCCCCCCACCCTGCATCCCCTGCATCCCCCCACCCTGCATCCTCTGGATCCCCCCACCCTGCATCCCCTGCATCCCCCCACCCTGCATCCTCTGGATCCCCCCACCCTGCATCCCCTGCATCCCCCCACCCTGCATCCTCTGGATCCCCCCACCCTGCATCCTCTGCATCCCCCCACCCTGCATCCTCTGGATCCCCCCACCCTGCATCCCCTGCATCCCCCCACCCTGCATCCTCTGGATCCCCCCACCCTGCATCCCCTGCATCCCCCCACCCTGCATCCTCTGGATCCCCCCACCCTGCTCCCCTGCATCCCCCCACCCTGCATCCTCTGGATCCCCCCACCCTGCATCCCTTGCATCCCCCCACCCTGCATCCTCTGGATCCCCCCACCCTGCATCCCCTGCATCCCCCCACCCTGCATCCTCTGGATCCCCCCACCCTGCATCCCCTGCATCCCCCCACCCTGCATCCTCTGGATCCCCCCACCCTGCATCCCCTGCATCCCCCCACCCTGCATCCTCTGGATCCCCCCACCCTGCATCCCCTGCATCCCCCCACCCTGCATCCTCTGGATCCCCCCACCCTGCATCCCCTGCATCCCCCCACCCTGCATCCTCTGGATCCCCCCACCCTGCATCCCCTGCATCCCCCCACCCTGCATCATCTGGATCCCCCCACCCTGCATCCCCTGCATCCCCCCACCCTGCATCCTCTGGATCCCCCCACCCTGCATCCCCTGCATCCCCCCACCCTGCATCCTCTGGATCCCCCCACCCTGCATCCCCTGGATCCCCCCACCCTGCATCCTCTGGATCCCCCCACCCTGCATCCCCTGCATCCCCCCACCCTGCATCCTCTGGATCCCCCCACCCTGCATCCCCTGGATCCCCCCACCCTGCATCCTCTGGATCCCCCCACCCTGCATCCCTTGCATCCCCCCACCCTGCATCCTCTGGATCCCCCCACCCTGCATCCCCTGCATCCCCCCACCCTGCATCCTCTGGATCCCCCCACCCTGCATCCCCTGCATCCCCCCACCCTGCATCCTCTGGATCCCCCCACTCTGCATCCCCTGCATCCCCCCACCCTGCATCCTCTGGATCCCCCCACCCTGCATCCCCTGCATCCCCCCACCCTGCATCCTCTGGATCCCCCCACCCTGCATCCCCTGCATCCCCCCACCCTGCATCCTCTGGATCCCCCCACCCTGCATCCCCTGCATCCCCCCACCCTGCATCCTCTGGATCCCCCCACCCTGCATCCCCTGCATCCCCCCACCCTGCATCATCTGGATCCCCCCACCCTGCATCCCCTGCATCCCCCCACCCTGCATCCTCTGGATCCCCCCACCCTGCATCCCCTGCATCCCCCCACCCTGCATCCTCTGGATCCCCCCACCCTGCATCCCCTGGATCCCCCCACCCTGCATCCCCTGGATCCCCCCACCCTGCATCCCCTGCATCCCCCCACCCTGCATCCTCTGGATCCCCCCACCCTGCATCCCCTGGATCCCCCCACCCTGCATCCTCTGGATCCCCCCACCCTGCATCCTCTGGATCCCCCCACCCTGCATCCCCTGCATCCCCCCACCCTGCATCCTCTTGATCCCCCCACCCTGCATCCTCTGGATCCCCCCACCCTGCATCCCCTGGATCCCCCCACCCTGCATCCTCTGGATTCCCCCACCCTGCATCCCCTGCATCCCCCCACCCTGCATCCTCTGGATCCCCCCACCCTGCATCCTCTGGATCCCCCCACCCTGCATCCCCTGGATCCCCCCACCCTGCATCCTCTGGATCCCCCCACCCTGCATCCTCTGGATCCCCCCACCCTGCATCCCCTGGATCCCCCCACCCTGCATCCTCTGGATCCCCCCACCCTGCATCCCCTGGATCCCCCCACCCTGCATCCTCTGGATCCCCCCACCCTGCATCCCCTGCATCCCCCCACCCTGCATCCTCTGGATCCCCCCACCCTGCATCCCCTGCATCCCCCCACCCTGCATCCTCTGGATCCCCCCACCCTGCATCCCCTGCATCCCCCCACCCTGCATCCTCTGGATCCCCCCACCCTGCATCCCCTGCATCCCCCCACCCTGCATCCTCTGGATCCCCCCACCCTGCATCCCCTGCATCCCCCCCACCCTGCATCCTCTGGATCCCCCCACCCTGCATCCCCTGCATCCCCCCACCCTGCATCCTCTGGATCCCCCCACCCTGCATCCCCTGCATCCCCCCACCCTGCATCCTCTGGATCCCCCCACCCTGCATCCCCTGCATCCCCCCACCCTGCATCCTCTGGATCCCCCCACTCTGCATCCCCTGCATCCCCCCACCCTGCATCCTCTGGATCCCCCCACCCTGCATCCCCTGCATCCCCCCACCCTGCATCCTCTGGATCCCCCCACCCTGCATCCCCTGCATCCCCCCACCCTGCATCCTCTGGATCCCCCCACCCTGCATCCCCTGCATCCCCCCACCCTGCATCCTCTGGATCCCCCCACCCTGCATCCCCTGCATCCCCCCACCCTGCATCATCTGGATCCCCCCACCCTGCATCCCCTGCATCCCCCCACCCTGCATCCTCTGGATCCCCCCACCCTGCATCCCCTGCATCCCCCCACCCTGCATCCTCTGGATCCCCCCACCCTGCATCCCCTGGATCCCCCCACCCTGCATCCTCTGGATCCCCCCACCCTGCATCCCCTGCATCCCCCCACCCTGCATCCTCTGGATCCCCCCACCCTGCATCCCCTGGATCCCCCCACCCTGCATCCTCTGGATCCCCCCACCCTGCATCCTCTGGATCCCCCCACCCTGCATCCTCTGGATCCCCCCACCCTGCATCCCCTGGATCCCCCCACCCTGCATCCTCTGGATCCCCCCACCCTGCATCCTCTGGATCCCCCCACCCTGCATCCCCTGGATCCCCCCACCCTGCATCCTCTGGATCCCCCCACCCTGCATCCCCTGGATCCCCCCACCCTGCATCCTCTGGATCCCCCCACCCTGCATCCCCTGCATCCCCCCACCCTGCATCCTCTGGATCCCCCCACCCTGCATCCTCTGGATCCCCCCACCCTGCATCCCCTGCATCCCCCCACCCTGCATCCCCTGGATCCCCCCACCCTGCATCCTCTGGATCCCCCCACCCTGCATCCCCTGCATCCCCCCACCCTGCATCCTCTGGATCCCCCCACCCTGCATCCCCTGGATCCCCCCACTCTGCATCCTCTGGATCCCCCCACCCTGCATCCCCTGGATCCCCCCACCCTGCATCCTCTGGATCCCCCCACCCTGCATCCCCTGGATCCCCCCACCCTGCATCCTCTGGATCCCCCCACCCTGCATCCCCTGCATCCCCCCACCCTGCATCCACACCCCGGATTCCCACCATGTATCCCCTGCTGTATACGCAATCGTAAAATGGCCCATTTTAAATCACAATCTGGGTCAGGTTATTATTATTATCATTATTACATTATTTAAAAGCTTGTTCTATTTCCAACATGACTAGCTACGTTTTAAAATATGATCTTAGAGTATTAGACTCTAAGGCTCTAGGCTTTCACAATTCAGAGAAACAGGTCATCATTTTGCTACGCTTAGAAAGGAGTCATGAGTGCCTTCAAGTGATTGTTCCAAGGCAAATTGTCTTCACAGAAGACAAATGCAGGTTCATTGTGTTCAGAACAACCCAGGGTATGACGCCATGTCATCTTGTTACTGTACATCAAACATAGTGATCACCTTGGTTAACCTTTACTTAACCAGCTGTAACAGCTGCTATTGCCGAAAATGTGTTTAGTGTTTAAATGTTTTTGGAGTTAGCTTTCTAGCTGTTAGGCTACAGTATGTTAGCGTTTACACTTCCTATTCAAATTATAATGTGGGGAGGTCAAACTAATGAAAAACTATCTACCAAATCCATTCATTTGAAAATGCTGATTACTTCTTGTGAAAATATATATTTTTGCTAACATATGATGGGGATCCCTGGGTCGCCGATTTGCCTGGGAGGGGATCCCTGTGTCGCCAGTTTGCCTGGGCGGGGGTCCCTGTGTCGCCAGTTTGCCTGGGAGGGGATCCCTGGGTCACCAGTTTGCCTGGGAGGGGATCCCTGGGTCACCAGTTTGCCTGGGAGGGGATCCCTGGGTCACCAGCTTGCCTGGGAGGGGATCCCTGGGTCACCAGTTTGCCTGGGAGGGGATCCCTGGGTCACCAGCTTGCCTGGGAGGGGATCCCTGGGTCACCAGTTTGCCTGGGAGGGGATCCCTGGGTCACCAGCTTGCCTGGGAGGGGATCCCTGGGTCACCAGTTTGCCTGGGAGGGGATCCCTGGGTCACCAGCTTGCCTGGGAGGGGATCCCTGTGTCGCCAGTTTGCCTGGGAGGGGATCCCTGGGTCACCAGTTTGCCTGGGAGGGGATCCCTGGGTCACCAGTTTGCCTGGGAGGGGATCCCTGGGTCACCAGTTTGCCTGGGAGGGGATCCCTGGGTCACCAGTTTGCCTGGGAGGGGATCCCTGGGTCACCAGCTTGCCTGGGAGGGGATCCCTGGGTCACCAGTTTGCCTGGGAGGGGATCCCTGGGTCACCAATTTGCCTGGGAGGGGATCCCTGGGTCACCAGTTTGCCTGGGAGGGGATCCCTGGGTCACCAGTTTGCCTGGGAGGGGATCCCTGTGTCACCAGCTTGCCTGGGAGGGGATCCCTGGGTCACCAGCTTGCCTGGGAGGGGATCCCTGGGTCACCAGTTTGCCTGGGAGGGGGTCCCTGTGTCACCAGCTTGCCTGGGAGGGGGTCCCTGGGTCACCAGCTTGCCTGGGAGGGGATCCCTGGGTCACCAGCTTGCCTGATTTACAGCATTTCACTCACTCAGACAACAAAAGATTTCAGAACGGCTGTCAGTCAAACCCCATATAACACTGTGAAGTGCAGAGCCTGAGCTCTGACATCATGTATAGCATGTTACTGTACCGCCACTGCTTTCCACTTCCAACCCAGATACGAGTGTAAAGGGTTAAATAGACTACATTATCTCAATAATTGCATGTTAATTTTAATGTATTATTTCCTATTTCTCTTATCCTCATGAAATAGTAATTATAGTTAAAAATGCACCTGGAATCATCAGATATGCATTTAAATAGGGTAATACAACAAAAACAGACCAGAGTTTGCCCTACCAGGGTGTGGATCTGGCATATCTCATCCTCAATTCCCCCTGGCTTCTGTTTTGAACTAACCATGTTACTGTTGTCCTGGCCTGCCTCTCTCTCTCTCTCTCTCTCTCTCTGCCTGCCTGCCTCCCTGCCTCCCTGCCTGCCTCTCTGCCTCCCTTCCTGTCTCCCTGCCTCCCTGCCTCCCTCCCTCTCTGCCTCCCTCCCTCCCTCCATTCCTGGAACCTCTAATTCCATCATCATGCCCCCCTATCTGTCAGTAGAGCTAGCTAACATCTTCAGGGGTAGATATTGTGGTGCTGTTTCTGGGACAGAATTACACATGACCACTTGCCACAAGCCCCTGACATGGCTGGTCTGTTTGTGTGTCCAGGGGGAAGTGTATGTGTTGGTGGGAAGTGTGTGTGCGGGAGGAAGTGTCTGTGTGTGTGTGTGTGTGTGTGTGTGTGTGTGTGTGTGTGTGTGTGTGTGTGTGTGTGTGTGTGTGTGTGTGTGTCTGTGTGTGTCTGTGTGTGTGTGTGCTGGGGGAAGTGTGTGTATGTGTGTTATCTTTATGCATTATGTGTTATATACAGTCAGATAGAAGAGGAGACAGACAGACAGACAGACAGACAGACAGACAGACAGACAGACAGACAGACAGACAGACAGACAGACAGACAGACAGACAGACAGACAGACAGACAGACAGACAGACAGACAGACAGACAGACAGACACACAGACACACAGACAAACAAACAGACACACAGACAAACATACACACAGACACACACACACACACACACACACACACACACACACACACACACACACACACACACAGACAAACAGACACACAGACACAGACAGACACACACACAGACAAACAGACAGACAGACACACACACACAGACAAACAGACACACACAGACACACAGACACACATACTCACAGAGAGACAAACAGACAGACACACAGACACATACAGACAAACAAACATACATACACACACACAGACAGACAGACAGATAGACAGACAGAAGAGACAGACAGACAGACAGAAGAGACAGACAGACAGACAGAAGAGACAGACAGAAGAGACAGACAGACAGACAGAAGAGACAGACAGACAGACAGACAGACAGACAGACAGACAGACAGACAGACAGACAGACAGACAGACAGACAGACAGACAGACAGACAGACAGATAGATAGACATACAACCAGTCAGACAGACAGACAGACAGACAGACAGACAGACAGACAGACAGACAGACAGACAGACAGAAGAGACAGACAGACAGAAGAGACAGACAGACAGAAGAGACAGAAGAGACAGACAGACAGACAGACAGACAGACAGACAGACAGACAGACAGACAGACAGACAGACAGACAGACAGACAGACAGACAGACTGGATGCAGTTTATCACAGTGCAGTTGATCACAGTGCCATCCATTTTGTTACTAAAGCACCTTATACCACCCACCACTGCGACCTGTATGCTCTAGTCGGCTGGTCCTCGCTACATATTCGCCGCCAGACCCACTGGCTCCAGGTCATCTACAAGTCCATGCTAGGTAAAGCTCCGCCTTATCTCAGTTCACTGGTCACGATGGCAACACCCACCCGTAGCACACGCTCCAGCAGGTGTATCTTACTGATCATCCCTAAAGCCAACACCTCATTTGGCTGCCTTTCCTTCTAGTTCTCTGCTATCTGTGACTGGAATGAATTACAAAAATCGCTGAAGTTGGAAACTTTTATCTCCCTCACCAACTTTAAACATCTGCTATCTGAACATCTGCTATCTGAGCAAACTCACCTTACACCAGGACCTGTCAGCCGGAATATGCTGAAAGCGGCGAGAGTTTGAAGAGGTGAAGAAAGACTTCATTGACCATCTTTAGGGGATTCAAATACCCAAATGAGCTCAGGATTCTTCACCAAGGAGCCCTGCGACTCTTCAAAACTCCCAAAGAGGCAAAACGTTTTTTTTGAAAGACAATCCTGGACCAATAACTAAAAGTGATTACTGTGATTACTAAAGGAGGTAAGACAACATATCCAATGACCCACCCGCTTAATGTAACTATAGCAGTCAATTTATTTTATTTGATCTGAGAGAGGGATAAGCCCTATAGCCTAACCTAGATAAGCCCTATATCTAACACAGACACTCCTGCTTTCTGGATAACCCTGTTCAATGAGCATTGTTTCCTTTAGAGTGCTGGCTGGAGATTTTAATTGTACCCTCAACTCAACCCTGGACAAGTCATCTCAAGTCCCCACCATGAACTCAAAGATGTTGAACTCTCTTACTAAAGAGATGGGACTGATAGATATCTGGAGAGAGACTAATAGCTCATCTATGGACTATACATACTACTCTAATGTCCATGACACCTACTTTAGTATAGATTACATTTTTATCACAAAGACTTTCATAAATTCTGCCATGTGTATAATCGGACGCATAGCACTTTCAGATCACGCCTTTGTCCACCTCCGCTTTGACCTCTGCAAAAACATCCCGAGGTCAAAGAGCTGGAAATCCAACACCTCCATGTTATCAAACGAAGCGTTCCATACATTGGTTACTACATGGATAGACAACTACACACAAGACAACAAAGATTCTCCAGGTTCTCCGGCCACAATGTGGGACGCTGCCAAAGCCACACTAAGAGGTCATCTAATTGCATATGCTTCCTCTAAGAAAAAGGCAATTGAAGCACACAGGTTAGATCTCGAGAGGGAGCTGGAACGCGGTGAAAAAGTACCCAATCCCCAGACATCACCTCCTAGAGTCAACTTAAAGCAGCCAAAGGCAAACTAAACTTGGACTCGGGACATAAAAAGACACAAATACCATGAGTATAACGATAGCCCTAGAAGATTGCTTGCTTACCAATTAAAAAAAGAGCAGTCAGAGCATACAATCATGGCTATCCGAACAGCAGAGGACGAGGTCACGTGATCCAAATAAGATACATTAAACATGATTTGTACTGCAAATGATATACTTCTGAGGGAAGACATAATGATGCAAAACTCCATTCCTTCCTAGAGGGAATCTCGCTACCAAAACTATCAGAGACCCACCCAGAAGATCTCAGCTCCTACTTTACTCCTGAGGAGGTCCTAGAGGCAATTATCTCCATGCCACCTAACAAGTCCCCAGGTCCAGACGGGTCTCCATGCCACCTAACAAGTACCCAGGTCCAGACGGGTCTCCATGCCACCTAACAAGTCCCCAGGTCCAGACGGGTCTCCATGCCACCTAACAAGTCCCCAGGTCCAGACGGGTCTCCATGCCACCTAACAAGTCCCCAGGTCCAGACGGGTCTCCATGCCACCTAACAAGTACCCAGGTCCAGACGGGTCTCCATGCCACCTAACAAGTCCCCAGGTCCAGACGGGTCTCCATGCCACCTAACAAGTCCCCAGGTCCAGACGGGTCTCCATGCCACCTAACAAGTCCCCAGGTCCAGACGGGTCTCCATGCCACCTAACAAGTCCCCAGGTCCAGACGGGTCTCCATGCCACCTAACAAGTCCCCAGGTCCAGACGGGTCTCCATGCCACCTAACAAGTCCCCAGGTCCAGACGGGTCTCCATGCCACCTAACAAGTCCCCAGGTCCAGACGGGTCTCCATGCCACCTAACAAGTCCCCAGGTCCAGACGGGTCTCCATGCCACCTAACAAGTCCCCAGGTCCAGACGGGTCTCCATGCCACCTAACAAGTCCCCAGGTCCAGACGGGTCTCCATGCCACCTAACAAGTCCCCAGGTCCAGACGGGTCTCCATGCCACCTAACAAGTCCCCAGGTCCAGACGGGTCTCCATGCCACCTAACAAGTCCCCAGGTCCAGACGGGTCTCCATGCCACCTAACAAGTACCCAGGTCCAGACGGGTCTCCATGCCACCTAACAAGTCCCCAGGTCCAGACGGGTCTCCATGCCACCTAACAAGTCCCCAGGTCCAGACGGGTCTCCATGCCACCTAACAAGTCCCCAGGTCCAGACGGGTCTCCATGCCACCTAACAAGTCCCCAGGTCCAGACGGATCTCTATGCCACCTAACAAGTCCCCAGGTCCAGACGGGTCTCCATGCCACCTAACAAGTCCCCAGGTCCAGACGGGTCTCCATGCCACCTAACAAGTCCCCAGGTCCAGACGGGTCTCCATGCCACCTAACAAGTCCCCAGGTCCAGACGGGTCTCCATGCCACCTAACAAGTCCCCAGGTCCAGACGGGTCTCCATGCCACCTAACAAGTCCCCAGGTCCAGACGGGTCTCCATGCCACCTAACAAGTCCCCAGGTCCAGACGGATCTCTATGCCACCTAACAAGTCCCCAGGTCCAGACGGGTCTCCATGCCACCTAACAAGTCCCCAGGTCCAGACGGGTCTCCATGCCACCTAACAAGTCCCCAGGTCCAGACGGGTCTCCATGCCACCTAACAAGTCCCCAGGTCCAGACGGGTCTCCATGCCACCTAACAAGTCCCCAGGTCCAGACGGGTCTCCATGCCACCTAACAAGTCCCCAGGTCCAGACGGGTCTCCATGCCACCTAACAAGTCCCCAGGTCCAGACGGGTCTCCATGCCACCTAACAAGTCCCCAGGTCCAGACGGATCTCTATGCCACCTTCAAAGCTTTTTGGCCTCAGCTTAGCCATATTTTCATGCCAATGCTGGATGATTTTTGCAAAACAGTGCTCTCCCAGACTCTATGTACACAGCCTGCAATACAGTGCTGCTCTAAAAAGACCAGGATCTTCTATCTTGCTCATCCTTCCGGCCCATAAGCTTGTTGGATTTCGACTACAAAATAATTACCGAATTGCTCACCAAAAGACTAAACACTCTTCTTCCCAAAGTAATAAATGTGGACCAAACTGGATTTATCATAGACAGGTACTCTTCTGATAACATTCGCCATCTTTTTGATATTATAGATCAAGTAAACGCACAGAAGATCCCTGTCCTGCTGTCATCACTAGATGCTGAAAAGGTGTTCCACAGGATGGAGTGGAGCTTTCTGTTCTTAGTATTAAAAAAGTTCAACATGAGCCCAAACTTTATTAAATAGATTAAGTACTTATATTCTCATCCAAATGCCATGGTGACTACTAACGGTTTGAATTCTGATAGATTCCCTTTGGGATGTGGCACAAGACAAGGATGCTCTCTGTACACCTTGCTCTACTTGTTGGGGGTGGAGCCTTTGGCAGAGTTGATAAGGGGCAATCCAAGTATTATGGCTGTTTCTGCAGGTGGCACTCAGCACAAGATTTCACTCTACGTGGATGATGTCTTGCTCTACATATCCAACCCTGAGAAATCCCTCCCATTTTAGACACAATTGCTCAGTACGGAAAGTTGTCAGAATATAAGATATATTTTAACAAGTCCATTGTTTGCCCTCTCAATCTTCCACTCACCAGCTCTATGAAGACACTCTGCCCATTCCAATAGAAGACACTCACCAGCTCTATGTAGACACTGTTCCAATGGAAAACACTCACCAGCTCTATGAAGACACTCTGTCTGTTCCAATGGAAGACACTCACCAGCTCTATGAAGACACTCTGACCATTCCAATAGAAGACACTCACTAGCTCTATGTAGACACTCTGCCCATTCCAATAGAAGACACTCACCAGCTCTATGAAGACACTCTGCCCATTCCAATAGAAGACACTCACTAGCTCTATGTAGACACTGTTCCAATGGAAAACACTCACCAGCTCTATGTAGACACTCTGTCTGTTCCAATGGAAAACACTCACCAGCTCTATGAAGACACTGTTCCAATGGAAAACACTCACCAGCTCTATGTAGACACTCTGTTCATTCCAATGGAAGACACAGGGGTTTCAATACCTTGGGATCTTTGTAACACTTGGTCTGAATTGCCTTTTGAAGGAAAATGATCTTCCACTCCTGGATCGAATTAAGAATGATCTCCAAACCTGGATCTCCCTCCCAATTAGCTTAGTCGAAATAATCAATGTTATTCGTATCAACATCCTCCCTAGTTGTAACTATTTATTTCAGATGCTCCCATGCTATCTACCAGTTTCCTTTTTCAAAACAATTAACCAAACCATCACCAATTTATATGGGGAAATAAACACCTAGGATCAAGTTCTCCACTCTATCAAAACCTGAATCTAAGGGTGGTCTTGCCCTTCCCTCCATTCAATTGTACTACTGGTCTGCCCAAATCCGCAACATGCTAACATGGATCACAAACAGACAAGGCTCAATGTGGATTCAGATAGAAGCCAAATCCTGTGGTTCATTGCCCCTAAGATCAATTATTTTCATGAATAACTTTAGTGAGGTAGGCAACATAGCCAAAACCTTTGTGATTTACAGCACCCAATTAGTTTGGCAGGACTGTAGGACATATCTTGGCATTTCCACCTAGATATGCTCTCACTCACCTATAGTATGCAACCCAGACTTGCCAAAAGTTGGCCCTGACTGATGCAACTTTAATCTTTGGCATACTCTAGGGATCAGACACTTTTCAGACCTGTTTCATCAGAACACAACTACACTGAAATCCTTTCAAGAGCTCTGCAGGGAATTCAATGTGCCAAGATCCAATTATTATTTTTTAAATTCTTCAAATTAGTAATTTCCTCATTTACTTCCAAGAGGAGGTTTAGAGATCAGCTGAATGAAGTTGAAACCCTTCTTGCTACAGCACAATCCATCAAAGGCTAAATCTCATATCTATAGACTCCTTTCTGAGAAAGGAGGCTCCTCCTTTACTCCTCTGAAAATAATCTGGGAAAAGGACCTTGGTCTGACTATCAGTGATGAGTTATAGGCGGAGGTTTGTGACAGGGTATACTGCTCCTCTACTAATGGAAAAATGAAAAATGAAATTCCAATTACACATTTTTGTACAAATTGTATTACACCCCAGTGAGACTCCGTAAAATGAATTCAGACATTTCTCCTGATTGTAAAATATGTACCTCTGAATGTGGAGGTATTTTGGAGTTGAGGAGAGATTGCCAAAATCTGGTAATCTATACATACTGCTTCACAGAAAATATTAGATGTACAGTTTGATATTAACCTGTGTCTCTATCTTCTTAATGCCCAGCAGGACTTTGTTCTTGATCCAGACAGAGAAAATGTATTTATGACTATCACATACTAAGCGAATAAATGTATTCTCTAATTCTAATTCTAATTCTTCTCATTTAAAATGTGAATTGACCAGATTGTTGACTTTCTTCCTCTTGAAAAGCTCACTTATGACAAGAGACAGCTCAGGTTTGATAGACTCTGGTCTACGCTACTCAACTATATTTCACATTGGACAGAGATAATGGGGTAATTAGGGAAATGGGTGTGTATACAATGCCTTCTGAAATTTTTCAGACCCCTTGACCTTTTCTAAATTTTGCTACATTATAGCTTTTTTTCTAAAATGGATTAAATAAATACAAATCCTAAGCATTCTTCACTCAATAACCCATAAAGACAAAGTGAAAACAGGTTTTTTTGAAATTTTAGCAAATTTATAAGAAGATAAAAATCCCATGAATACCTTATTTACAACTTTGCTATAATACTCGAAATTGAGCTCAGGTGCATCATGCTTCCATTAATTATTCTTGATGTGGGGCGGCAGGGTAGCCTAGTGGTTAGAGCGTTGGACTAGTAACCGTACGGTTGCAAGTTCAAATCCCTGAGCTGACAAGGTGCAAATCTGTCATTCTGCCCCTGAACAGGCAGTTAACCCATTGTTCCTAGGCCGTCATTGAAAATAAGAATTTGTTCTTAACTGACTTGCCTAGTTAAATAAAGGTAAAATAAAATAAAAATAAAAATGTTTCTACAACTTGAATGGAGTCCACCTGTGGTAATTTAAATTGATTGGACATAATTTTAAATGCACATACCTGTCTATATAAGGTCCCACAGTTGATGTCAGAGCAAAAGCCAAGTCGAAGGAATTGTCCGTAGAGCTCAGAGACACGATCGCGTCGAGACAAGAGGAGGGGTACCAAAATTTGTCTGTAGCATTGAAGGTCCCCAAGAACACAGTGGCCTCTTAAATGGAAGAATTTTGGAACCACCAAGACTCTTCCTAGAGCTGGCCGCCCGGCCAAACTGTGCAGTTTGGAGAAGGGCCTTGGTCAGGGAAGTGAGCAAGAACCTGATGGTCACTCTGACAGAGCTCTAGAGTTCCTCTGTGGAGATGGGAGAACCTTCCAGAAGGACAACTATCTCTGCAGCATTCTACCAATCAGGCCTTTATGGTAGAGGCTGTAATTGCTGCCAAAGGTGCTTCAACAAAGTACTGAGTAAAGGGTCTGAATACTTATGTAAATGTGATTTTTTTAAATAAATTAGCAATAATAATTAATGATTAATTATCTGTAGACTGATGAGAAAAAACAAAAATGTAATCAATTATAGAATAAGGCTGTAACATAACAGAATCTGGAAAAAGTCAAGGGCTCTGAATATTTCCTGAAGTCACTGTACATGTTGTGTAAGGTGCTGTACAAACAAATGATTTGCTCGTTGTCTCAGCTAAAGCTGTGTCATGACGTGACCTGGGGTATCATAGGCGCCACCCTCTCTCTACGTCTCTCTCTCCGTCTCTCTCTCCGTCTCTCTCTCCGTCTCTCTCTCCGTCTCTCTCTCCGTCTCTCTCTCCGTCTCTCTCTCCGTCTCTCTTTCTCTCTCTCTGTCCACTGTTTTATTACTTAACGACAGGTTCGTAAATTCCCTCACCCCCTTTGGACATGCAGTATTGAGAGAGGGAGGGAGATTGAAAAAACAGAAAACTTATGATGGTTTTGTCAGAGTTATTGACCTCCCAATAAGCCAGATTCGAGTCATTTACATTGTGGTGCTGAAACTAATTAGCAGTTGCAGCACAATCAAACAGAAATGGATAGCTCATGGCGCTGAAAGTAGGCAAATTCGAGTAGGCATGATTAGTTTCAGACGTCTTCATTTTAGTTAGACTTACAACAAGAGGGCTTAGCGTTGGAGCCCATTTTTACATATGTAAGACAGACAGTGGTAAACAGAAATGGCCCTATAGCCAAACAATGAATGGCATTAACACAATGCAACATGAACCACTACCACAACACAACCACAACACAACCAGAACACATGCACAACACATACAATGTACTCCCTCTCTCTAGGAGAAGCTGATGAGGCAGAGAGCTTCTCTCTAAACCTCCCAGAGATAATCTCCTTAGCATAGATGTCTAGAATTTTCCCTCCATTTCGTTCCTCTCCTTTTGGGAGTATGAGCTAGTGTAGATCGTAAAGTGTGTGCATGTGTGTGTGTGTGTGTGTGTGTTTGTAAGTAAACATTTCACTGTCCATTTGCTAAAGCGTCCAAAAAATGATTTATTATTGGAATCGCTTGCTCTCCAGCAAATTACACAAGTAATTGTCTGCTATGCAAGGTGTCTGTTAATTTCTATAGTGAACTCTTCAATGGGATAAATACCCTGTTCTAAATCAAACCATTAGAGCTGAGCTCTTCATTCAACAAGGCTTGAGCTCAGTAGTCTAACCACAGTGACATAAAATTACACTGGCACTACACATGAATACAGCGGTGTAGTTTCTAACTGTGTTGCTCAGTAGTTTTTGAACTACATCCTTCTGATGGGGGAGGCTGTCAATCAAACAATACAGCAGGTTTGCAGGCAGAGCAAGAGCAAATGCACACATAGGCCAAAACAATTAAGCCAATACATGAAAACAGGGATCGTACAGTAGGTTGTAGTGTCTCATAAGGAGGATGCATCAGTTTCATGGAACTGGTGAGCGGACCATGGGCAATTGTTGAACAACAACATATTTGACCAATTCAACTCATTTAACTCATGGTGAAACGCATGCATGCAAGCATGACACACATATACTGAGACAGTGCAGGTGTACCCCACATGAAACAATACTAGAGTTTACTATGGCATAAATACTATTGTATTCACTTGTTTAAAAAAAATATTTTCTGTAGTATTCACTGTCCACAAAAACACTACAGCGAATACTGTAGTATTTACTGTAGCATATACTGTAGTATACTATAGTATTTACAGTTAACTATAGTACAAATACTGTAGTATTTACTGTAGCATATACTGTAGTACACTATAGTATTTATAGTTAACTATAGTACAAATACTGTAGTATTTACTGTAGCATATACTGTAGTATACTATAGTATTTACAGTTAACTATAGTACAAATACTGTAGTATTTACTGTAGCATATACTGTAGTATACTATAGTATTTACAGTTAACTATAGTACAAATACTGTGGTATTTTATACTTTATACTATAGTAATTAATGTTGTGCTTTTGCTGATTGTAGTATACTGTAGTATTTACTGTAGCATATACTGTAGTATACTATAGTATTTACTGTAGTACTGTAGTATTTTATACTTCATACTATAGTAATTAATGTTGTGCTTTTGCTGATTGTAGTATACTGTAGTATTTACTGTAGCGTTTATTCAGATATTACTGTAGCATTTACTAGAGTGTTTTTGTTTTATTGTCTTTGACATAGAAGTGAAGGCTTTCTCCTTCAGGAAAATTACCGGAGAAATACTTAAATAGCACATTTTCAATAACCTGTAGATAGGTAGGACTGGAGTCTGAACGGATAGCGCAGCGTTTCTGCTATTATAATAACCTGTAGATAGGTAGGACTGGAGTCTGAACGGATAGCGCAGCGCTTCTGCTATTATAATAACCTGTAGATAGGTAGGACTGGAGTCTGAACGGATAGCGCAGCGCTTCTGCTATTATAATAACCTGTAGGGAACACAATACATAGTCTAGACTTGGCATGTTGGTTTCTCACTTATGGGTGGCAGGGTATATGAAATATATACCCTGCCACCCATAAGTATTAAAAAGTTTTGTGTTTTTCCAGACTGCAGTGTTTTTGCAGACATTACTGCAGTATTTAATAGTGTTTTTTGCGGATAATAATGTATTATTTACTATAGGTTTGTACAGTATACTACAACATTCTATACTAAGTACTACACATGATTGAGGGATACTACAGTGTGTCTTTTTTTCGGGTGTGCGTGCAGGACTGAGGAATAGCAATTCTTTACACTATTGTTCAGGAGGAACGGAAAATTGCATGTCGATTAATAAACCATGTGCCATCAAAAATCTCTTCCCAACTATTTTGCTAATCTATATGGCTCTCTGCCAGTAATTACATTTAGAGGATTGGAGGATTCTAAATTAATATCTAAGGGGCAAATCTGGAAAATGACATGGGCAAGAGATGGTGGTAATATTTTTCCTTTTAGAGACTGTAATACATGTCCAGGTCAGGATAACCAAAACATGACTTTATTAAAGACTATCAGAAAGAATGTTGGAACGTATTTATTTTGAGCCAAAGCCATAAATGAGTGAGTCACTGAGCTTTATGTAGGTGCTGAGGCTATATGACTGAGTCACTGAGCTTTATGTAGGTGCCGAGGCTCTATGACTGAGTCACTGAGCTTTATGTAGGTGCTAAGGCTCTATGACTGAGTCACTGAGCTTTATGTAGGTGCTGAGGCCATATGACTGAGTCACTGAGCTTTATGTAGGTGCTGAGGCCATATGACTGAGTCACTGAGCTTTATGTAGGTGCTGAGGCCATATGACTGAGTCACTCAGCTTTATGTAGGTGCTGAGGCCATATGACTGAGTCACTCAGCTTTATGTAGGTGCTGAGGCCATATGACTGAGTCACTCAGCTTTATGTAGGTGCTGAGGCCATATGACTGAGTCACTCAGCTTTATGTAGGTGCTGAGGCCATATGACTGAGTCACTCAGCTTTATGTAGGTGCCGAGGCTATATGACTGAGTCACTCAGTAGGTGTCGAGGCTATATCGCTGAGTCACTCAGTAGGTGTCGAGGCTATATGACTGAGTCACTCAGTAGGTGTCGAGGCTATATGACTGAGTCACTCAGTATGTGTCGAGGCTATAGGACTGAGTCACTCAGTAGGTGTCGAGGCTCTATGACTGAGTCACTCAGCTTTATGTAGGTGTCGAGGCTCTATGACTGAGTCACTCAGCTTTATGTAGGTGCCGAGGCTCTATGACTGAGTCACTCAGCTTTATGTAGGTGCCGAGGCTCTATGACTGAGTAACTCAGCTTTATGTAGGTGTCGAGGCTATATGACTGAGTCACTCAGCTTTATGTAGGTGCCGAGGCTCTATGACTGAGTCACTCAGCTTTATGTAGGTGCCGAGGCTCTATGACTGAGTCACTCAGCTTTATGTAGGTGCCGAGGCTCTATGACTGAGTCACTCAGCTTTATGTAGGTGTCGAGGCTATATTACTGAGTCACTCAGCTTTATGTAGGTGCCGAGGCTCTATGACTGAGTCACTCAGCTTTATGTAGGTGAGGCTATATGACTGAGTCACTCAGCTTTATGTAGGTGAGGCTATATGACTGAGTCACTCAGCTTTATGTAGGTGTCGAGGCTATATGGCTGTGCCATCAACTTGATTATTTAGTAGACATTGCTTGCATATATTCAGTCAACACATATTATTAAGAATGTTATGGAATATAATTGAACATTTTAGTTTCTCTTAGATTAAAAACCTTAGTGCAACAATAGTTTTAGTAAGTAATACTGACGAGAAGAAACAAAAAAAAAGAAGTGTATTTTTCAGGGGGTGCGCGTGCAAGACAGAGGAATAGCAATTCTTACACTATTGTTCTAAACTCAATTTCCTTCTTCATCCTCATCATTCATTCAGTTCATTGAAATTAAATGTTGAAGTTGTGCACAATTATCAGTTTCTATTTGGTTTATATCACCCATTCAGTGTCAGTTAGAGACACAGTAGCGCCTTGGGACCCAAAATAATAATCAGTGCTCTAACTCCCCCTTGTGGTGGCCTGGAGAAAGGAAGTGGTGCTGCAGAGTACCTCTAAGTCCCGCAGCATAATCTCAAAACTTTCTCAAAAGCCCCCTTTACTGGCTGATCAGCCTGTTACCAACCCTAAATAAACATTTGGAAAGATTTTTGTTTGACCAGATACAATGCTAAGATTTTTGTTTGACCAGATACAATGCTACAATGCTATTTTAGATTAAAGAAATTGACAACAGACTTTCAGCATGCTCATAGGGAAGGATATTCAACAAACACAGCACTTACACAAATTATTGATGATTTAATGAGAGAAATTGATTGTAAAAATATTGGGGGGGCGGAGGCTGTTTTGCAAGTCTTCAGTATGGCTTTTGACATTATCGATCATAGTCTGCTGCTGGAAAAACGTTTGTGTTATAGCTTTACACCCCCGGCTATTTTGTGGATTAAGAGTTACCTGTCTAACAGAACACAGAGGGTGTTCTTTAATGGAATCCTCTCCAACAAAATACAGGTAGAATCAGAAATTCCTCAGGGCAGCTGTCTAGGCACATTAGTTTTTTAAATCTTTACTAATGACATGCCACTGGCTTTGAGTAAAGCTAGTGTGTCTATGTGTGCGGATGACTCAACACTATACACGTTTGCTACGACTGAAATGACTGCAACACTTAACAAAGAGCTGCAGTTAGTTTCAGAATGGGTGGTAAGGAATAAGTTAGTCCTAAATATTAAAAAAACTAAAAGCATTGTATTTGGGAAAATCATTCACTAAACTCTAAACCTCAACTAATACTTGAGCAAGTTGAGGAGACTAAACTGCTTGGAGTAACTCTGGATTCTAAAAACATATTGATATAACAGTAGCTAGGATGGGGAGAAGTCTATCCATAATAAAGTGCTGCTCTGCATTCTTATTAACAGCAGTAACAACAAGGCATCTTCTACAGTCGCTAGTTTTGTCTCACCTGGACTACTGTTCTGTCGTGTGGTCAGGTGCCACAAAGTGGAACTTAAGAATATTGCAATTGACTCAGAACAGGTCAATCTCTCCTGTCTCAAAGTGGAGGAGAGATTGACTTCATTACTACTTTTATTTGTGAGAGATACCGAGCTGTCTCTTTGAACTACTGGAACACAGCTCGGACACCCATGCATACCCCACAAGACATGCCACCAGAGGTCTCTTCACAGTCCCAAAGTCCAGAATAGACTATGGGAGGCGCAAAGTACTACCTAGAGCCATAACTACATGAAACTCTATTCCACATCACGATAGAAATACACTTTATAGAACAGCAGAGACTGTGAAGCAACACAAATACACAATAACATACGCAATATACATACGTTATAGATATGTGGTAGTAGAGTAGGGGCCTGAGCACACACACTTAATTAGTTGTGAGATCTGTTATAAATGTATTGTACTGTTTTTATAATGTATAACTGCCTTAATTTTGCTGTACACCAGGAGGAGGAGCTGCTGCCTTTGCAGTAGCTAATGGAGATACATAATAAATACTAATTCAAATACTGCTCACATCACAACAAATAGATTTAGCTCTTTCCAAGAGCGGGCAGCTCCCCTCGCTGGCTGTTACTTCACATACATACTGTACTGCCACAGGGTCAGAAACATACCCAAACATTTATATTATAGATATGAATAGACCTTAGATGGATCATCGTAATGTCTATTATGGTCCAACATGTCTCCGGACCCACTCACTGCCACAGTCATACTCTGAACCTAGTTTTGTCCCATGGAATAAATGTTGTGGATCTTAATGTTTTTCCTCATAATCCTGGACTATCGGACCACCAGTTTATTACGTTTGCAATCGCAACAAATAATCTGCTCAGACCCCAACCAAGGAGCATCAAAAGTCGTGCTATAAAATCTCAGCCAACCCAAAGAATCCTTGATGCCCTTCCAGACTCCCTCTGCCTACCCAAGGACATCAGAGTACAAAAATCAGTTAACCACCTGAGGAACTCCATTTAACCTTGCGCAATACCCTAGATGCAGTTGCACCACTACAAACTAAAAACATTTGTCATAAGAAACTATCTCCCTGGTATACAGAAAATACCTGAGCTCTGAAGCAAGCGTCCAGAAAATTGGAACGGAAATGGCGCCACACCAAACTGAAAGTCTTCCGACTAGCTTGGAAAGACAGTACCGTGCAGTATCGAAGAGCCCTCACTGCTGCTCGACCGTCCTATTTTGAGGAAAATAAGAACAATCCAAAATTTCGTTTTGATGCTGTTGCAAAGCTAACTAAAAAGCAGCATTCCCCAAGAGAGGATGGCTTTCACTTCAGCAGTAATAAATTCATGAACTTTTTTGAGGAAAAGATCATGATCATTAGAAAGCAAATTACGGACTCCTTTTTAAATCTGCGTATTCCTTCAAAGCTCAGTTGTCCTGAGTCTGCATAACTCTGCCAGGACCTAGGTTCAAGAGAGACACTCAAGTGTTTTAATACTATATCTCTTGACACAATGAGGAAAATAATCATGGCCTCTAAACCTTCAAGCTGCATACTGGACCCTATTCCAACTAAACTACTGAAAGAGCTGCTTCCTGTGCTTGGCCCTCCTATGTTGACCATAATAAACGGCTCTCTATCCACCGGATGTGTAGCAAACTCACTAAAAGTGGCAGTAATAAAGTGAGTGTAGTCTGGCCCAGGAGTGGGAAGGTGAACGGAAAGGCTCTGGAGCAACGAACCGCCCTTGCTGCCTCTGCCTGGCCTGTTCCCCTCTTTCCACTGGGATTCTCTGCCTCTAACCCTATTACAGGGGCTGAGTCACTGGCTTGCTGGGGCTCTCTCATGCCGTCCCTGGAGGGGGTGCGTCACCTGAGTGGGTTGATTCACTGTTGTGGTCATCCTGTCTGGGTTGGCACCCCCTCCTTGGGTTGTGCCGTGGCGGAGATCTTTGTGGGCTATACTCAGCCTTCTCTCAGGATGGTAAGTTGGTGGTTGAAGATATCCCTCTAGTGGTGTGGGGGCTGTGCTTTGGCAAAGTGGGTGGGGTTATATCCTTCCTGTTTGGCCCTGTCCGGGGGTGTCCTCGGATGGGGCCACAGTGTCTCCTGACCCCTCCTGTCTCAGCCTCCAGTATTTATGCTGCAGTAGTTTGTGTTGGGGGGCTGGGGTCAGTTTGTTATATCTGGAGTACTTCTCCTGTCCTATTCGGTGTCCTGTGTGAATCTAAGTGTGCGTTCTCTAATTCTCTCCTTCTCTCTTTCTTTCTCTCTCTCGGAGGACCTGAGCCCTAGGACCATGCCCCAGGACTACCTGACATGATGACTCCTTGCTGTCCCCAGTCCACCTGGCCATGCTGCTGTTCCAGTTTCAACTGACCTGAGCCCTAGGACCATGCCCCAGGACTACCTGACATGATGACTCCTTGCTGTCCCCAGTCCACCTGGCCATGCTGCTGCTCCAGTTTCAACTTCCACCTGACTGTGCTGCTGCTCCAGTTTCAACTGTTCTGCCTTATTATTATTCGACCATGCTGGTCATTTATGAACATTTGAACATCTTGGCCATGTTCTGTTATAATCTCCACCCGGCACAGCCAGAAGAGGACTGGCCACCCCACATAGCCTGGTTCCTCTCTAGGTTTCTTCCTAGGTATTGGCCTTTCTAGGGAGTTTTTCCTAGCCACCGTGCTTCTACACCTGCATTGCTTGCTGTTTGGGGTTTTAGGCTGGGTTTCTGTACAGCACTTTGAGATATCAGCTGATGTACGAAGGGTTATATAAATAAATTTGATTTGATTTGATTTGAGAGACAGAGGGAATGAGAGAGAGAGAGGGAATGAGAGACAGAGGGAATGAGAGAGAGAGAGGGAATGAGAGAGAGAGAGGGAATGAGAGACAGAGGGAATGAGAGACACAGAGGGAATGAGAGACACAGAGGGAATGAGAGACACAGAGGGAATGAGAGAGAGAGAGAGAGAGAGAGAGAGAGAGAGAGAGAGAGGGAATGACAGAGAGAGAGTGAGGGAATGAGAGAGAGAGACAGAGGGAATGAGAGAGAGACAGAGGGAATGAGAGAGAGAGAGGGATGGAGGAAAATAAGAGTGGGAGAGGTGTCAGACACACAGAGGGACATAACAACATGCTGAGGCCTGTTTGATGAGTGCAGCTCTCTCTTAATTAATGACCTGTTTTTAATAAATGACCTCTCTAGGTGGTGCTGGACTCAGGACGGACTATAAGCTGCTAATTTCCTTAGTCGACACACAGACACACAGAGATAACACAGCCATGCATTAGTAACTGTTGTTTCTTTTCTGTCAATGTAGCCTGTGATTGGGTATAATTGTAGCCTGTGATTAGGTATAATCGTAGCCTGTGATTGGATGTAATCGTAGGCTGTGATTGGATATAAACGTAGCCTGTGATTGGGTATAATCTATGTTGAATGGATCCTTTCCTGAACATCTACTACACATGAAAATAAACCAAAAATGTTTGATCTAAATTCTCCACAATAGATAATTTCAGAAACAATCTCCTCTCCTTCTCCAACCTGTCCTTCTCCTCCTGTGATTCTCCTCCTGTGATTCTCCAACCTGTCCTTCTCCTCCTGTGATTCTCCTCCTGTCCTCCTCTTCCTCCTCTCCTTCTCCTCCTGTGATTCTCCTCCTGTCCTGTCCTTCTCCTCCTCTCCTTCTCCTCCTGTGATTCTCCTCCTGTGCTTCTCCTCCTGTGATTCTCCTCCTGTGATTCTCCTCCTGTGATTCTCCTCCTGTGCTTCTCCTCCTGTGATTCTCCTCCTGTCCTTCTCCTCATCTCCTTCTCCTCATCTCCTTCTCCTCCGCTAATTCTCCTCCGTTCCTTGTCCTCAACCCTTCTCTCTCTATGTATGTAGCCTGTAGCGTGGTTCAGTTACAGGTTCCCTGACTGACAGATAGTGACAGTGGTGTAACTGCGAGGGGAGTCATTTATACCATGTCAACCGGAGTGGATGGCCATCTCACCCCTGACCTTAAATTCCTGCCTCTCCACGATAACCAGGGAAATATGACAGGTGACTAGCTGATTGGACAGCGATCTGAGCTAACACAGTGATTGGACAGCGATCTGAGCTAACACAGTGATTGGACAGCGATCTGAGCAGTGACACGTAGCCTGAACTGCCGACATCATTCATCATGTGTGGCGGGGTGGATGAGCACATGACCCCCCCCCCCCGTGTGTTTCTGAGGGGACTAGTGGATGAGCACATGACCCCCCCCCTGTGTGTTTCTGAGGGGACTAGTGGATGAGCACATGACCCCCCCCCCCCTGTGTGCTTCTGAGGGGACTAGTAGATGAGCACATGACCCCCCCCCCCCCCCCCCCCCCCCCCCCCCCCGTGTGTTTCTGAGGGGACTAGTGGATGGAGAATAGAGCTTGGTTACATTTTAAGCATCGGAGTGACAGATTGTACTTTTGGGACTGACAAGCACAGCTAGCGTATTTGATGGAAAACAAATACTACTCTTTTGACAACAACTGTTGTGCCAAGAATTCATATTTTGAGATCATAAAGTTGTTTCATTGTCATGTTGTACCTTAAAATACAGTTGACAAATATGTACTCCACATCATAGCTGTTTAATCAAATCAAAACCAAATGTTATTTGTCACAGGCGTTGTAAACAACAGGGGGTAGACAGTGAAATGCTTACCAACGGTCATCACTACCGAGTGGATGTGCAGGGGTACGAGGTAATTGAGGTATGTATGTACATGTATATGTATATATAGGTAGGGATAAAGGGACGAGGCTACAGGATAGATAATAAACAGTAACAGCAGTGTATGTGATGAGTCTAAAGAGTTCGTGTCAAAAGGGTCAATGCAGATAGTCCAGGTAGCTATTGGTTAACTATTTAACTAACTAGTTAGCAGTCTTATGACTTGGGGGTAGAAGCTGTTCAGGGTCCTGTTGGTTCCAGACTTGGTGCATCGGTAACACTTGACGTACGGTAGCAGAGAGAACAGTCTATGATTCGGGTGACTGGAGTCTTCGGCAATTTTTAGGGCTTTCCTCTGACACCACGTGGTGTCCAGGGCTTTGCATAAAAATGTGTTTTTTCAATTTGTTAACCTTCAACTCAGACAAACTTTGTTACAAATGTAACAACACAAACAAAACAATACAAAGTTCAAAGTTCAAAGTATCAAGCAACAGATAAATGGATCTAAACGTCAAGCAACAGCTGTCCTATCAGACTCCAGATAAATGGATCTAAACGTCAAGCAACAGCTGTCCTATCAGACTCCAGATAAATGGATCTAAGCGTCAAGCAACAGCTGTCCTATCAGACTCCAGATAAATGGATCTAAACGTCAAGCAACAGCTGTCCTATCAGACTCCAGATAAATGTTAACTTGTAGTATTTGTACAAGCTTTAAGCTGCAGTTGTTGAGTGGTGAAGATCTATAATGGTAAGAGACGGGATGGGAGCATCTGGAGCATGTAATGTCTCCCTCCATGCTGATCAAACTCATCAGGATCACCCACTCACACACACAACTCAAAAGGCCTGTCTCGCCACGACACAAATAACTTCCACTTGAAAACCACACGACTTGACAAATAGACGAAGGGGTTGAGATTTGGAGAGATCACGTCTCTCAGTGTTAATCACAGCTCTGCTCTCCACAAACCTTCTAAATCCTTGATCTTCACACTCTCAAGATGGACCTCGATCTCCACATCTTGCTGATGTCATCCACATGACACACGCACACGCACACACGCACACGCACACGCACACACACACACACACACACACACACACACACACACACACACACACACACACACACACGCACACACACATACACACACACACACACACACACACACACACACACACACACACACACACACAACCTCATCTATTACAGGTAAAAACTTCCTTAGATCAGGTAAGTCTGAAAACTCCCCAAAAAACAGAGCCTAATATTCAGTCTAATCCAACCCTGAGCCCTATTCTACAGTCATCACTATTATACTGTCATCACTATTACACAGTCATCACTATTACACTGTCATCACTATGACACTGTCATCACTATTCCACTGTCATCACTATGACACTGTCATCACTATGACACTGTCATCACTATTCCACTGTCATCACTATTACACTGTCATCACTACTACACTGTCATCACTATTACACTGTCATCACAATTACACTGTCATCACTTATACACTGTCATCACTATTACACTGTCATCACTATTACACTGTCATCACTATTACACTGTCATCACTATTACACTGCCATCACTATTACACTGTCATCACTATTACACTGTCATCACTATTACACTGTCATCACTTATACACTGTCATCACTATTACACTGTCATCACTATTACACTGTCATCACTATTACACAGTCATCACTATTACACTGTCATCACTATTACACTGTCATCACTATTACACTGTCATCACTATTACACTGTCATCACTATTACACAGTCATCACTATTACACTGTCATCACTATTACACAGTCATCACTATTACACTGTCATCACTATTACACTGTCATCACTATTACACTGTCATCACTATTACACTGCATCACTATTACACAGTCATCACTATTACACTGTCATCACTATCAGATTGTCATCACTATTACACTGTCATCACTATTACACTGTCATCACTATTACGCTGTCATCACTATTACACTGTCATCACTATAACACTGTCATCACGGGCACAGTCATCACTATTACACTGTCATCACTATTACACTGTCATCACGGGCACAATCAGCACTATTACACTGTCATCACTATTACACAGTCATCACTATTACATTGTCATCACTATTTCACTATCATCACTATTACACTGTCATCACTATCACACTGTCATCACGGACACAGTCAGCACTATCACACAGTCATCACGGACACAGTCAGCACTATCACACAGTCATCACGGACACAGTGCGACTCAAATTTACATTCCCATGCCCTCAGAGGATTTGTTTTACATTTCGTAGAAGGCGCAAAGCTCTTTCACAGCAGGCAACCCGTGTCAGATTGAGAACAACACTGGTGAATTGGCCACACAGCGAAGGAGCCATGAATATTCACAACAGAAGATGTAGTCTGTCACTCTGCTGCTGCAACAAGAGACATTTCTCTCCATGTACGTGTGACACATCTGTTTCCTTAGAGAGAGAAACACATTTTGTCAGACGCCTGAGTTGGTGGCTAGGCAATTTTAGGAATTAAGATTTGTCACTAGGCTATCAAATGTAAGAGTGAGTGATGTCACAGTAAGGGGGACTGGGGGGGGGGGGGGGGGCAATGGGACAGGTAGGGCGGACAGAGGCTGACAGGTAGGGCGGACAGAGGCTGACAGGTAGGGCGGACAGAGGCTGACAGGTAGGGCGGACAGAGGCTGACAGGTAGGGCGGACAGAGGCTGACAGGTAGGGCGGACAGGGGCTGACAAACTGCAATCCGGCCTCATACATGGGCTCTGGGCCTGGCCAAGTCAATCAGGGGGTGTATGTTTTGTGAGGAAGGATGACACAACATGGAAGAGACAGACAGAGCACTTATCAGTCAGAAGAATTGGAGTCTTACAACTAACAGAGAAGAAGAGACACAAAGTAAGTATTTTCCCAACCCGGAGTTCAGCTGTAATCATAAGGTATTATGGACTCCAAACAGGAACTAAAGTCACTAAAAACACTGCTAACAAACAAGATTATACATCCTGGGGAAGTAAATCTTCATTTGGATGGAAGCCATTTTAAAAACACAAGAGGAGCTTACCAGAAGTGAACATAGCAATGTGTCGAAATGGAAATTCAACAGGGTATTATTAGGAAAGGAGCAAATGTGTTGGTGGTGCCGTGCGCTCCTCTGGAGAGGCTAGGGGGTTGAAGAGGAGGAGAGTGTTGGAATGAATCAGCCTCACCTTCAGAGTGATTGTTTTCGCTCCCTATTTAAAGAGTTGCAAGTAAGCATTTCACTATACCTGTTGTATCCTGTGCATGTGACGAATAAACTTTGATTTGATTTGATATTTTTGCCAGCCTAAACAGTCCTGTGAGAATGAGACAGGCCTCTTGAGATCAAATAGACAAAAGAGCAAAGTCAGCCTGGCTGCAATCAAAATGTAGACATGACAGAGGGTAGTGTAGAGAGGAAGGAGGGAGGTAAAGAGAGAGAGAGAGATAGAGGGGAGAGAGAGAGAGGAGACAGCGAAGTAGAGAGAGGGGAACGAGAGAGAGAGAGAGAGAGGAGAGACAGCGAGGTAGAGAGAGGGGAACGAGAGAGAGGGAGAGAAAGAGAGAGAGGAGACAGCGAGGTAGAGAGAGGGGAACGAGAGAGAGAGAGAGAGAGAGGAGACAGCGAGGTAGAGAAAGGGGAATGAGAGAGAGGGAGAGAGGAGACATCGAGGTAGAGAGAGGGGAACGAGAGAGAGAGAGAGAGAAGGGGAGAGAGAGAAGGGGAGAGAGAGGAGAGAGAGAGAGAGAGAGAGAGAGAGAGAGAGAGGAGACAGTGAGGTAGAGAGAGGGGAACGAGAGAGAGAGAGAGATAGAGAGAGATAGAGGGGAGAGAGAGAGAGGGAGAGCGAGAGGAGAGAGGGAGAGAGAGATAGAGAGAGAGACAGAGAGACAGAGAGACAGAGAGACAGAGAGCGGGGAGAGAGAGAGGAGTAAGAGAGAGTGGTGAGAGTGGTAAGAGAGTGGAGAGTGAGAGAAAGAGCGAGAGAGAGATAAAATTAAAAGGGCCTATTTATATAACGAATATGAATTCGGAGGGCAGAAATGATTCTATATTAGAACATTAGACCACTCACTTAGGGCATCAGTCATACAAAAGGTATACTTAAATCCAAACTGATTCTCTAGTAAATTGGTACGAATGTCTCATCTATGTTCAAGAATGGCCTTTTCCCCTTTATTCAGATTACACCGGCTCACTTTCGGTTGTTTGAAAAGGAAATGATCTCCAAAATATCGTTATTTTTTAAACAAGCCTTAGAAAGTTGGTTGCAATTTCAGTTTAATCCACCTGAAAGGACGGAACAAATAATACAACAAATATTGTGGTTAAATTCAAATATACTAATTGATTAAAAAAAACTGTATTTTTCGTAGAAAAAAAAAATATATATATAATTTTAGTGAATGATATCATAAATAGGACTGGTGGAGTTATGTCACACATGCAGCTAACACCCAGAATAACAACCAACTAATTGCAGCATTACCACAAAAATGGAAGAGGCAAGTAGAAGGGGAAACAAGTAAGGAACTTGTATGTCGGCCCTGTATTAAAGAACATAAATGGTTAAAGAAAAGTGTGATAAATAAAAACATATAACAATTTCATTTCATGTAGTGTAGAACTAACACTACAGATAGCAATACTGGGTGATTTGAAAAGCCAAACATTTGTAGAAGATGAGAATAGAAAGGTTCAATTTGTTTGTGAAGCATCACAGCACAGTTGAAAAATATATGGCAAATAGAAATCCAAAATGGATGGTGTTAAGAGATAGATGGGAGGGGTTGAATGGAGCTGAAGGGACTGGATGGTGTTAAGAGATAGATGGGAGGGGTTGAATGGAGCTGAAGGGACTGGATGGTGTTAAGAGATAGATGGGAGGGGTTGAATGGAGCTGAAGGGACTGGATGGTGTTAAGAGATAGATGGGAGGGGTTGAATGGAGCTGAAGGGACTGGATGGTGTTAAGAGATAGATGGGAGGGGTTGAATGGAGCTGAAGGGACTGGATGGTGTTAAGAGACAGATGGGAGGGGTTGAATGGAGCTGAAGGGACTGGATGGTGTTAAGAGATAGATGGGAGGGGTTGAATGGAGCTGAAGGGACTGGATGGTGTTAAGAGATAGATGGGAGGGGTTGAATGGAGCTGAAGGGACTGGATGGTGTTAAGAGATAGATGGGAGGGGTTGAATGGAGCTGAAGGGACTGGATGGTGTTAAGAGATAGATGGGAGGGGTTGAATGGAGCTGAAGGGACTGGATGGTGTTAAGAGATAGATGGGAGGGGTTGAATGGAGCTGAAGGGACTGGATGGTGTTAAGAGATAGATGGGAGGGGTTGAATGGAGCTGAAGGGACTGGATGGTGTTAAGAGATAGATGGGAGGGGTTGAATGGAGCTGAAGGGACTGGATGGTGTTAAGAGACAGATGGGAGGGGTTGAATGGAGCTGAAGGGACTGGATGGTGTTAAGAGATAGATGGGAGGGGTTGAATGGAGCTGAAGGGACTGGATGGTGTTAAGAGATAGATGGGAGGGGTTGAATGGAGCTGAAGGGACTGGATGGTGTTAAGAGACAGATGGGAGGGGTTGAATGGAGCTGAAGGGACTGGATGGTGTTAAGAGATAGATGGGAGGGGTTGAATGGAGCTGAAGGGACTGGATGGTGTTAAGAGATAGATGGGAGGGGTTGAATGGAGCTGAAGGGACTGGATGGTGTTAAGAGACAGATGGGAGGGGTTGAATGGAGCTGAAGGGACTGGATGGTGTTAAGAGACAGATGGGAGGGGTTGAATGGAGCTGAAGGGACTGGATGGTGTTAAGAGATAGATGGGAGGGGTTGAATGGAGCTGAAGGGACTGGATGGTGTTAAGAGACAGATGGTAGGGGTTGAATGGAGCTGAAGGGACTGGATGGTGTTAAGAGACAGATGGGAGGGGTTGAATGGAGCTGAAGGGACTGGATGGTGTTAAGAGACAGATGGGAGGGGTTGAATGGAGCTGAAGGGACTGGATGGTGTTAAGAGACAGATGGGAGGGGTTGAATGGAGCTGAAGGGACTGGATGGTGTTAAGAGACAGATGGGAGGGGTTGAATGGAGCTGAAGGGACTGGATGGTGTTAAGAGACAGATGGGAGGGGTTGAATGGAGCTGAAGGGACTGGATGGTGTTAAGAGACAGATGGTAGGGGTTGAATGGAGCTGAAGGGTGGGACTGGATGGTGTTGAGAGACAGATGGTAGGGGTTGAATGGAGCTGAAGGGTGGGAATGGATGATGTTGAGAGATAGATGGTAGGGGTTGAATGGAGCTGAAGGGACTGGATGGTGTTAAGAGACAGATGGTAGGGGTTGAATGGAGCTGAAGGGTGGGACTGGATGGTGTTGAGAGACAGATGGTAGGGGTTGAATGGAGCTGAAGGGTGGGAATGGATGATGTTGAGAGATAGATGGTAGGGGTTGAATGGAGCTGAAGGGACTGGATGGTGTTAAGAGACAGATGGTAGGGGTTGAATGGAGCTGAAGGGTGGGACTGGATGGTGTTGAGAGACAGATGGGAGGGGTTGAATGGAGCTGAAGGGACTGGATGGTGTTAAGAGATAGATGGGAGGGGTTGAATGGAGCTGAAGGGACTGGATGGTGTTAAGAGATAGATGGGAGGGGTTGAATGGAGCTGAAGGGACTGGATGGTGTTAAGAGATAGATGGGAGGGGTTGAATGGAGCTGAAGGGACTGGATGGTGTTAAGAGATAGATGGGAGGGGTTGAATGGAGCTGAAGGGACTGGATGGTGTTAAGAGATAGATGGGAGGGGTTGAATGGAGCTGAAGGGACTGGATGGTGTTAAGAGATAGATGGGAGGGGTTGAATGGAGCTGAAGGGACTGGATGGTGTTAAGAGACAGATGGGAGGGGTTGAATGGAGCTGAAGGGACTGGATGGTGTTAAGAGATAGATGGGAGGGGTTGAATGGAGCTGAAGGGACTGGATGGTGTTAAGAGATAGATGGGAGGGGTTGAATGGAGCTGAAGGGACTGGATGGTGTTAAGAGATAGATGGGAGGGGTTGAATGGAGCTGAAGGGACTGGATGGTGTTAAGAGATAGATGGGAGGGGTTGAATGGAGCTGAAGGGACTGGATGGTGTTAAGAGACAGATGGGAGGGGTTGAATGGAGCTGAAGGGACTGGATGGTGTTAAGAGATAGATGGGAGGGGTTGAATGGAGCTGAAGGGACTGGATGGTGTTAAGAGATAGATGGGAGGGGTTGAATGGAGCTGAAGGGACTGGATGGTGTTAAGAGATAGATGGGAGGGGTTGAATGGAGCTGAAGGGACTGGATGGTGTTAAGAGATAGATGGGAGGGGTTGAATGGAGCTGAAGGGACTGGATGGTGTTAAGAGACAGATGGGAGGGGTTGAATGGAGCTGAAGGGACTGGATGGTGTTAAGAGATAGATGGGAGGGGTTGAATGGAGCTGAAGGGACTGGATGGTGTTAAGAGATAGATGGGAGGGGTTGAATGGAGCTGAAGGGACTGGATGGTGTTAAGAGACAGATGGGAGGGGTTGAATGGAGCTGAAGGGACTGGATGGTGTTAAGAGATAGATGGGAGGGGTTGAATGGAGCTGAAGGGACTGGATGGTGTTAAGAGATAGATGGGAGGGGTTGAATGGAGCTGAAGGGACTGGATGGTGTTAAGAGACAGATGGGAGGGGTTGAATGGAGCTGAAGGGACTGGATGGTGTTAAGAGACAGATGGGAGGGGTTGAATGGAGCTGAAGGGACTGGATGGTGTTAAGAGATAGATGGGAGGGGTTGAATGGAGCTGAAGGGACTGGATGGTGTTAAGAGACAGATGGTAGGGGTTGAATGGAGCTGAAGGGACTGGATGGTGTTAAGAGACAGATGGGAGGGGTTGAATGGAGCTGAAGGGACTGGATGGTGTTAAGAGACAGATGGGAGGGGTTGAATGGAGCTGAAGGGACTGGATGGTGTTAAGAGACAGATGGGAGGGGTTGAATGGAGCTGAAGGGACTGGATGGTGTTAAGAGACAGATGGGAGGGGTTGAATGGAGCTGAAGGGACTGGATGGTGTTAAGAGACAGATGGGAGGGGTTGAATGGAGCTGAAGGGACTGGATGGTGTTAAGAGACAGATGGTAGGGGTTGAATGGAGCTGAAGGGTGGGACTGGATGGTGTTGAGAGACAGATGGTAGGGGTTGAATGGAGCTGAAGGGTGGGAATGGAGGATGTTGAGAGATAGATGGTAGGGGTTGAATGGAGCTGAAGGGACTGGATGGTGTTAAGAGACAGATGGTAGGGGTTGAATGGAGCTGAAGGGTGGGACTGGATGGTGTTGAGAGACAGATGGTAGGGGTTGAATGGAGCTGAAGGGTGGGAATGGATGATGTTGAGAGATAGATGGTAGGGGTTGAATGGAGCTGAAGGGACTGGATGGTGTTAAGAGACAGATGGTAGGGGTTGAATGGAGCTGAAGGGTGGGACTGGATGGTGTTGAGAGACAGATGGGAGGGGTTGAATGGAGCTGAAGGGACTGGATGGTGTTAAGAGATAGATGGGAGGGGTTGAATGGAGCTGAAGGGACTGGATGGTGTTAAGAGATAGATGGGAGGGGTTGAATGGAGCTGAAGGGACTGGATGGTGTTAAGAGATAGATGGGAGGGGTTGAATGGAGCTGAAGGGACTGGATGGTGTTAAGAGATAGATGGGAGGGGTTGAATGGAGCTGAAGGGACTGGATGGTGTTAAGAGACAGATGGGAGGGGTTGAATGGAGCTGAAGGGACTGGATGGTGTTAAGAGATAGATGGGAGGGGTTGAATGGAGCTGAAGGGACTGGATGGTGTTAAGAGATAGATGGGAGGGGTTGAATGGAGCTGAAGGGACTGGATGGTGTTAAGAGACAGATGGGAGGGGTTGAATGGAGCTGAAGGGACTGGATGGTGTTAAGAGATAGATGGGAGGGGTTGAATGGAGCTGAAGGGACTGGATGGTGTTAAGAGATAGATGGGAGGGGTTGAATGGAGCTGAAGGGACTGGATGGTGTTAAGAGACAGATGGGAGGGGTTGAATGGAGCTGAAGGGACTGGATGGTGTTAAGAGACAGATGGGAGGGGTTGAATGGAGCTGAAGGGACTGGATGGTGTTAAGAGATAGATGGGAGGGGTTGAATGGAGCTGAAGGGACTGGATGGTGTTAAGAGACAGATGGTAGGGGTTGAATGGAGCTGAAGGGACTGGATGGTGTTAAGAGACAGATGGGAGGGGTTGAATGGAGCTGAAGGGACTGGATGGTGTTAAGAGACAGATGGGAGGGGTTGAATGGAGCTGAAGGGACTGGATGGTGTTAAGAGACAGATGGGAGGGGTTGAATGGAGCTGAAGGGACTGGATGGTGTTAAGAGACAGATGGGAGGGGTTGAATGGAGCTGAAGGGACTGGATGGTGTTAAGAGACAGATGGGAGGGGTTGAATGGAGCTGAAGGGACTGGATGGTGTTAAGAGACAGATGGTAGGGGTTGAATGGAGCTGAAGGGTGGGACTGGATGGTGTTGAGAGACAGATGGTAGGGGTTGAATGGAGCTGAAGGGTGGGAATGGAGGATGTTGAGAGATAGATGGTAGGGGTTGAATGGAGCTGAAGGGACTGGATGGTGTTAAGAGACAGATGGTAGGGGTTGAATGGAGCTGAAGGGTGGGACTGGATGGTGTTGAGAGACAGATGGTAGGGGTTGAATGGAGCTGAAGGGTGGGAATGGATGATGTTGAGAGATAGATGGTAGGGGTTGAATGGAGCTGAAGGGACTGGATGGTGTTAAGAGACAGATGGTAGGGGTTGAATGGAGCTGAAGGGTGGGACTGGATGGTGTTGAGAGACAGATGGGAGGGGTTGAATGGAGCTGAAGGGTGGGACTGGATGGTGTTGATAGACAGATGGGAGGGGTTGAATGGAGCTGAAGGGTGGGAATGGATGGTGTTAAGAGATAGATGGGAGGGGTTGAATGGAGCTGAAGGGTGGGACTGGATGGTGTTGATAGACAGATGGGAGGGGTTGAATGGAGCTGAAGGGTGGGAATGGATGGTGTTAAGAGATAGATGGGAGGGGTTGAATGGAGCTGAAGGGTGGGAATGGATGGTGTTGAGAGATAGATGGTAGGGGTTGAATGGAGCTGAAGGGACTGGATGGTGTTAAGAGACAGATGGTAGGGGTTGAATGGAGCTGAAGGGTGGGACTGGATGGTGTTGAGAGACAGATGGGAGGGGTTGAATGGAGCTGAAGGGTGGGACTGGATGGTGTTGATAGACAGATGGGAGGGGTTGAATGGAGCTGAAGGGTGGGAATGGATGGTGTTAAGAGATAGATGGGAGGGGTTGAATGGAGCTGAAGGGTGGGACTGGATGGTGTTGATAGACAGATGGGAGGGGTTGAATGGAGCTGAAGGGTGGGAATGGATGGTGTTAAGAGATAGATGGGAGGGGTTGAATGGAGCTGAAGGGTGGGAATGGATGGTGTTAAGAGATAGATGGGAGGGGTTGAATGGAGCTGAAGGGTGGGACTGGATGGTGTTGATAGACAGATGGGAGGGGTTGAATGGAGCTGAAGGGTGGGAATGGATGGTGTTAAGAGATAGATGGGAGGGGTTGAATGGAGCTGAAGGGTAGGACTGGATGGTGTTGATAGACAGATGGGAGGGGTTGAATGGAGCTGAAGGGTGGGAATGGATGGTGTTAAGAGATAGATGGGAGGGGTTGAATGGAGCTGAAGGGTGGGAATGGATGGTGTTAAGAGATAGATGGGAGGGGTTGAATGGAGCTGAAGGGTGGGAATGGATGGTGTTAAGAGATAGATGGGAGGGGTTGAATGGAGCTGAAGGGTGGGAATGGATGGTGTTAAGAGATAGATGGGAGAGGTTGAATGGAGCTGAAGGGTGGGACTAATAACAAGATAAACAATGTAAAACATACAGGGTCTGTAAAATGTATATAGGTTCAGAACTTCTGTGAAACAGCACAGTTACAAATAGAAATCAAACTGGATGGAGGAAATAGAGGTAATAGAGGAAGGACTAAAACAAACAAAAAATAACTATTGTAAAATAGACTGTGTATGTAAAAGGTGAATAAGATTAATAAATTGAAGGTAAAAGCAGAAGTGTTTATTAGTTTACTCCAATTGGGGGGGATCGGCGGAAGGGTTTGCGGGGAATAATAATAAAGGTATATTCTTTTAAAAAGTATGTCTGTCTATATATATATATACTGTATATATGTGTATAAGTATGCATGCGTTTATGGATATATATATATACTGTATATATGTGTATAAGTATGCATGCGTTTATGGATATATATATACTGTATATATGTGTATAAGTATGCATGCGTTATGGATATATATATACTGTATATATGTGTATAAGTATGCATGCGTTTATGGATATATATATATACTGTATATATGTGTATAAGTATGCATGCGTTTATGGATATATATATACTGTATATATGTGTATAAGTATGCATGCGTTTATGGATATATATATATACTGTATATATGTGTATAAGTATGCATGCGTTTATGGATATATATATACTGTATATATGTGTATAAGTATGCATGCGTTTATGGATATATATATACTGTATATATGTGTATAAGTATGTATGCGTTTATGGATATATATATACTGTATATATGTGTATAAGTATGCATGCGTTTATGGATATATATATACTGTATATATGTGTATAAGTATGCATGCGTTTATGGATATATATATACTGTATATATGTGTATAAGTATGCATGCGTTTATGGATATATATATACTGTATATATGTGTATAAGTATGCATGCGTTTATGGATATATATATACTGTATATATGTGTATAAGTATGCATGCGTTTATGGATATATATATACTGTATATATGTGTATAAGTATGCATGCGTTTATGGATATATATATACTGTATATATGTGTATAAGTATGTATGCGTTTATGGATATATATATACTGTATATATGTGTATAAGTATGCATGCGTTTATGGATATATATATACTGTATATATGTGTATAAGTATGCATGCGTTTATGGATATATATATACTGTATATATGTGTATAAGTATGCATGCGTTTATGGATATATATATACTGTATATATGTGTATAAGTATGCATGCGTTTATGGATATATATATACTGTATATATGTGTATAAGTATGCATGCGTTTATGGATATATATATACTGTATATATGTGTATAAGTATGCATGCGTTTATGGATATATATATACTGTATATATGTGTATAAGTATGCATGCGTTTATGGATATATATATACTGTTTATATGTGTATAAGTATGCATGCGTTTATGGATATATATATACTGTATATATGTGTATAAGTATGCATGCGTTTATGGATATATATATACTGTTTTTACCCCAAAAAATACATGGGGGATTGGAAATGATGCAGACAATTACATTGATGGAACCAACATTCTTTCCCGCAGTTGTAAGCTGACCCCCCCCCCCCCCCCCCCCTTTAAAAAGAATAGAAGAAAGAAAAGAAGAAGCATCTGGAGGAGCGTGGTATAATACCAGAGGGATAAAGAGCACAGAATACAAGGAGACAGCTTCTTCTGGACATTGCAATACTGCCTGTGTTGCCAGTGTGTGTGTGTGTGTGTGTGTATATGTGTGTGTGTGTGTGCTTATGCTTATCCAATTGACTAAGTTTGTCCTAACTAACAGAACCATATGTGGATTTTCAGTATAGTCAAAATAATATGTATAATTTCAATATGTCCCACAATGTCAATGCAAAATGAAATTTGTCACGCTAGAAGTTCATTCTATAGGATACAGAGCAGTATTACAGACGCGTGACCGACGATCCGTGTATGATAAATGACTTGATACAGTATAGGCTACATAAACAACCATAGGTGCTCTTAGGAAAACAGAGAAATAATACTAGTGGAGAAAAACATGACTTTTTGTAACACAATTTCATACCTTCATCCTCCTGATGAAATAACCCTTTCTTTTTTTACATCTCTACAATAAATGAGCTTTTACATTGTATCCCTGTCCATCTGTGTGTGTACACCATCTGTTCAGATTAAACAATGTTGGCATCCCAAATCACACCTTATTCCCTAACTAAGTGCACTACTATTCCCGGGGGCCTATAGGCTTGAGAGATTCCAGGTGACTACCTCATGAAGCTGGTTGAGAGAATGCCAAGAGTGTGCAAAGCTGTCATCAAGGCTAAGGGCGGCTACTTTGAAGAATCTCAAATATAAAATGTAATTTGATTACACTTTTTTTGGTTACTACATGATTCCATATGTGTTATTTAATAGTTATTTGATGTCTCCACTATTATTCTACAATGTAGAAAAAATAAAAAATTAAGAAAAACTCTTGACTGAGCAGGTGTGTCAAAACTTTAGACAGGTTCTGTATGTATAGTAAATACTTACTACATACTTACGACATACTTACGACATACTTACAACATACTTACGACATACTTACGACATACTTACTACATACTTATGACATACTTACTACATACTTACTACATACTTACGACATACTTACGACATACTTACTACATACTTACGACATACTTACGACATACTTACGACATACTTATGACATACTTACTACATACTTACTACATACTTACTACATACTTACTACATACTTACTACATACTTACGACATACTTACTACATACTTACGACATACTTATGACATACTTACTACATACTTACTACATACTTACTACATACTTACAACATACTTACGACATACTTACTACATACTTACTACATACTTACGACATACTTACGACATACTTACTACATACTTACGACATACTTATGACATACTTATGACATACTTACTACATACTTACTACATACTTACTACTGCATACTACTGACTAGTACTTCTACATACTAAATAACCAAAACCAATAACTTTTACATTTTATCCAGAGCGACTTACACTCCGTGACACAATACCTTTACGTTGACTGGGTATATATCCATATTGGCCACTCACCATCCTAGAGGTTACTGTACTTTGACAGTATTTTTTTCTGACTGTGGCGGTCTAACTTTGTTATGGATTGAGTCATGTGTTGTTTTGGAAAACGGCTGGTTTCTCTCCCACTCAATTTATAGAGATTATCCAAAAAGGAGAGAGTGGGTTAGAGACTACAGGGGAAAGATGGGAAGACTGGGGTAGAGGAGACTACAGGAGAAAGATGGGAAGACTGGGGTAGAGGAGACTACAGGAGAAAGACGAAGACCGGGGTAGAGGAGACTACAGGAGAAAGATGGGAAGACTGAGGTAGAGGAGACTACAGGAGAAAGACGAAGACCGGGGTAGAGGAGACTACAGGAAAAAGACGAAGACCGGGGTAGAGGAGACTACAGGAGAAAGATGGGAAGACTGGGGTAGAGGAGACTACAGGAGAAAGACGAAGACTGGGGTAGAGGAGACTACAGGAGAAAGATGGGAAGACCGGGGTAGAGGAGACTACAGGAGAAAGACGAAGACCGGGGTAGAGGAGACTACAGGAGAAAGGCGAAGACCGGGGTAGACTGGGAGAGAGTGAAGAGGGGGGGAGAAACTAAGGGAGGACTGGGTGAGAGACTGGGAGAAATAGGAGAGGGGGGAGAGGGGGAGAGAACGCGGGAGGCGTCCAGGCACCAGGTGCGTTCCATCAGGTGCCACGCCAAGGCCTCTGGGAGATGAGAGGTGGCTGGTTGGCTGGTGGAGGGGATACACTTTAAGGAGCAGGGTAAGACAGTCTAGATTTAGTTGTCCATAGTCACTGATTGCTGCATTCAAGGGCAATGTTTGTAAACGTGATGGATGGCGGTTGTTTGCTTGGAACCACTCTTTCTCACCACCGTCTCTCTCCTCCTCTTCTTTCTCACCCCCGTCTCTCTCCTCCTCTTCTTTCTCACCCCCGTCTCTCTCCTCCTCTTCTTTCTCACCCCCGTCTCTCTCCTCCTCCTCTTTCTCACCCCAGTCTCTCTCCTCCTCCTCTTTCTCACCCCCGTCTCTCTCCTCCTCCTCTTTCTCACCCCAGTCTCTCTCCTCCTCCTCTTTCTCACCCCCGTCTCTCTCCTCCTCCTCCCCAGTCAGTCACTTGTGCGTGGAAGGCCAAACATCTCTAGGTGGAAATTGTTGATATAACTTTTCAGCGAGGGATCCTATTATCCACTGTTCAGGTAGAATGGAGCCTGTTTCCATTATGGTCACTGATTAGGTAGAATTGATTGATGTCACTGCAATACGGTCTGCCAATATCCCCCAGAACGGTCTGCACAGTCCTAGAGTACAGTCCCCCACCACGCCATCCCATATCCCCCAGTACAGTCCCCCACCACGCCATCCCATATCCCCCAGTACAGCCCCCCACCACGCCATCCCATATCCCCTAGTACAGTCCTAGAGCACAGTCCCCCACCACGCCATCCCATATCCCCTAGTACAGTCCTAGAGCACAGTCCCCCACCACGCCATCCCATATCCCCTAGTACAGTCTCCACCACGCCATCCCATATCCCCCAGTACAGTCCCCCACCACGCCATCCCATATCCCCTAGTACAGTCTCCACCACGCCATCCCATATCCCCCAGTACAGTCCCCCACCACGCCATCCCATATCCTGTAGTACAGTCCTAGAGCACAGTCCCCCACCACGCCATCCCATATCCCCCAGTACAGTCCCCCACCACGCCATCCCATATCCCCTAGTACAGTCCTAGAGTACAGTCCCCCACCACGCCATCCCATATCCCCCAGCACAGTCCCCCACCACGCCATCCCATATCACCTAGCACAGTCCTGCAGCACAGTCCCCCACCACGCCATCCCATATCCCCCAGCACATTCCTGCAGCACAGCACCCCACCACACCATCTCATATCCCCCAGCACAGTCCTGCAGCACAGAACCCCACCACACCATCCTATATCCCCCAGCACAGTCCTGCAGCACAGCACCCCACCACGCCATTCCATATCCCCCAGCACAGTCCTGCAGCACAGCCCCCCACCACACCATCCCATATCCCCCAGCACAGTCCTGCAGCACAGCACCCCACCACGCCATCCCATATCCCCCAGTACAGTCCTGTAGCACAGCACCCCACAACACCATCCCATATCCCCCAGCACAGTCCTGCAGCACAGCACAGCCCCCTACCACTCCATCCCATATCCCCCAGTACAGTCCTGCAGCACAGCACAGCACCCCACCACGCCATCCCATATCCCCCAGCACAGACCTGCAGCACAGCACCCCACAACACCATCCCATATCCCCCAGCACAGTCCTGCAGCACAGCACAGCCCCCTACCACTCCATCCCATATCCCCCAGTACAGTCCTGCAGCACAGCACAGCACCCCACCACGCCATCCCATATCCCCCAGCACAGTCCTGCAGCACAGCACAGCACCCCACCACGCCATCCCATATCCCCCAGCACAGACCTGCAGCACAGCACCCCACAACACCATCCCATATCCCCCAGCACAGTCCTGCAGCACAGCACAGCCCCCTACCACTCCATCCCATATCCCCCAGTACAGTCCTGCAGCACAGCACAGCACCCCACCACGCCATCCCATATCCCCCAGCACAGTCCTGCAGCACAGCACAGCCCCCTACCACTCCATCCCATATCCCCCAGTACAGTCCTGCAGCACAGCACAGCCCCCTACCACTCCATCCCATATCCCCCAGCACAGACCTGCAGCACAGCATAGCACCCCACCACGCCATCCCATTTTGCAGCACACATAATTCTCCATCAATACTGACAGTTGTGCTACAAAAGCTATCACAGAATATCCATGTAAGCAGCTCGTTGTGAGTGAACCATATAAATAAACATGTGAATATGATATACTTCATGTCTATGGAGGGAACTCACACTGTTGTTCATTTTAGAGAATATGACACAACCAGTCTAAGAAGTGTTGTTTTCTTAGAGCCACCTGAGGACAGTAGCCTCCTGTTTGTTGTGATACTATTTTACATTTTAAATTTGAGTCACTTAGCAGACACTCGTATCAAGAGCGACTTACAGTAGTGAGTCATTTAACAGACTCTCTGATCCAGAGACACTACAGTAGTGATACATTTTCATACTGGTCCCCCGTGAGAATTGAACCCGCAACCATGGAGCCATGCTCTACCACACATTTGGAACACATTTGACTTGAGCCTGTTTTACCAACCCTGTTACTCAGAGAGCCATTATGACTACACTAACTATCCTTCCAGAATTCAAACAATATCTGCACTGTAGTTCTCTCTCACTCTCTCCATCTCTCCACTCACCCTCCCTCATTCTACTGTTATACTGTAGTTCTCTCTCACTCTCTCCATCTCTCCACTCACCCTCCCTCATTCTACTGTTATACTGTAGTTCTCTCTCACTCTCTCCATCTCTCCACTCACCCTCCCTCATTCTACTGTTATACTGTAGTTCTCTCTCACTCTCTCCATCTCTCCACTCACCCTCCCTCATTCTACTGTTATACTGTAGTTCTCTCTCACTCTCTCCATCTCTCCACTCACCCTCCCTCATTCTACTGTTATACTGTAGTTCTCTCTCACTCTCTCCATCTCTCCACTCACCCTCCCTCATTCTACTGTTATACTGTAGTTCTCTCTCACTCTCTCCATCTCTCCACTCACCCTCCCTCATTCTACTGTTATACTGTAGTTCTCTCTCACTCTCTCCATCTCTCCACTCACCCTCCCTCATTCTACTGTTATACTGTAGTTCTCTCTCACTCTCTCCATCTCTCCACTCACCCTCCCTCATTCTACTGTTATACAGTAGTTCTCTCTCACTCTCTCCATCTCTCCACTCACCCTCCCTCATTCTACTGTTATACAGTAGTTCTCTCTCACTCTCTCCATCTCTCCACTCACCCTCCCTCATTCTACTGTTATACAGTAGTTCTCTCTCACTCTCTCCATCTCTCCACTCACCCTCCCTCATTCTACTGTTATACAGTAGTTCTCTGTCACTCTCTCCATCTCTCCACTCACCCTCCCTCATTCTACTGTTATACAGTAGTTCTCTCTCACTCTCTCCATCTCTCCACTCACCCTCCCTCATTCTACTGTTATACTGTAGTTCTCTCTCACTCTCTCCATCTCTCCACTCACCCTCCCTCATTCTACTGTTATACTGTAGTTCTCTCTCACTCTCTCCATCTCTCCACTCACCCTCCCTCATTCTACTGTTATACTGTAGTTCTCTCTCACTCTCTCCATCTCTCCACTCACCCTCCCTCATTCTACTGTTATACTGTAGTTCTCTCTCACTCTCTCCATCTCTCCACTCACCCTCCCTCATTCTACTGTTATACTGTAGTTCTCTCTCACTCTCTCCATCTCTCCACTCACCCTCCCTCATTCTACTGTTATACTGTAGTTCTCTCTCACTCTCTCCATCTCTCCACTCACCCTCCCTCATTCTACTGTTATACTGTAGTTCTCTCTCACTCTCTCCATCTCTCCACTCACCCTCCCTCATTCTACTGTTATACTGTAGTTCTCTCTCACTCTCTCCATCTCTCCACTCACCCTCCCTCATTCTACTGTTATACTGTAGTTCTCTCTCACTCTCTCCATCTCTCCACTCACCCTCCCTCATTCTACTGTTATACAGTAGTTCTCTCTCACTCTCTCCATCTCTCCACTCACCCTCCCTCATTCTACTGTTATACAGTAGTTCTCTCTCACTCTCTCCATCTCTCCACTCACCCTCCCTCATTCTACTGTTATACAGTAGTTCTCTCTCACTCTCTCCATCTCTCCACTCACCCTCCCTCATTCTACTGTTATACAGTAGTTCTCTGTCACTCTCTCCATCTCTCCACTCACCCTCCCTCATTCTACTGTTATACAGTAGTTCTCTCTCACTCTCTCCATCTCTCCACTCACCCTCCCTCATTCTACTGTTATACTGTAGTTCTCTCTCACTCTCTCCATCTCTCCACTCACCCTCCCTCATTCTACTGTTATTCTGTAGTTCTCTCTCACTCTCTCCATCTCTCCACTCACCCTCCCTCATTCTACTGTTATACAGTAGTTCTCTCTCACTCTCTCCATCTCTCCACTCACCCTCCCTCATTCTACTGTTATTCTGTAGTTCTCTCTCACTCTCTCCATCTCTCCACTCACCCCTCCCTCATTCTACTGTTATTCTGTAGTTCTCTCTCACTCTCTCCATCTCTCCACTCACCCTCCCTCATTCTACTGTTATTCTGTAGTTCTCTCTCACTCTCTCCATCTCTCCACTCACCCTCCCTCATTCTACTGTTATACTGTAGTTCTCTCTCACTCTCTCCATCTCTCCACTCACCCTCCCTCATTCTACTGTTATACTGTAGTTCTCTCTCACTCTCTCCATCTCTCCACTCACCCTCCCTCATTCTACTGTTATACAGTAGTCTCTCTCACTCTCTCCATCTCTCCACTCACCCTCCCTCATTCTACTGTTATACTGTAGTTCTCTCTCACTCTCTCCATCTCTCCACTCACCCTCCCTCATTCTACTGTTATACTGTAGTTCTCTCTCACTCTCTCCATCTCTCCACTCACCCTCCCTCATTCTACTGTTATACAGTAGTTCTCTCTCACTCTCTCCATCTCTCCACTTCACCCTCCCTCATTCTACTGTTATTCTGTAGTTCTCTCTCACTCTCTCCATCTCTCCACTCACCCTCCCTCATTCTACTGTTATACTGTAGTTCTCTCTCACTCTCTCCATCTCTCCACTCACCCTCCCTCATTCTACTGTTATTCTGTAGTTCTCTCTCACTCTCTCCATCTCTCCACTCACCCTCCCTCATTCTACTGTTATTCTGTAGTTCTCTCTCACTCTCTCCATCTCTCCACTCACCCTCCCTCATTCTACTGTTATACAGTAGTTCTCTCTCACTCTCTCCATCTCTCCACTCACCCTCCCTCATTCTACTGTTATACAGTAGTTCTCTCTCACTCTCTCCATCTCTCCACTCACCCTCCCTCATTCTACTGTTATACTGTAGTTCTCTCTCACTCTCTCCATCTCTCCACTCACCCTCCCTCATTCTACTGTTATTCTGTAGTTCTCTCTCACTCTCTCCATCTCTCCACTCACCCTCCCTCATTCTACTGTTATACAGTAGTTCTCTCTCACTCTCTCCATCTCTCCACTCACCCTCCCTCATTCTACTGTTATTCTGTAGTTCTCTCTCACTCTCTCCATCTCTCCACTCACCCTCCCTCATTCTACTGTTATTCTGTAGTTCTCATCTCACTCTCTCCATCTCTCCACTCACCCTCCCCTCATTCTACTGTTATTCTGTAGTTCTCTCTCACTCTCTCCATCTCTCCACTCACCCTCCCTCATTCTACTGTTATACTGTAGTTCTCTCTCACTCTCTCCATCTCTCCCACTCACCCTCCCTCATTCTACTGTTATACTGTAGTTCTCTCTCACTCTCTCCATCTCTCCACTCACCCTCCCTCATTCTACTGTTATACTGTAGTTCTCTCTCCACTCTCCTCTCATCTCTCCACTCACCCTCCCTCATTCTACTGTTATACTGTAGTTCTCTCTCACTCTCTCCATCTCTCCACTCACCCTCCCTCAGTCTACTGTTATACTGTAGTTCTCTCTCACTCTCTCCATCTCTCCACTCACCCTCCCTCATTCTACTGTTATACTGTAGTTCTCTCTCACTCTCTCCATCTCTCCACTCACCCTCCCTCATTCTACTGTTAGACAGTAGTTCTCTCTCACTCTCTCCCATCTCTCCACTCACCCTCCCTCATTCTACTGTTATTCTGTAGTTCTCTCTCACTCTCTCCATCTCTCCACTCACCCTCCCTCATTCTACTGTTATACTGTAGTTCTCTCTCACTCTCTCCATCTCTCCACTCACCCTCCCTCATTCTACTGTTATACTGTAGTTCTCTCTCACTCTCTCCATCTCTCCACTCACCCTCCCTCATTCTACTGTTATACTGTAGTTCTCTCTCACTCTCTCCATCTCTCCACTCACCCTCCCTCATTCTACTGTTATACTGGTAGTTCTCTCTCACTCTCTCCATCTCTCCACTCACCCTCCCTCATTCTACTGTTATACTGTAGTTCTCTCTCACTCTCTCCATCTCTCCACTCACCCTCCCTCATTCTACTGTTATTCTGTAGTTCTCTCTCACTCTCTCCATCTCTCCACTCACCCTCCCTCATTCTACTGTTATACTGTAGTTCTCTCTCACTCTCTCCATCTCTCCACTCACCCTCCCTCATTCTACTGTTATACTGTAGTTCTCTCTCACTCTCTCCATCTCTCCACTCACCCTCCCTCATTCTACTGTTATACTGTAGTTCTCTCTCACTCTCTCCATCTCTCCACTCACCCTCCCTCATTCTACTGTTATTCTGTAGTTCTCTCTCACTCTCTCTCCATCTCTCCACTCACCCTCCCTCATTTCTACTGTTATACTGTAGTTTCTCTCTCACTCTCTCCATCTCTCCACTCACCCTCCCTCATTCTACTGTTATTCTGTAGTTCTCTCTCACTCTCTCCATCTCTCCACTCACCCTCCCTCATTCTATCTACTGTTATACAGTAGTTCTCTCTCCACTCTCTCCAGCTCTCCACTCACCCTCCCTCATTCTACGTTATTCTGTAGTTCTCTCTCACTCTCTCCATCTCTCCACTCACCCTCCCTCATTCTACTGTTATACTGTAGTTTCTCTCTCACTCTCTCCATCTCTCCACTCACCCTCACTCATTCTACTGTTATTCTGTAGTTCTCTCTTGATATATTTTTCTTGCTTGATCTTGTATATCTTTCTTCCACTCTCCTTCCATCACTCCTCTCTCTCTCTCTATCTCTCTCTCTCTCATCTCTCTCTCTCTCTCTCGTCCTCTCTCTCGTCTCTCTCCTCTCTCTCTCTCTCTCTCGCTCTCTCTCTCTCTCTCTCTGTCTTGTCTCTGTCTCTGTCTCTGTCTCTCTCTGTCTCTGTCTCTGTCTCTCTCTCTGTCTCTCTCTCTGTCTCTGTCTCTGTCTCTCTCTCTCTCTGTCTCTCTCTCTCTCTCTCTCTTCTCTATCTCTCTCCTCTCTCTCTCTCTGTCTCTGTCTCTGTCTCTGTCTCTGTCTCTCTCTGTTTCTGTCTCTGTCTCTGTCTCTCTCTCTCTCTGTCTCTCCTCTCTCTCTCTCTCTCTCTCTCTCTCTCTCTCTCTCTCTCTCGCTCTAGCAGCACTGGTGATGTCTCTCCGATGGCTCTATTTACAGAAGCCACTGAGAGGAGAGTGTAA
>NC_034191.2:76450177-76470177 GCF_002021735.2 Oncorhynchus kisutch
CCTTCACCCTCCCATCTCCCTCCTCTGACACCTCATGTTTCCCTTCACCCTCCTCCCCCTTCTCTCTCTACCCTCCTCCCCCTCCTCTCCCCCTCCTCTAACCCCTTCCTTCACGCTCCCTTCACCGTCCCTCTCTCCTTCACCCTCCTCACCCTCCTCCTCTCCCTCCTCCCTCCTCTCTCCCTCCTCTCTCCCTTCACCCTCCTCTCTCCCTCCTCCCTCCTCTCTCCCCAACTTCCTCCTCTCACCCTCCTCTCTCCCTCCACCCTCCTCTCTCCCTTCAGCCTCCTCACCCTCCTCTCCCTCCTCCCCTCCTCTCTCCCTTCACCCTAATTTCTCCCTCCTCTCTCCCTTCTCCCTCCTCTCTCCCTCCTCCCTTCTCTCTCACTCCTCCCTCCTCTCCCTTCACCCTCCTCTCCCTCCTCCCTCCCTCTCCCCCTTCACCCTCCTCTCCCACCTCCCTGCTCTCTCCTTCCTCCCTCCTCTCACCTTCCTCTCCCTCCTCTCCCCCTCCATTCCCTCAACACCCTCCTCAAACTCTCTCCCCCTTCCTCCCTCCTCACACTCCTCTATGCCCCTCCCAAACCTCCTGTCCCCCCCCTTCATCCTCCAAAATAATCCAGGTAGAATCAGGAATTCCCCGGGCAGCTGTCTAGGCCCCTTACTTTTTTCAATCTTTACTAACAACATGCTTTGAGTAAAGCCAGTGTGTCTATGTACAGTGGGGCAAAAAAGTATTTAGTCAGCCACCAATTGTGCAAATTCTCCCACTTAAAAAGATGAGAGAGGCCTGTAATTTTCATCATAGGTACACTTCAACTATGAAAGACAAAATGAGAAAAAAACATCCAGAAAATCACATTGTAGGATTTTTTATGAATTTATTTGCAAATTATGGTGGAAATAAGTATTTGGTCAATCAAAAGTTTATCTCAATACTTTGTTATATACCCTTTGTTGGCAATGACTTTTTAAGTGGGAGAACATGCACAATTGGTGGCTGACTAAATACTTATTTGCCCCACTGTACATAAGGAGCATATGTGTTTCTAGTTTGGGGAAGATCATTTTAACCATAAAAAATGCACCTTCCTAATAAAAGTATTACATGCATAATCACATTTGCGGTCACTTTGATAATGGTGTTTTCCAGCTAATGGAACATTGGTGCTTATAGCCTACTGCCATGTGCTCTTTGCTGCTCTGATAATGTGAAGAAATAGACTAATAGTTGATCAACATTTTAAACTAAACGTTCTGATCTGTTGCATCAGCAAGAACGTATTTTTGATGTTAGTGGTTGTATTAATTTGGGATATTTTGCGTCCCACAACTATCCTGGACTATGTTTGGAATATTTCTTTCTCACACAGAATAGAATAGAATAGGTCGACTTTACTATTATTTACTATTATGTAGATTGACATAGGCTAGTGCTTTTGCTGTTCGTTAGGCCTACTCATCTTGTTCCAATATCTTCAATATGCACCTTGGAATTGGATCACAGGCAGCTGCGTCCCCGATGTGTCTGTCTTCACTTGTAGCTTGTGAGAAAGACCCGTGTCACTCATGCACCCTCAATACATATACGCGCACACACATCGACTCAGTACTGGTATTCCCCGTATATAGCCAAGCTATTACCTCATACCCCTACACATCGACTCAGGACTGCTATTCCCTGTATATAGCCAAGCTATTACCTCATACCCCCGGACATCGACTCAGGACTGGTAATCCCTGTATATTAGCCAAGCTATTACCTCATACCCCCGGACATCGACTCAGTACTGGTATTCCCCGTATATAGCCAAGCTATTACCTCATACTCCTGCATATCGACTCAGGACTGGTACTCCCTGTATATAGCCAAGTTATTACCTCATACTCCTGAATATCGACTCAGGACTGGTACTCCCTGTATATAGCCAAGTTATTACCTCATACCCCTGCATATCGACTCAGGACTGGTATTCCCTGTATATAGGTAAGTTATTGCCTTGTACCCCTGCACATCGACTCAGGACTGGTACTCCCTGTATATAGCTACGTTATTACCTCATACCCCTGCATATCGACTCAGGACTGGTACTCCCTGTATATAGCCAAGTTATTACCTCATACCCCTGCATATCGACTCAGGACTGGTATTCCCAGTATATAGCCAAGTTATTGCCTTGTACCCCCGCACATCGACCCAGGACTGGTATTCCCTGTATATAGCCAAGTTATTACCTCATACCCCTGCATATCTACTCAGGACTGGTATTCCCTGTATATAGCCAAGTTATTGCCTTGTACCGCTGCACATCGACTCAGGACTGGTATTCCCTGTATATAGCCAAGTTATTACCTCATACCCCTGCATATCGAATCTGGACTGGTATTCCCTGTATATAGCCAAGTTATTGCCTTGTACCGCTGCACATCGACTCAGGACTGGTATTCCCTGTATATAGCCAAGTTATTACCTCATACCCCTGCATATCTACTCAGGACTGGTATTCCCTGTATATAGCCAAGTTATTACCTCATACCCCTGCATATCTACTCAGGACTGGTATTCCCTGTATATAGCCAAGTTATTACCTCATACCCCTGCATATCGACTCAGGACTGGTATTCCCTGTATATAGCCAAGTTATTACCTCATACCCCCGCACAACGAATCTGGACTGGTATTCCGGGTTGACTTGGCACGGCGGAGACAGTTCAACTTTCTGAATCACCCACTAATTAGAAGCTACAGTCTCTGTTCTGTTGCCTCTGTTTTCTCTGCACAGCCAGGAACACACGCTGTACTGTACAAACAATACATACAGAGCTCTTCCCTTAGATGAGCTTTCCTCAGATGCCTTGTCACCACGGGAGATGTAGTCAAAGCAGAAGCATAGTGATAGCTGAAGTGATTCCACTCATAGTGCAGTAGCAATGCAATCATTGTAGAGCACTGTCCTCTGTAGTTCAGTTCGTAGAACACGGTCCTCTGTAGTTCAGTTCGTAGAACATTGTCCTCTGTAGTTCAGTTAGTAGAACATGGTCCTCTGTAGTTCAGTTAGTAGAACATGGTCCTCTGTAGTTCAGTTAGTAGAACATGGTTCTCTGTAGTTCAGTTAGTAGAACATGGTCCTCTGTAGTTCAGTTAGTAGAACATGGTCCTCTGTAGTTCAGTTAGTAGAACATGGTCCTCTGTAGTTCAGTTAGTAGAACATGGTCCTCTGTAGTTCAGTTAGTAGAACACGGTCCTCTGTAGTTCAGTTAGTAGAACATGGTCCTCTATAGGTCAGTTAGTAGAACATGGTCCTCTGCAGTTCAGTTAGTAGAACACGGTCCTCTGTAGTTCAGTTAGTAGAACATGGTCCTCTGTAGTTCAGTTAGCAGAACATGGTCCTCTGTAGTTCAGTTAGTAGAACATGGTCCTCTGTAGTTCAGTTAGTAGAACATGGTCCTCTGTAGTTCAGTTAGCAGAACATGGTCCTCTGTAGTTCAGTTTGTAGAACATGGTTCTTGCAACATTAGGATCGTGGGTTTGATTCCCGCTGGGGCCCCCTACACGTAAAATGTTTCCATGACTGTAAGTTGCTTTGGATCAAAGCATCTGGCATATACTGTGTGATAGATGGCTGCATGCTCCATACGTGTACTGTATGTATACAACAGTACCAGGTTGTTGTATGCATCAGGGGTGGACTGCCTTCATAAAGGTTTGCTTTAGTGTACTGTAGCTTTCTGAGCTGCAATCATATTCTGTTGGTTTATGGCTCCAAGTGATTGGGATTTCAAGGGTTTAAAATAAATGTGCTTTTGGAGTCCTGGCTAAAATTATGGCCAGGAACTGTCATCCTTCTATTGAACTAATTGAAATGTATGAATGTTGTATTTTTCCATGACTCACTGACTCATTGTACAGTCCTGTGACCCCGTGTGTTTCTTTTAAGAAAATACATTTTCGAATGATTAGATGCATAAACACCGCTCCCATGGAAAAAGTGAGGAGAATTAGTCCAACCAAATATGCCTGTATTTGGACTCCAGTCCAAGTATGTTGATCTAATATCAGGCATGTTTTCCTAACGGTCTCCATGTTTACGTAACAGTCGTTTGATGATGAGGAACACACTGATCAAAGAATTCAGTTTTATCACCAAGCTCAGATAAGTGTCAAATGGCAAAAGTAGAGATTGGGGTTGAAAAAGGCTTTTCAGAAGCATCACTCCATACAAGGAGAGGAACCACCGCTGGAAAACCAAAAAACATTACCTTGAAAATGTCAGCTGTGTTTTGTTGGGAAATACTTATATCTGTGGGCTTGTGGACTTCGGGTATAATGTCAATATATTAATTTTCATGATGGTAGTTTTGGGTATAACAACAATTTAAGAATCGGTTGTTTTCATGATGGTAGTTTTGGGTATAACAACAATGTAAGAATCGGTTGTTTTCATGATGGTAGTTTTGGGTATAACAACAATGTAAGAATCGGTTGTTTTCATGATGGTAGTTTTGGGTATAACAACAATGTAAGAATTGGTTGTTTTCATGATGGTAGTTTTGGGTATAACAACAATGTTAGAATCGGTTGTTTTCATGAGAGTAGTTTTGTTCATCTGCTGCTGTTTCAGGACTGCCTTGGAAAAGAGACAATGTGTCTCAACATGGGTAATTCTGCAGAGTAAATAGAAAACTAAAGATATGTCTTCGGGAGTCTTTTCACGTGTCCAAGACATCTCCATCTAGACCTCAATGTCCTATGTTCTAGTTGCCTATAGCGACCCAATGTGTGACATCTGGTTCAAGGATTCGTATGAATTTCCCCTAGAGAGATATACAAATTCCCATTTAATTTTCCCCAGAGATATACAAATTCCCATTTAATTTTCCCCAGAGATATACAAATTCCCATTAATTTCCCCTAGAGAGATATACAAATTCCCATTTAATTTCCCCCAGAGACATACAAATTCCCATTTAATCTCCCCCAGAGATATACAAATTCCCATTAATTTCCCCTAGAGAGACATACAAATTCCCATTTAATTTCCCCCAGAGATATACAAATTCCCATTTAATTTCCCCCAGAGATATACAAATTCCCATTGAATTTCCCCCAGAGATATACAAATTCCCATTTAATTTCCCCCAGAGATATACAAATTCCCATTTAATTTCCCCCAGAGACATACAAATTCCCATTTAATTTCCCCCAGAAACATACAAATTCCCATATATTTCCCCCTATAGAGATATACAAATTCCCATGAATTTCCCCCTATAGAGACATACAAATTCCCATGAATTTCCCCCTATAGAGACATACAAATTCCCATTCATTTTCCCCTGTATAGACATACAAATTTCCCTTAATGTCCTTAATCAGTGCACCACATAAGTTAATAGTTTGTCAATGGGGCGGCAGGGTAGCCTAGTGGTTAGAGCGTTGGACTAGTAACCGGAAGGTTGTGAGTTCAAACCCCCGAGCTGACAAGGTACAAATCTGTCGTTCTGCCCCTGAACAGGCAGTTAGGCCACTGTTCCTAGGCCGTCATTGAAAATAAGAATGTGTTCTTAACTGACTTGCCTAGTAATTTGTATAAAGGTAAAATAAAAAAAAATAGTTTGTCAATGATGGGATCTGTTGTTTTTGTACCGATGTCTCCAATACACTGTATTGGAAGATTACTTCAAGTTGATTTCCAGTCAACTCATTCCCAACATTTTAATGGGAGCTCATGTTCAAATATTCATCCATAATGGGTCTGTGGCATATCATTTATTATTTCAATTACAATCTCTCCCTCGCTTGCACTCCCCCCCCCTGCTCCGTATCAGCACAGAGCGGCGCTGCTCTTTAGTTTTAATAAAAGTTGCCAGGCCGGAAAAATTCATCTTTAATCATGGAGATTATATTGGGTGCCCTACTTTTTAAATTACCCAAAAGCCTTGGCATCTATCTCCAGGTAGCAGAGAGGATCAGCTGATACTATACAGTGTATTCAATGTTATTATAATACACTGTACCAGACCCCCCCCCCCCTCCCTCCCTCCCTCCCTCCCTCCCTCCCTCCCTCCCTCTCAATAAAGGAGCCTGACCAAACCATGACAGAGATTGTAAGAGATCTTCAAGTGACTTGCCATACCAAGAAACCATCTAAATCCACATGTATACAGTGCATTAGTATGGGGATGTTCATATGATGTAGCTGATTCAGCAAGACCATCTACATCCTTAGGGATGATGACGGCGTGGATTCTGGTTGGCCTCGCTCACCCAATGACCTTGCTTCCTGTGGTTAAATCCCGGGGTTAAGGACTCCCCGGTGTGACCGTTAAATAAACACAGCGCTCGGCCAGTAACCAGTCACAACCCGGGCAAGGAGGTCCTTTCGTGTCTGAGGGAGTGATTATGTCAGGGTAGAACAAGACGGGGCCTTAGCTGGTTTTAGAGATCACTGTGTGTTACTGGCCCTCAGATCCATGTCGTCCTCTACTCATCAATACAACCCCCTCTGTCATTCACTAGGGAATCATTTACTCTGCCGCGGATCTCTTGGTTTCCTCTGAGCGGAAAGAAAAGCTCTTTGTATTGGAAAATGATGACGCAGTCGAGAACATCCTCCTTCACCACAGTATGTGGTGAACAAAGGAGAAGCTATTTTTCTATTGGAACTATTCCTAATTCTAGCTTTATCCCCCCCCCAAAAACCTAAATGTACGTATGTTATTGCCGTCTGACTAAACATGGTCAATCCAAAAAACAAAGGAGCAATATGTCAATAAACATTCAAAATCTGGACTAGTCTTGACAGAAACATCTATTTGTTCTTCTATTTGAGAACCCCCCCCTCCCCCTGGGCTATTCTCTCTACTGCTCCCAAAGGACCCCTTCCACAGCTGCAGACATGAGATGACGCGGTGCTGCAGCCGCCTATCCCCAGTATGTTTCATCCGCCACTATCACATCCCCCCTGTTACAAGGCCATCGGATTCTCAGCCGACGTCAGCGTCCAACATTCTCTCCCGGGGAGGCCGCAGCTGCTCCTACCACGCTACGATTCCCTCGCACAATGAGCTGGCGGCCATTTTTAAATAGCTACAGGGCTCAGCTTCCACACAGACAATGGATGGATCTCATCATGGGTTGTCTGCCTGTCGTATTTGACGCCGGGGTATAGTTCTAGTATGGTGTAAACACACACAGGTGGGTGTGTCTGCTTCCCACCAACCACACCACTGTTACACCTCAGCGTTATATATTTGACACAGGAACCAACATGAGGCTGTTGGTCTCTGATGGTGGCTGGAATAGAAACACTACCCGATCCTGCATAATAGAGCCACGATGACATAATGGAGTCACATAGTCCACAGGCTGTTTGTGTTGGTGTCAGACAGTCATTCAATCAGTCAGTCGGTCATTCAGTCAGTCAGTCAATCAGTCAGTCGGTCATTCAGTCAGTCAGTCATTCAGTCAGTCAGTCAGTCGGTCATTCATTCAGTCAGTCGGTCATTCAGTCAGTCAATCAGTCAGTCAGTCAGTCGGTCATTCATTCAGTCAGTCATTCAGTCAGTCAGTCAGTCGGTCAGTCAATCAATCAGTCAGTCAGTCAGTCATTCATTCAGTCAGTCAGTCAGTCATTCAGTCAGTCAGTCAGTCAGTCAATCAGTCAGTCGGTCATTCAGTCAGTCATTCAGTCAGTCGGTCAATCAATCAGTCAGTCATTCAGTCAGTCAGTCAGTCAGTCGGTCATTCATTCATTCAGTCAGTCAGTCAGTCAGTCAATCAGTCAGTCAGTCGGTCATTCAGTCAGTCAGTCATGCAGTCAGTCAGTCAGTCAGTCAGTCAGTCAGTCAGTCAATCAGTCAGTCAGTCGGTCATTCAGTCAGTCAGTCAGTCAGTCAGTCAGTCAGTCAATCAGTCAGTCAGTCGGTCATTCAGTCAGTCAGTCGGTCATTCATTCAGTCAGTCAGTCAGTCAATCAGTCAGTCAGTCGGTCATTCAGTCAGTCAGTCAGTCAGTCATTCAATCAGCCAGTCAGTCAGTCAGTCATTCAGGTTGAAAAGAAGAGGAGATGGTGGGGGTGGATCCTCTGGAGGCTCTGGAGGCTTTGTGACAGCTGAGCCCATAGGAGTGCTGATCTAGGATCCATATAATTATGATCCTTAACACTCTTTGAGACACTTTGTGAATCCAGACCCTGGTGTTCTAATGTCGCTAGCTGCCTTACCTGACAACTCAGCCCATACAAGGCAAGGACACGGTCAATATGTCCAGGCTGGGAGACAAGATAAGAGAAACACTGAATCATAAATGGAGGCAAGCTGTCAGAAAGACTGCCTGTTCAACACACACTGTATGCAATATGAACCATGGATGTCTATCCCTATGAAGACCGATTTCAAAACACAGAGGCACACAGACAAGTACATTTACCAACATCTATGGATAGCGGACACTAGGCCTTCCTGGACTTAAACCCCTGTGAGGATTGGACACAGAAGGTTTCATGTGCTGCAACTGGTGGAAGAATAGCAGTTTTAATGATGATCGTATTTCTCAAAGACAGTCAAGGACATTGACTGGGTGTGAAATTCTGCATAATGTGGATCCCCCCCCCCCCCGGGACTTTAATCAAGATTTTATTACACAATTTCCTTTTATGGTGTCAGACGAGCAACCGCTGATATCAATTAAATCGATATCATGTCTTCAAACAACATTGAACTTGTTTTATTATTGAGAAGGTTGATAAATGAAGATTCTACTTCAACACTCCTGTAAGGATATCTCCAACCAGACAGTTTGTCAGGGTAAATCTTCTTCACAGCAGGTCAAGTACTACAGCTGCTAGCAATCGTTATGGAAAGCAAACTGCTTTCTGCTATAATTAGATTATTTTCTCTGTGTCTAAAAACCGGCTCAGCAAGTTTTCACATCCAAATGGGTTTTGCACAGAGACTGACATACAGACAGACAGTTAGACATGTTGAGAGCTGGCCTCGACAGGTGAGAGAAAACTGGGCTTTGCGTTACGCATGCTTCCCGTTGCCTCCCTTCCCTGTAGCTCCTACACCGATAACAGATGACACCATTACCACTCCTCTCCCCGGCCCTGCCCCTCCACGGCTTGGAGGGAGAGAGGCAGGCCAGAGCGGAGCTGCCTAGCTCTGCACTCCTCTCCCCGGCCCTGCCCCTCCACGGCTTGGAGGGAGAGAGGCAGGCCAGAGCGGAGCTGCCTAGCTCTGCACTCCTCTCCCCGGCCCTGCCCCTCCACGGCTTGGAGGGAGAGAGGCAGGCCAGAGCGGAGCTGCCTAGCTCTGCACTCCTCTCCCCGGCTCTGCCCCTCCACGGCTTGGAGGGAGAGAGGCAGGCCAGAGCGGAGCTGCCTAGCTCTGCACTCCTCTCCCCGGCCCTGCCCCTCCACGGCTTGGAGGGAGAGAGGCAGGCCAGAGCGGAGCTGCCTAGCTCTGCACTCCTCTCCCCGGCCCTGCCCCTCCACGGCTTGGAACGAGAGAGGCAGGCCAGAGCGGAGCTGCCTAGCTCTGCACTCCTCTCCCCGGCCCTGCCCCTCCACGGCTTGGAGGGAGAGAGGCAGGCCAGAGCGGAGCTGCCTAGCTCTGCACTCCTCTCCCCGGCCCTGCCCCTCCACGGCTTGGAGGGAGAGAGGCAGGCCAGAGCGGAGCTGCCTAGCCTATGTACCCTGCGTATGTACGGCCCTATGTGTGTATATGTGTATGTGTGTATGTGTAGGTGTGTGCGCGTGTTGATTTTACACAGCTGAGTTTGGTTGTAACACACCTATGTGAATTGAATAGATTCTCTCTGATGCCAATGACAACTTGTGTGGACCTGCGTATGTACCCTGTGTATGTACCATGCATATGTACTCTGTGTATGTACCCTGTGTATGTACCCTTAATATATACCCTGCATATGTGCCCATCGTATGCACCCGGCATATGTACTATGTGTATGTACCCAGCATATGTACCCTTTACATATACCCTGCATATGTACCCTGTGTATGTACCCTGTATATGTACCTGTTGTATGCGCCCTGTGTATATACTATGTGTATGTACCATGTATATGTACCCTGTGTATGTACCCAGTGTATGTACTCTGTGTATGTGCCATACGTATGTACTATGTGTGTGTACCATGTATATGTACCCTTCATATATACCCTGCATATGTACTCTGTGTGTGTGCCATGCATATGTACCCTGTGTATGTACCTTGTGTATGTACTCTGTGTATGTACCATGCATATGTACTCTGTGATTGTATCCCATATATGTACCCTGCATATGTACCCAGTACACGTACCCTGCATATGTACCCTATGTATGTTCCCTGTATATGTACCATATGTGTATGTGCCCTGCGTATGTGCCCTGCGTATGTGCCCAGCATACGTATCCTGCATATGCACCCTGTGTATGTACCCTGTATACGTACCTTGTATACGTACCGTATGTATGTACCTGCTATATGTGCCATGTGTATGTACCATGTATATGTACCCTGTGGATGTACCCTGCGAATGTACTGTACTTTGGGCAAGTGAGATGTCAAGTTCAGCCTTGAAAATACTTTGTCACTCTGAATCACCCCATATTGCTCAGTTATCAGCGGGAATATGTATCCACCCACCACCACCCACCACCCACCACCGGCCACCGGCCACCACCCACCACTGGCCACCACCCACCACCCACCACCGCCCGCCACCGGCCACCACCCACCACCCACCACCGCCCGCCACCGGCCACCACCCACCACCCACCACCCACCGCCGCCCGCCACCACCCACCTCCGACCACCGCCCGCCACCGGCCATCACCCAGCACCCACCTCCCACCACGGCCTGCCACCGGCCACCACCCACCACCCACCTCCCACCACCGCCCGCCACCGGCCACCACCCACCTCCCATCACCGCCCGCCTCTCCCATCACTCATCATGTTGGCAAATGGCATTGTGATGATTAACCTGTCTCATTATTGCTTGTTGCTCCCCGGAGGACGTGGCACAGTAGTTTAGTCATTGGATTTATCAGAACCGGGCAAAATCTTTACTAGCAGGATTTATTACACGTCAGAACCGGGTCAAACCCTTAATTAATGAACAGCCATAATCACCATCAAACCGTTTAAATTAGCAAAGTTAGATTAGGAGGGAGATTCTCCAGGGATGAGCCTAGAAAACAGCCTGTGTGTGTGTGTGTGTGTGTGTGTGTGTGTGTGTGTGTGTGTGTGTGTGTGTGTATGTGTGTGTGTGTGTGTGTGTGTGTGTGTGTGTGTGTGTGTGTGTGTGTGTGTGTGTGTGTGTATGTGTGTGTATGTGTGTGTGTGTGTGTGTGTGTGTGTGTGTATGTGTGTGTGATGTGTGTGTGTGTGCGTGCGTGCGTGTGTGTGTGTGTGTGTGCTACAGCTGTGTACAGTGCAGTGATAAAGGAGACAGACTGGGTGTTATAAGTAATGAGGAAGTGATATGATATGTACAGCAAAGTAATACGCTTCTTAGAATGAAAGCTTAAATGGAATTGTAATCCTATTCAAGCGGCTGTGATTCCATCCAACTTAACAATCACTGATGAGTCCAGTTTATGTTGTACTGCTAAGAAAATATGCAAATTATTCCGTTACCGTATACCGGTCCAGAATAAATCAACCAGACATGCTGATACAATTTCTTTCCTCATTACCACCACAAGTACATTTTTGAATAAATCTTGTGAAATTGAACTCGTTGAGAATATCTACAGTATAATACAATTACAAAACAAATTACTGGCTAAACACAATGTTCATTTCCTTTACCGAATCTCAACAGGGGTGGGGGGGGTAGAGTCAACAGTAGGCTTGCTACCCAGGCCACGTTGAGAGAGGGGAGAGATACGCACGTTGAGAGAGGGGAGAGATACGCACGTTGAGAGAGGGGAGAGATACGCACGTTGAGAGAGGGGAGAGATACGCACGTTGAGAGAGGGGAGAGATACGCACGTTGAGAGAGGGGAGAGATACGCACGTTGAGAAAGGGGAGAGATACGCACGTTGAGAGAGGGGAGAGATACGCACGTTGAGAGAGGGGAGAGATACGCACGTTGAGAGAGGGGAGAGATACGCACGTTGAGAGAGGGGAGAGATACGCACGTTGAGAGAGGGGAGAGATACGCACGTTGAGAGAGGGGAGAGATACGCACGTTGAGAGAGGGGAGAGATACGCACGTTGAGAGAGGGGAGAGATACGCACGTTGAGAGAGGGGAGAGATACGCACGTTGAGAAAGGGGAGAGATACGCACGTTGAGAGAGGGGAGAGATACGCACGTTGAGAGAGGGGAGAGATACGCACGTTGAGAGAGGGGAGAGATACGCACGTTGAGAGAGGGGAGAGATACGCACGTTGAGAAAGGGGAGAGATACGCACGTTGAGAGAGGGGAGAGATACGCACGTTGAGAGAGGGGAGAGATACGCACGTTGAGAAAGGGGAGAGATACGCACGTTGAGAGAGGGGAGAGATACGCACGTTGAGAGAGGGGAGAGATACGCACGTTGAGAGAGGGGAGAGATACGCACGTTGAGAGAGGGGAGAGATACGCACGTTGAGAGAGGGGAGAGATACGCACGTTGAGAGAGGGGAGAGATACGCACGTTGAGAGAGGGGAAAGATACGCACGTTGAGAGAGGGGAGAGATACGCACGTTGAGAGAGGGGAGAGATACGCACGTTGAGAGAGGGGAGAGATACGCACGTTGAGAGAGGGGAGAGATACGCACGTTGAGAGAGGGGAGAGATACGCACGTTGAGAGAGGGGAGAGATACGCACGTTGAGAGAGGGGAGAGATACGCACGTTGAGAGAGGGGAGAGATACGCACGTTGAGAGAGGGGAGAGATACGCACGTTGAGAGAGGGGAGAGATACGCACGTTGAGAGAGGGGAGAGATACGCACGTTGAGAAAGGGGAGAGATACGCACGTTGAGAGAGGGGAGAGATATGCACGTTGAGAGAGGGGAGCGATACGCACGTTGAGATATGCACGTTGAGAGAGGGGAGAGATACGCACGTTGAGAGAGGGGAGAGATACGCACGTTGAGAAAGGGGAGAGATACGCACGTTGAGAGAGGGGAGCGATACGCACGTTGAGAGAGCAAAAAATATGTTTGAAGGTTTTGAGGCACTTGCTCTTTAATATGTTTGATATGTCACAATGGTGGTGTTTTTTATGAATGACTCTCGATTCTGTAACCGCCCTCGTTATTGGGCCAAACCACTGGGCGGTTTTATGGTGGTGTCGTTATTGGGTTAAACCACTGGGCGGTTTTATGGTGGTGGCGTTATTGGGTTAAACCACTGGGCGGTTTTATGGTGGTGTCGTTATTGGGCCAAACCACTGAGCGGTTTTATGGTGGTGTCGTTATTGGGTTAAACCACTGAGCGGTTTTATGGTGGTGTCGTTATTGGGTTAAACCACTGAGCGGTTTTATGGTGGTGTCGTTATTGGGCCAAACCACTGAGCGGTTTTATGGTGGTGTCGTTATTGGGCCAAACCACTGAGCGGTTTTATGGTGGTGTCGTTATTGGGTTAAACCACTGGGCGGTTTTATGGTGGTGTCGTTATTGGGTTAAACCACTGGGCGGTTTTATGGTGGTGTCGTTATTGGGCCAAACCACTGAGCGGTTTTATGGTGGTGTCGTTATTGGGTTAAACCACTGGGCGGTTTTATGGTGGTGTCGTTATTGGGTTAAACCACTGAGCGGTTTTATGGTGGTGTCGTTATTGGGCCAAACCACTGAGCGGTTTTATGTTGGTGTCGTTATTGGGCCAAACCACTGAGCGGTTTTATGGTGGTGTCGTTATTGGGCCAAACCACTGGGCGGTTTTATGGTGGTGTCGTTATTGGGCCAAACCACTGAGCGGTTTTATGGTGGTGTCGTTATTGGGTTAAACCACTGAGAGGTTTTATGGTGGTGTCGTTATTGGGTTAAACCACTGGGCGGTTTTATGGTGGTGTCGTTATTGGGTTAAACCACTGAGCGGTTTTATGGTGGTGTCGTTATTGGGTTAAACCACTGGGCGGTTTTATGGTGGTGTCGTTATTGGGTCAAACCACCGGGTGGTTTTATGGTGGTGTCTTTATTGGGTTAAACCTGCCACGGGGTGGTTTTATGGTGGTGTCTTTATTGTCACGTACAATCGTGTTGTCTTCTATAGACTGGGCAGGTACCTGTGAGGGGGAGTTTACCTGCTATATCTACAGCATCTAGACCAGTTCTGCCATTGTATTCAACTGTCAAATAATAATCTATATTTATATGTCTCTATATTTATACATGCTATTATTTATTCATATGCTAAATACAATTTGTGTTTTTTACAGAATTGAGTTCAAAGTCAATAGTGAGACGAGCTAAAATGTCCTTTACCTCACGGAAGGGTTGGCGTGCCTCAGGAGACATAATTGAGGCTAACGTCTAATGCAAACATTCAACCGCGGCTAATCGCTAATCGTATCTTTCTGTTGACTAACAACAGCGGCGATAGCATGCTCACTGGGCTGTACAGAGTGATACAGGGAAGAGCCTGCATAATAATGATACAGCAACACAATGAAGCGTGGATTATTAGTCTACAGCAGTGTGTCCCATCCCTGGTCCTCCAGTACCCACAACAGTACACTGTTTTGTTCTAGCCCTTGAAAAACACCACTCATTCATCTCATTGAGGGCTTGATGATGAGTTGACAATGTATACGTTTAATCAGGTGTGCCCTTCCTCTGTAGTTCAGTTGTACTGTTGGGTTACTGGAGGACCAGGGTTGTGAAACACTGTTCCACTGTATCTTTATGAGGTGGTGTGAAGCAGTGTCCTTATTGGTTAGTTTTGCTATTAGCCAGTCCGCAAAACACAGTCAAATACAGGATTTTCATGCCATCAACAGGAAGTTGGATAAAGGCATTGGTGTAATTGCAGGATGATCAATGTATAAGCTAGATAATTGCATTATACCACGAGGTCTGTTTTGTCTATAACCCCACTAACCATTCGCTAAGTACAACAAAACAGGAACTTAAAAATCACTGATGAGTCCAGTTTATGTTGTACTGCTAAGAAAATATGTAAATGATTCCGTTACCGTATACCGGTCTAGAATAAATCAACCAGACATGCTGATACAATTTCTTTCCTCATTACCACCATAAGTACATTTTTGAATTGTTTCATATTCTGGTGTCACAACTAGTTGAACCCTGAACACTGGTTAAAAAACAGATGAAATGGAGGTTTTTTACACACTTCCCTTACTTTGTCTTATAAACTCAGAGATACAAATCACTAAGGCACAATTACAAAAGTTCTTTAGTATTTCTTGGATCAAGCTGGATTCTTGCAACAGAATGGAAGGTTGAGGTAGAATGTACAGTTGAAGTCGGAAGTTTACACTTAGGTTTGAGTCATTAAAACTCGTTTTTCAACCACTCCACCACTTTCTTGTTAACAAACTATAGTTTTGGCAAGTTAGTTAGGACATCTACTTTGTGCATGACAAAAGTAATTTTTCCAACAATTGACAGAATATTTCACTTATAATTCACTGTATCGCAATTCCAGTGGGTCAGAAGTTTACATACACTAAGTTGACTGTGCCTTTAAACAGCTCGGAAAATTCCAGAAAATGATGTCATGGCTTTAGAAGCTTCTGATAGGCTAATTGACATAATTTGAGTTAATTGGAGGTGTACCTGTGGATGTGTTTCAAGGTCTACCTTCAAACTCAGTGGCTCTTTGCTTGACATCATGGGAAAATCCAAATAAATTAGCCAAGACCTCAGAAAAACAATTGGAGACTTCCACAAGTCTGGTTCATCCTTGGGAGCAATTTACAAACGCCTGAAGGTATCACGTTCATCTGTACAAACAATAGTACGCAAGTATAAACACCATGGGACCATGCAGCCGTCATACCACTCACGAAGGAGACGCGTTTTGTCTCCTAGAGATTAACGTACTTTCGTGCGAAAAGTGCAAATCAATCCCAGAACAACAGCAAAGGACCTTGTGAAGATGCTGGAGGAAACAGGTATAAAAGTATCTCTATCCACAGTAAAACGAGTCCTATAGCGACATAACCTGAAAGGCCGCTCAGCAAGGAAGAAGCCACTGCTCCAAATCCGCCATAAAAAAAGCCAGACTACGGTTTGCACATGGGGAAAAAGATCGTACTTTTTGGAGAAATGTCCTCTGGTCTGATGAAACAAAAATAGAACTGTTTCGCCATAATGACCATCATTGTGTTTGGAGGTGGGAGGCTTGCAATCTGAAGAACACCATCTCAACCGTGAAGCACGGGGGTGGCAGCATCATATTGTGGGGGTGCTTTGCTGCAGGAGGGACTGGTGCACTTCACAAACTAGATGGCATCATGAGGGAGGAAAATTATGTGGATATATTGAAGCAACATCTCAAGACATCAGTCAGGAAGTTAAAGCTTGGTCACAAATAGGTCTTCCAAATGGACTATGACCCAAAGCATACTTCCAAAGTTGTGGCAAAATGGCTTAAAGACAACAAAGTCAAGGTATTGGAGTGGCCATCACAAAGCCCTGACCTCAACCCTATAGAAAATGTGTGGGAAGAACTGAAAAAGCGTGTGCGAGCAAGGAGAGCTACAAACCTGACTCAGTTACTCCAGCTCTGTCAGGAGGAATGGGCCAAAATTCATCCAACTTATTGTGGGAAGCTTGTGGAAGGCTTCCCGAAACATTTGACCCAAGTTAAACAATTTCAAGGCAATGCTACCAAATACTAATGGAGTGTATGTAAACTTCTGACCTACTGGGAATGTGATGAAAGAAATAAAAGCTGAAATAAATCATTCTCTCTACTATTATTCTGACATTTCACATTCTAAAAATAGTGGTGATCCTAACTGACCTAACACAGGGAATATTTATAAAAGGATTAAATGTCAGGAATTTTATGCCCACAGGACTGGCACTGACTGGGTGTTTTTGTTTGTCGCACCATTCTCCGTACACCCTAGACACTGTCATGCGTGAAAAGCCCAGGACGCCTGCCGTTTCTGAGATACTGGAACTTGCACATGTGGCACCGACTGTAATACCACGCTCACTTAGGTCACTTGTTTTGACGATTCTAAAATTCTATAAAACAGTGACTGAATGCCTTGATGCCTGTCTGAGTATTTTATAGCAAGCCACGACTCACTGTCTGTAGGAGTGAAACATTTTAGTTTACCTAATAAACTGGCCACTGAGTGTATTTCTCTACAATACAGCACACTAAGGTTATTATAGTTTGCAAGCCACGACTCACTGTCTGTAGGAGTGAAACATTTTAGTTTACCTAATAAACTGGCCACTGAGTGTATTTCTCTACAATACAGCACACTAAGGTTATTATAGTTTGCAAGCCACGACTCACTGTCTGTAGGAGTGAAACATTTTAGTTTACCTAATAAACTGGCCACTGAGTGTATTTCTCTACAATACAGCACACTAAGGTTATTATAGTTTGCAAGCCACGACTCACTGTCTGTAGGAGTGAAACATTTTAGTTTACCTAATAAACTGGCCACTGAGTGTATTTCTCTACAATACAGCACACTAAGGTTATTATAGTTTGCAAGCCACGACTCACTGTCTGTAGGAGTGAAACATTTTAGTTTACCTAATAAACTGGCCACTGAGTGTATTTCTCTACAATACAGCACACTAAGGTTATTATAGTTTGCAAGCCACGACTCACTGTCTGTAGGAGTGAAACATTTTAGTTTACCTAATAAACTGGCCACTGAGTGTATTTCTCTACAATACAGCACACTAAGGTTATTATAGTTTGCAAGCCACGACTCACTGTCTGTAGGAGTGAAACATTTTAGTTTACCTAATAAACTGGCCACTGAGTGTATTTCTCTACAATACAGCACACTAAGGTTATTATAGTTTGCAAGCCACGACTCACTGTCTGTAGGAGTGAAACATTTTAGTTTACCTAATAAACTGGCCACTGAGTGTATTTCTCTACAATACAGCACACTAAGGTTATTATAGTTTGCAAGCCACGACTCACTGTCTGTAGGAGTGAAACATTTTAGTTTACCTAATAAACTGGCCACTGAGTGTATTTCTCTACAATACAGCACACTAAGGTTATTATAGTTTGCAAGCCACGACTCACTGTCTGTAGGAGTGAAACATTTTAGTTTACCTAATAAACTGGCCACTGAGTGTATTTCTCTACAATACAGCACACTAAGGTTATTATAGTTTGCAAGCCACGACTCACTGTCTGTAGGAGTGAAACATTTTAGTTTACCTAATAAACTGGCCACTGAGTGTATTTCTCTACAATACAGCACACTAAGGTTATTATAGTTTGCAAGCCACGACTCACTGTCTGTAGGAGTGAAACATTTTAGTTTACCTAATAAACTGGCCACTGAGTGTATTTCTCTACAATACAGCACACTAAGGTTATTATAGTTTGCAAGCCACGACTCACTGTCTGTAGGAGTGAAACATTTTAGTTTACCTAATAAACTGGCCACTGAGTGTATTTCTCTACAATACAGCACACTAAGGTTATTATAGTTTGCAAGCCACGACTCACTGTCTGTAGGAGTGAAACATTTTAGTTTACCTAATAAACTGGCCACTGAGTGTATTTCTCTACAATACAGCACACTAAGGTTATTATAGTTTGCAAGCCACGACTCACTGTCTGTAGGAGTGAAACATTTTAGTTTACCTAATAAACTGGCCACTGAGTGTATTTCTCTACAATACAGCACACTAAGGTTATTATAGTTTGCAAGCCACGACTCACTGTCTGTAGGAGTGAAACATTTTAGTTTACCTAATAAACTGGCCACTGAGTGTATTTCTCTACAATACAGCACACTAAGGTTATTATAGTTTGCAAGCCACGACTCACTGTCTGTAGGAGTGAAACATTTTAGTTTACCTAATAAACTGGCCACTGAGTGTATTTCTCTACAATACAGCACACTAAGGTTATTATAGTTTGCAAGCCACGACTCACTGTCTGTAGGAGTGAAACATTTTAGTTTACCTAATAAACTGGCCACTGAGTGTATTTCTCTACAATACAGCACACTAAGGTTATTATAGTTTGCAAGCCACGACTCACTGTCTGTAGGAGTGAAACATTTTAGTTTACCTAATAAACTGGCCACTGAGTGTATTTCTCTACAATACAGCACACTAAGGTTATTATAGTTTGCAAGCCACGACTCACTGTCTGTAGGAGTGAAACATTTTAGTTTACCTAATAAACTGGCCACTGAGTGTATTTCTCTACAATACAGCACACTAAGGTTATTATAGTTTGCAAGCCACGACTCACTGTCTGTAGGAGTGAAACATTTTAGTTTACCTAATAAACTGGCCACTGAGTGTATTTCTCTACAATACAGCACACTAAGGTTATTATAGTTTGCAAGCCACGACTCACTGTCTGTAGGAGTGAAACATTTTAGTTTACCTAATAAACTGGCCACTGAGTGTATTTCTCTACAATACAGCACACTAAGGTTATTATAGTTTGCAAGCCACGACTCACTGTCTGTAGGAGTGAAACATTTTAGTTTACCTAATAAACTGGCCACTGAGTGTATTTCTCTACAATGCAGCACACTAAGGTTATTATAGTTTGCTGTTTGTATAGCATTTTATGAGTTTGAAGATTTTTCTTTGAAATTCAGTTTAGTTTCAATTAGTTTTCAGATCTGATTTAGTATTTATTATTTAGTTAAAGTTTTATAAAAAACATCTCTAATACATTTTTTATGTATTCATTTAGTCTCAGTTTTAGTTTTAGTGTTAGGGACAGAAACCAACCTATGCGTTTTCTGGGATGTCACTTCTTGCCACTGCGGGACAGTAATGCACAAGTTGATGGGTCAGGTCATATGTCAGGTTTAAAGGTAGACTTAGCGAGATGACGCACCA
>NC_034191.2:76475177-76487867 GCF_002021735.2 Oncorhynchus kisutch
CTGACAAACATTAGCCTACTGTCACGGCTCTCCACCGAAGGGGGCTCCTCTTCCTGTTCGGGCGGCGCTCGGCGGTCGTCGTCGCCGGTCTACTAGCCGCCACTTTTTCCTTTTCTGTTTGTTTGGTCTTATTGGTTGCACCTGTCTCTTATTTTGTTATGTTGTCTATTTAAGCCTGTTAGGCCCGCCTATGTTCGTGCGGGATTATTTTCTGTTAGTCAGGGTGTGCGTGTTCCTGTCAGTTTGTGCCCTGTGTTTGGTCGGACAATTTTTCTGTCTGTTTATCGCCTATGGTTTTGGGCGTTCGCGTGGGAATCCCATTAAAGATGGTTTTCCCCAGTATCCTCTGCTCTCTGCAATTGACTCTGCACACACCACTCCAGGCGATTGTGACATCTACACTCCAACACAGCAAAAATATAAACACAACATGGAACAATTTCAAAGATTTTATTGAGTTACAGTTTATATGACGAAATCAGTCAATTGAAATAAATTCATTAGACCCTAATCTATGGATTTCACATAACTTGGAATACAGATATGCATCTGTTGGTCACAGTTGGGCCTCAGTTGGGCCTCACAATGGGCCTCGGGATATCTATATCTAATTCAAATTGCCATCGATAAAATGCAATTGTTTTCGTAGCTTATGCCTGTCCATACCATAAACCCACCGCCTCCACGGGGCACTCTGTTCACAACGTTGATCACACAACACCATACACGTATGTGGGCTGCGGTTGTGAGGCCTAAAACAATGATGAGACGTCTGTAGCATTGTGTTGTGTGACAAAACTGGCCTTTTATTGTCCCTAGCACAAGGTGCACCTGTGAAATGATCATGCTTTTTAATTAGTTTCTTGATATGCCACACCTGTCAGGTGGATGGACTATCTTGGCAAAAATAAATGCTCACTAACACAAAATAAGCTGAGAGAAATCAGCTTTTTATTCGTATGGAACATTTCAGGGATATTTTATTCCAGCTCATGAAACATGGGGAAAAACACTTTACATCTTGTGTTTATATTTTTGTTCAGTGTAGCGTAGGGAAAATCACAACATTTCCTCTAATTCCTTTTCTACAAACAACCCACACAACAGTATGTCATAGCAACAGTACACATAAAGTGGCTTGTCATAGCAACAGTACACATAAAGTGCCTTGTCATAGCAACAGAACACATAAAGTGCCTTGTCATAGCAACAGTACACATAAAGTGCCTTGTCATAGCAACAGTACACATAAAGTGCCTTGTCATAGCAACAGTACACATAAAGTGCCTTGTCATAGCAACAGAACACATAAAGTGCCTTGTCATAGCAACAGAACACATAAAGTGCCTTGTCATAGCAACAGTACACATAAAGTGCCTTGTCATAGCAACAGTACACATAAAGTGCCTTGTCATAGCAACAGTACACATAAAGTGCCTTGCCTTGTCATAGCAACAGCACACGTAAAGTGCCTTGTCATAGCAACAGTACACATAAAGTGCCTTGTCATAGCAACAGCACACGTAAAGTGCCTTGTCATAGCAACAGTACACATAAAGTGCCTTGTCATAGCAACAGCACACGTAAAGTGCCTTGTCATAGCAACAGTACACATAAAGTGCCTTGTCATAGCAACAGTACACATAAAGTGCCTTGTCATAGCAACAGAACACATAAAGTGCCTTGTCATAGCAACAGTACACATAAAGTGCCTTGCCTTGTCATAGCAACAGTACACGTAAAGTGCCTTGTCATAGCAACAGTACACATAAAGTGCCTTGTCATAGCAACAGTACACATAAAGTGCCTTGTCATAGCAACAGTACACATAAAGTGCCTTGTCATAGCAACAGTACACATAAAGTGCCTTGTCATAGCAACAGTACACATAAAGTGCCTTGTCATAGCAACAGTACACATAAAGTGCCTTGCCCTAGCAACAGTACACGTAAAGTGCCTTGTCATAGCAACAGTACACATAAAGTGCCTTGTCATAGCAACAGCACACGTAAAGTGCCTTGTCATAGCAACAGTACACATAAAGTGCCTTGTCATTGCAACAGTACACATAAAGTGCCTTGTCATAGCAACAGAACACATAAAGTGCCTTGTCATAGCAACAGAACACATAAAGTGCGTGTCATAGCAAAAGTACACATAAAGTGCCTTGTCATAGCAACAGTACACATAAAGTGCCTTGCCTTGTCATAGCAACAGCACACGTAAAATGCCTTGTCATAGCAACAGTACACATAAAGTGCCTTGTCATAACAACAGTACACATAAAGTGCCTTGCCTTGTCATAGCAACAGCACACGTAAAGTGCCTTGTCATAGCAACAGTACACATAAAGTGCCTTGTCATAACAACAGTACACATAAAGTGCCTTGTCATAGCAACAGCACACATAAAGTGCCTTGTCATAGCAACAGTACACATAAAGTGCCTTTCCCTAGCAACAGTACACATAAAGTGCCTTGTCATAGCAACAGTACACATAAAGTGCCTTGTCATAGCAACAGTACACATAAAGTGCCTTGTCATAGCAACAGTACACATAAACTGCCTTCTCATAGCAACAGAACACATAAAGTGCCTTGCCATAGCAACAGTACACATAAAGTGCCTTGTCATAGCAACAGTACACACAGTAACTGCCAAGGTTTGTACGAGCTCAACCTGGAACACTTCAATAATGCCTTGAAGAATCCACTACTTCAGTGGTCCCCAACTCCAGTCCTCCAGTAGCCCCAACAGTACACATTTGTATTGTAGCATCGGGCAATCACACAACTTGTCAACTAATCTTCAGGCCATCAATGAGTTGAAACAGGTGTTTTTTGTCTGGGGCTACAACAGGAATGTATACTGTTGTGGGCACTGGATGACCGGAGTTGGGCTGTTGGGGGTACTGGAGGACTGTATATAAGCTGTTGGGGGTACTGGAGCACTGTAGTTGAGCTGTTGGGGGTACTGGAGGACTGTAGTTGAGCTGTTGGGGGTACTGGAGGACTGTAGTTGAGCTGTTGAGGGTACTATAGGACTGTATATGAGCTGTTGGGGGTACTGGAGGACTGTATATGAGCTGTTGGGGGTACTGGAGGACTGGATTTTGGGCTGTTGGGGGTACTGGAGGAGTTGGGCTGTTGGGGGGTACTGGAGGACTGGAGTTGGGCTGTTGGGGGGTACTGGAGGACTGGAGTTGGGCTGTTGGGGGGTACTGGAGGACTGGAGTTGAGCTGTTGGAGGTAATGGAGGACTGGAGTTGGGCTGTTTGGGGTAGTAGAGGACTGGAGTTGGGCTGTTGGGGGTACTGGAGGACTGGAGTTGTGCTGTTGGGGGGTACTGGAGGACTGGAGTTGGGAACCACTTAAGTAGCGGATACTTCAAAGGCACTACTGAAGTGTTCCGGGTTGAGGTTAGCTGGCCATTTTGAAAGCTTCAAATCAAAGGAGGTAAGTGAGAGCAATAGCTGATAGACTCTCTAAACACAGCGCAGATTGAATACCCATAACAACCATAACATTCCTTGTGATTTGAACACATAAAGTGTCTCGTAATATCAACTGTCACAACTGGTCATTCTGGACACAAAGGTCAAAGGTTAGGAGGCAGGTGAGAACAAGAAACATACTTAGCGTAGCGGTTTTCAGGGTTGAGTTAATTCTATAGTCTTCTACAGTCTAAATTCATGCACAGTACATGGGTATTACTACGTATAGAAATATCTACATTGATACAGAGAACAATCAAATGACCAACACTGCCAACGTTTCCACGTAGACTTTCTCTCTAAGGAAGCTTGATTCCAGTAGGTTTGCATAACGCCCCCCCCCCCCCCACACGTGCAGTGAGTAGCCAAGTACCTGTCAGACCCAGTGCTTTTTCAATCAACCACCACTGAGACTTGGCAACCCAGACGAAGGCCTGTCCGACTGTTAGGTTGTTGACTTTTTTCAGTGTTCCAATCAGTGTTCACCTCTTCTGCCTGACTGAGCTTCTAAGATCAGTATAGCTAAGCCTTAAGACAACAGTATCTCTGTGACCTCGGCTGTGACTGTAGACTCAGCTAGAACACCGTGAAAGTAATATTCACACGGTTCAACCACTAATGAACAGCTTGCTGTGAACACAGTGTGGCTGTACTGCAAAGCTCCAACGAAGAAATTGAACGATGTTAGGAGAACCAGTTGAAACTTCAAAGGACCTTGAGTGTCAGAGGATACTGTACGCTTTGACCCCTGACCCCTCTGTCATCAGCCTCCCACAGAGTGTTTGGCTACAACGAAATCAGCTCGTTGACGCAACAGCAAAAAAACAAAGTATATTGGAGAGTTTCAAATGATAAAATCAATATGCACTATTGTTGTGGGTGTGTGTGTGTGTGTGTGTGTGTGTGTGTGTGTGTGTGTGTGTGTGTGTGTGTGTGTGTGTGTGTGTGTGTGTGTGTGTGTGCGTGCGTGCGTGCGCATGCATGCGCATGCGCGTGTGTGTGTGTGTGTGTGTGCGTGTGTGTGTGTGTGTGTGTGTGTGTGTGTGTGTGTGTGTGTGTGTGTGTGTGTGTGTGTGTGTGTGTGTGTGTGTGTGTGTGTGTGTGTGTTTGTGTCAAGATGTCACACAGGATGCTATTAAGGAGCCGGCACAAAAAAAATACAAAAAGAACGGTTGTTTTCTTCTTCTTTGTATTATGTTTTACCAGATCTAATGTGTTATATTCTCCTACATCTCCTACACTTCAAAGTGTTTCCTTTCAAATGGTACCAATAATATGCATTTCCTTGCTTCAGGTCCTGAACTACAGGCAGTTAGATTTGGGTATATCATTTTAGGAGAAAACTGAATAAAGGGTCCGATCCTTAAAACTCATATCTGAGGAGCCATCTTTAATACTGATGGACAGTTGTGGAGCCATCTTTAATACTGATGGACAGTTGAGGAGCCATCTTTAATACTGATGGACAGTTGAGGAGCCATCTTTAATACTGATGGACAGTTGTGGAGCCATCTTTAATACTGATGGACAGTTGAGGAGCCATCTTTAATACTGATGGACAGTTGAGGAGCCATATTTAATACTGATGGACTGTTGAGGAGCCATCTTTAATACTGATGGACAGTTGAGGAGCCATCTTTAATACTGATGGACAGTTGAGGAGCCATCTTTAATACTGATGGACAGTTGAGGAGCCATCTTTAATACTGATGGACAGTTGAGGAGCCATCTTTAATACTGATGGACAGTTGAGGAGCCATCTTTAATACTGATGGACGGTTGAGGAGCCATCTTTAATACTGATGGACGGTTGAGGAGCCATCTTTAATACTGATGGACAGCTGTGTGATTCTTCCATCCAAATACCTCTATCTCCCCAAACGCACCGGTTAGTGTCAAGAACCGCAATGCTGCTGGGTTCTTCCTACTAAACAGTATACCGTGTGTATCAAACATGATCCACCACCCAAAGGACATCCAGCCAACTTGACACAACTGTGGGAAGAATTGGAGACAACGTGGTCCAGTATCCCTGTGGAACTCTATAGACACCTGGTAGAGTCCATGCCCTGATGAATTGAGGCTGTTTAGAGGTCAAAAGGTGAATAATGAATACTTTGCATAATCTGTGTTTATGACAGTGCGCTAGGAGAAGCCAATACACTGTTCAATTCATTTCCTTGTTTCCTTTGGAGAGGGATAATTTATCTCCCCCTACTAGCTTCCTTCACAACACCTGAGAGAACACACTGTCCTGTCATACTGGATCTGCTACTGGAGGGTTACACCACTTGTGTCTACGGAGTATAGAGGTAGAAACATTAAACTAAAACTGAAATTATAACGAAAAAAAACAAGAAATATTATTTTGTAAACTGAAATAAAATAACACAGAAATGGCTCCTAGCCTCCCACACGGGCTGTTTTCGGTCCTTAACACTACAACTATATGTGAAACTAAATAATGTAAAAATTAAACTAAATAAAACAACATTAAATCAGATCTTAAAACTAACGGAAACTAAACAGTCTAAAAAATGAATTAGAAATGTTTTTTTAATTAAAACTAGTCAATCCGATCTGAATACTCACAAACAAGACTAAACTGGGGGGATGGGGGGGGGGGATGGGGGGGGGGGGTTCCTAATGTCTGGTATATACAGTATATACTGTATATATTTGTATTGATTAAAATACAATAAATTCAGGTATCTATTTCATATATGGCCCATCAGAGGAAATCCCCAGTGTTATACCAGTAGTTGGAGATATTAGCTCCATAGTTCACCTCTTATTTCTCAGAGTCATCTCAGAGTCATCTGGAGGGTTTACAGCATTCAACACTATTACATCGGCTTCTTCTAACGTATCTCTTGCACAATGTCTTGCTAGTAAAGCCAAAGAGACAAGCCACCCACCAAGATCATGTCAAGATCCAAGACCTTCTCACCATTTCAAGATCCTCTCTTTAATGCATTTCTGTGTACATCACACATTACTGTACAGGGAAACAGTGGCGATCTTCCCAACTGCCAACTCTAACAAGGTGTGAGACTAAACATAAAAATATCCACTATAACGCTCAGTCTCCTGTTTGCATATTTCTAGTAGTGTAGTTTCTTGGTGGTTCTACAGCCTGTGAGATTGCTCCTTCCATTTTGCCGTTGGCTGAAGAAGTGTGAGCTCTCCATTCCTTCTTAGGAACCTCCATCTCTGTTGGGTGGTGAAGTGATGCTTGGGATGGGACCCTCACTCTGTTGGGTGGTGTAGTGACACTTGGGATGGGACCCTCACTCTGTTGGGTGGTGAAGTGTTGATTGGGATGGGACCCTCACTCTGTTGGGTGGTGAAGTGATGCTTGGGATGGGACCCTCACTCTGTTGGGTAGTGAAGTATTGATTGGGATGAGACCCTCACTCTGTTGGGTGGTGAAGTGATGGATGGGACCCTCACTCTGTTGGGTGGTGAAGTGTTGATTGGGATGGGACCCTCACTCTGTTGGGTGGTGATGTGATGCTTGGATTGGGACCCTCACTCTGTTGGGTAGTGAAGTATTGATTGGGATGGGACCCTCACTCTGTTGGGTGGTGAAGTGATGGATGGGACCCTCACTCTGTTGGGTGGTGAAGTGATGCTTGGGATGGGACCCTCACTCTGTTGGGTAGTGAAGTATTGATTGGGATGGGACCCTCACTCTGTTGGGTAGTGAAGTATTGATTGGGATGGGACCCTCACTCTGTTGGGTGGTGAAGTGTTGATTGGGATGGGACCCTCACTCTGTTGGGTAGTGAAGTATTGATTGGGATGGGACCCTCACTCTGTTGGGTGGTGAAGTGATGATTGGGATGGGACCCTCACTCTGTTGGGTGGTGAAGTATTGATTGGGATGGGACCCTCACTCTGTTGGGTGGTGAAGTGTTGATTGGGATGGGACCCTCACTCTGTTGGGTGGTGTAGTGACACTTGAGATGGGACCCTCACTCTGTTGGGTGGTGAAGTGATGCTTGGGATGGGACCCTCACTCTGTTGGGTGGTGTAGTGACACTTGGGATGGGACCCTCACTCTGTTGGGTGGTGAAGTGTTGATTGGGATGGGACCCTCACTCTGTTGGGTGGTGAAGTGTTGATTGGGATGGGACCCTCACTCTGTTGGGTGGTGTAGTGACACTTGGGATGGGACCCTCACTCTCTTGGGTAGTGAAGTATTGATTGGGATGGGACCCTCACTCTGTTGGGTGGTGTAGTGACACTTGGGATGGGACCCTCACTCTGTTGGGTGGTGAAGTGTTGATTGGGATGGGACCCTCACTCTGTTGGGTGGTGTAGTGACACTTGGGATGGGACCCTCACTCTGTTGGGTAGTGAAGTATTGATTGGGATGGGACCCTCACTCTGTTGGGTGGTGAAGTGTTGATTGGGATGGGACCCTCACTCTGTTGGGTGGTGTAGTGACACTTGGGATGGGACCCTCACTCTGTTGGGTGGTGAAGTGTTGATTGGGATGGGACCCTCACTCTGTTGGGTGGTGAAGTGATGCTTGGAATGGGACCCTCACTCTGTTGGGTGGTGAAGTGATGGATGGGACCCTCATTCTGTTGGGTGGTGAAGTGTTGATTGGGATGGGACCCTCACTCTGTTGGGTGGTGAAGTGATGCTTGGGGTGGGACCCTCACTCTGTTGGGTGGTGAAGTATTGATTGGGATGGGACCCTCACTCTGTTGGGTGGTGAAGTGATGGATGGGACCCTCACTCTGTTGGGTGGTGTAGTGACACTTGGGATGGTACCCTCACTCTCTTGGGTAGTGAAGTATTGATTGGGATGGGACCCTCACTCTGTTGGGTGGTGTAGTGACACTTGGGATGGGACCCTCACTCTGTTGGGTGGTGAAGTGTTGATTGGGATGGGACCCTCACTCTGTTGGGTGGTGTAGTGACACTTGGGATGGGACCCTCACTCTGTTGGGTAGTGAAGTATTGATTGGGATGGGACCCTCACTCTGTTGGGTGGTGAAGTGTTGATTGGGATGGGACCCTCACTCTGTTGGGTGGTGTAGTGACACTTGGGATGGGACCCTCACTCTGTTGGGTGGTGAAGTGTTGATTGGGATGGGACCCTCACTCTGTTGGGTGGTGAAGTGATGCTTGGAATGGGACCCTCACTCTGTTGGGTGGTGAAGTGATGGATGGGACCCTCATTCTGTTGGGTGGTGAAGTGTTGATTGGGATGGGACCCTCACTCTGTTGGGTGGTGAAGTGATGCTTGGGATGGGACCCTCACTCTGTTGGGTGGTGAAGTGATGCTTGGGATGGGACCCTCACTCTGTTGGGTGGTGAAGTGATGCTTGGGAGGGACCCTCACTCTGTTGGGTGGTGAAGTGTTGCTTGGGATGGGACCCTCACTCTGTTGGGTGGTGAAGTGATGGATGGGACCCTCACTCTGTTGGGTGGTGAAGTGATGGATGGGACCCTCACTCTGTTGGGTGGTGAATAGCATGGGGGTGTGGATAGAGATGAGTGCAAGACAGTGTATGTGTGTGTGTATGTCTGCATGCACGTGTCTGTGTCATGGTAAGTGTTTGAGCAATGTATTATGTATGTGTGTGTTTTGTGCATGACTGTGTTTCTGTGTGTGTGTGTGTGTGTGTTTCTGTGTGTGTGTGTTTCTGTGTGTGTGTGTGTGTGTTTCTGTGTGTGTGTGTGTGTTTCTGTGTGTGTGTGTGTCTGTGTGTGTGTGTGTTTGTGTGTTTCTGTGTGTGTGTGTGTGTGTGTGTGTTTCTGTGTGTGTGTGTTTCTGTGTGTGTGTGTGTGTGTGTGTGTGTGTGTGTGTGTGTGTGTGTGTGTGTGTGTTTCTGTGTGTGTGTGTTTCTGTGTGTGTGTGTGTGTCTGTGTGTGTGTTTTGTGTGTTTCTGTGTGTGTATGTTTCTGTGTGTGTGTGTTTCTGTGTGTGTGTGTGTCTGTGTGTGTGTTTTGTGTGTTTCTGTGTGTGTATGTTTCTGTGTGTGTGTGTTTCTGTGTGTGTGTGTGTGTCTGTGTGTGTGTGTGTGTTTCTGTGTGTGTGTGTGTCTGTGTGTGTGTGTGTGTTTTGTGTGTTTTGTGTGTTTCTGTGTGTGTGTGTGTGTTTCTGTGTGTGTGTGTTTCTGTGTGTGTGTGTGTGTGTGTGTGTGTGTGTGTTTCTGTGTGTGTGTGTTTCTGTGTGTGTGTGTGTCTGTGTGTGTGTTTTGTGTGTTTCTGTGTGTGTATGTTTCTGTGTGTGTGTGTTTCTGTGTGTGTCTGTGTGTGTGTTTTGTGTGTTTCTGTGTGTGTATGTTTCTGTGTGTGTGTGTGTGTGTTTCTGTGTGTGTGTGTTTCTGTGTGTGTGTGTGTCTGTGTGTGTGTTTTGTGTGTTTCTGTGTGTGTATGTTTCTGTGTGTGTGTGTGTGTGTGTGTGTGTGTGTGTGTGTGTGTGTGTGTGTGTGTGTGTGTGTGTGTGTGTGTGTGTGTGTGTGTGTGTGTGTGTTTCTGTGTGTGTGTGTGTGTTTTTGAAATAGTGTCATTTGTGCTGACAGTTGTGTTGGATCTGTTTTGTAAACTCAACCAATTTAACCAGATGGTCCACTTTATTTAACTACAACGTTGACTGGAGATATATTTTGAGCAGTGCCTCATGGTTAAGTAATTAGAGCCTGTCGAGCATACACTATAACCTCTCGGACACCCAGATGCATCCACATGGGATCCCAACCTTTGTCACAGTTGTTAATGAAATCGGGATGCAACGAAGAAGCGAAACAATAAGTTGGTGAATTTAGTGGAAACCTGCCCATTTGAATCTATTGAATTTATTGCTACACTTCTGTAATTACAGAGGGACATTAATACCAGTTACATGTTGTTATTACACTGTAACAAGCACCCCCTTAAAAGGTTAAAAAGAAGTGATACAGAATTGTTTCTTTCTACATCTTCTTGCCTGCTCCTCAGAGGACTGCGTCCTGGTCAGAGGTTAGAGGTTAGAGGTGGCGTTGGAGAGTGCTGTCACCTGCAGGCCGTAGATGGTAAAGCATTCTAGATGTTTGAGGTTATGAGTAATAATACACTCCATGGCCTTATAACTCATTAAATCACCGCTAGCACGGTCACCTGTACTGGTTCCCCTCCCTTTCTACCAATTTATAATCTCTACTGTAAAGTCAGCCTGACTGAGTAGTGTTTTTTGGTATAACATAGTACGTACTGTGTGCACAGCAGCATTTCAGTGGGTACAGCAGCCTCTAAGAACGAGGATATTAATGTATCAAGATAGCTTGGTGAAATTATTGACTTGTGGTATATCAGCATACAATACAGAGGCCTTTCTAAAAAGCAAAGATATAAAAGGGGAGGGGGGTAGGGGGGGGCAGAGTGAGAGAGAGAGCGAGAGGGAAAGGGTGAGGGAGAGAGAGAGCGAGAGGGAAAGGGAAAGGGAGAGGGAGAGGGAGAGAGAGAGAGAGCGAGAGCGAGAGCGAGAGCGAGAGCGAGAGCGAGAGCGAGAGCGAGAGGGAGAGGGAGAGGGAGAGGGAAAGGGAGAGGGAGAGGGAGAGGGAGAGGGAGAGGGAGAGGGAGAGGGAGAGCGAGAGCGAGAGCGAGAGCGAGCACCTCTCAATCCTCCTCTGTCTTTCCTTGCCCACCTCTCAATCCTCCTCTGTCTTTCCTTGCTCACCTCTCAATCCTCCTCTGTCTTTCCTTGCTCACCTCTCAATCCTCCTCTGTCTTTCCTTGCCCACCTCTCAATCCTCCTCTGTCTTTCCTTGCCCACCTCTCAATCCTCCTCTGTCTTTCCTTGCCCACCTCTCAATCCTCCTCTGTCTTTCCTTGCCCACCTCTCAATCCTCCTCTGTCTTTCCTTGCCCACCTCTCAATCCTCCTCTGTCTTTCCTTGCCCACCTCTCAACCCTCCTCTGTCTTTCCTTTCCCACCTCTCAATCCTCCTCTGTCTTTCCTTGCCCAGCTCTCAATCCTCCTCTGTCTTTCCTTGCCCACCTCTCAATCCTCCTCTGTCTTTCCTTGCCCAGCTCTCAATCCTCCTCTGTCTTTCCTTGCCCACCTCTCAATCCTCCTCTGTCTTTCCTTGCCCACCTCTCAATCCTCCTCTGTCTTTCCTTGCCCACCTCTCAATCCTCCTCTGTCTTTCCTTGCCCACCTCTCAATCCTCCTCTGTCTTTCCTTGCCCACCTCTCAATCCTCCTCTGTCTTTCCTTGCCCACCTCTCAATCCTCCTCTGTCTTTCCTTGCCCACCTCTCAATCCTCCTCTGTCTTTCCTTGTTCCTCTCTCACCCCCCCCCCCCCTCACAGAGAAGTCTTCAGGAAGCTGTACTTCATATTATACCGCCCCTCACTGATCAAATAAAATCTGTGCAAAACCAAGCAAATTAAAAGAGGTGTCCAAATGCAGAACAAGAAACCATCTTTCACATCATACAGATTCCCGTCTTCCCTAACTCAATTCAACGTGTTTTTCCGTACACACGGGATTGCCGTGGCGACAGAATCCTCTGTCACCATTCAATATCTCTGCCCATCCCTCCGCTTCTCATTCAATCAAGCTAGCTCTGAGGCATTAGCGACACATTGGCTCACTGCACACAAGGAGCACTGGTAAGTGGATTAGGCTAACCCAGTTATGTCTCCCTCTAAAGACGCCATCATAGCAAACACCAAGCTTTCACTCAGAGCAGGAACCCAACATCTTAAGCAACAATCCCCCAGTATTGTATCAGCAGAGCGTTTTCACTAGGTCTTAAATCCGGCGCTTTGTAGGGCAAATCACCCCATCCACCACCAATGAGACTCACGCAGCCTGGGGGATGCATGGCAGCCGTCAGTCAAGACACAGAGTCACATAGTATAAACACAGACAATGGAAATAATGGAAACTATAGCAGTTCATAGGCACACCACCACACCTTTACCACACCCCTGCCACACCCCTACCTCCCCTACCTCACCCTTACCACACCCACACCCACCTCCCCTACCTCACCCCTAACACACCCTTACCACACCCACACCCACCTCCCCTACCTCACCCCTAACACACCCTTACCACACCCACACCCACCTCCCCTACCTCACCCCTAACACACCCTTACCACATCCACACCCACCTCCCCCTCCCCCGTCCCTCGCGCCTACCACACCCTACCTCACCCCTTCCATAGCCCTACCTCCCCCACATCAC
>NC_034191.2:76487967-76505467 GCF_002021735.2 Oncorhynchus kisutch
AGGAGAGAGAGAGAGAGAGAGAGGGGATTAGATGACATGGAACACGAACACACACAGAGGGTTGTAGGCACAAAAACACAGAGAGCTACACACACACACACACACACACACACACACTGACGCAGGCTGGCGTTTTTGGGATGGGACTTGTCCTTGAGGGAGAAATGAGTCCTGCTAAATAGGCCAGCTGCAAAGTCCAAATTGGCTGTTGTAAAAATTCAGGAAAAACATTTGCTCTTAATTTAAGGTTAGAGTCAGGTTTTATGACTTTGTGGCTGTGCCAGCTAGCGACCACTCTGCAGGGCTGCCTCCAGAACAACATTAATGACGAGAAAGGCTAACCTGCCAGAATAACACACACACACACATATTCAGAAATACACTGGTGCACATCATTCCCACCTAATGCCTTGAGACAACCACAGTGATTTCACTTCACAAGAGCGTGAAAATCTATTTCACTGAGCATGAAATCAGACTTTATGGCCATATGTAGCTGTTCAACTACAGAGCACTGTTTCAGTAGGAATGAATACAATGAGTCTTTCAGTAGGAATGAATACAATGACTGTTTCAGTAGTGTCACGCCCTGACCATAGAGAGCCTTTGTATTCTCTATGTTGGTTAGGTCGGGGTGTGACTAGGGTGGGTAATCTAGGTTGTTTTATTTCTATGTTGGCCTGGTATGGTTCCCAATCAGAGGAAGCTGTTTATTGTTGTCTCTGATTGGGGATCATATTTAGGCAGCCATTTCCCCACTGTGTTTTGTGGGATCTTGTTTTTGTGTAGTTGCCTGTGAGCACTCCATAGCGTCACGTACCGGTTATTCTTAATTGTTTTCTTGTGCGGTTCACTTATAATAAAAACTGTCGAACCGATTTCACGCTGCCGATTTGGTCCGAATGTTCTTACGACGATCGTGACAGAAGATCCCACCACAACAGGACCAAGCAACCTGCCCTGGAGGAGAAGGTATCCTGGGCTTGAGAGGAGATCAAGGAGAAGATATCCTGGACTTGGGAGGAGATCAAGGAGGAGAAGACATCCTGGACTTGGGAGGAGATCAAGGAGGAGAAGACATCCTGGACTTGGGAGGAGATCAAGGAGGAGAAGACATCCTGGACTTGGGAGGAGATCAAGGAGGAGAAGACATCCTGGACTTGGGAGGAGATCAAGGAGGAGAAGACATCCTGGACTTGGGAGGAGATCAAGGAGGAGAAGACATCCTGGACTTGGGAGGAAATAATGGCAGGAGACGAAAGCCTTCCTTGGACGCAGACGCAAGGAGAGAAGGGAGGACAAGAGACAACGCCGGGGTTTGCGGCCACAACGAAAGCCCAAAAAAACAGCCCCAAATTATTTTTTTAGGGGGGGGGGGGGGAACACAGGGTGGTCGGCGGAGCTGAGGAGTGAGCCAGAGCCAATCTGGGAGAAGATGGAGAAATTGGAGGAGAGTGAACGGAGAGAGTCAGAGACCGTCAGTGAGTTGATGGAGAAATTGGAGGAGAGAGAAATGAGAGAGTTGTTGTGTTGGTGTCTAAGGCATGACATTCGCCCTAAGGAGCGTGTTAACAGTCTGATGCCACCTGAGTCAGCTCTCCGTTCGAATGAATACAATGACTGTTTCAGTAGGAATTAATAAATGACTGTTTCAGTAGGAATGAATTAAATGGCTGTTTCAGTAGGAATGAATAAAATGGCTGTTTCAGTAGGAATGAATAAAATGGCTGTTTCAGTAGACTCGAATACAATGACTGTTTCAGTAGGAATGAATACAATGACTGTTTCAGTAGGAATTAATAAAATGACTGTTTCAGTAGGAATGAATAAAATGGCTGTTTCAGTAGGAATGAATAAAATGGCTGTTTCAGTAGGAATGAATAAAATGGCTGTTTCAGTAGAGTTGAATACAATGACTGTTTCAGTAGGAATGAATAAAATGGCTGTTTCAGTAGGAATGAATACAACAATTGTTTCAGTAGGGTTGAATACAATGACTGTTTCAGTAGACTCGAATACAATGACTGTTTCAGTAGGAATGAATAAAATGGCTGTTTCAGTAGGAATGAATACAACAATTGTTTCAGTAGGGTTGAATACAATGACTGTTTCAGTAGAATTGAATACAATGACTGTTTCAGTAGGAATGACTAAAATGGCTGTTTCAGTAGGAATGAATACAACAATTGTTTCAGTAGGGTTGAATACAATGACTGTTTCAGTAGAATTGAATACAATGACTGTTTCAGTAGAATTGAATACAATGACTGTTTCAGTAGGGTTGAATACATGACTGTTTCAGTAGAATTGAATACAATGACTGTTTCAGTAGAATTGAATACAATGACTGTTTCAGTAGAATTGAATACAATGACTGTTTCAGTAGAATTGAATACAATGACTGTTTCAGTAGGGTTGAATACAATGACTGTTTCAGTAGAATGAATACAATGACTGTTTCAGTAGACTCGAATACAATGACTGTTTCAGTAGACTCGAATACAATGACTGTTTCAGTAGGGTTGAATACAATGACTGTTTCAGTAGACTCGAATACAATGACTGTTTCAGTAGGGTTGAATACAATGACTGTTTCAGTAGGGTTGAATACAATGACTATTTCAGTAGGAATGAATAAAATGGCTGTTTCAGTAGGAATGAATACAACAATTGTTTCAGTAGGGTTGAATACAATGACTGTTTCAGTAGAATTGAATACAATGACTGTTTCAGTAGGGTTGAATACAATGACTGATTCAGTAGAATTGAATACAATGACTGTTTCAGTAGAATTGAATACAATGACTGTTTCAGTAGAATTGAATACAATGACTGTTTCAGTAGAATTGAATACAATGACTGTTTCAGTAGGGTTGAATACAATGACTGTTTCAGTAGAATTGAATACAATGACTGTTTCAGTAGAATTGAATACAATGACTGTTTCAGTAGAATTGAATACAATGACTGTTTCAGTAGAATTGAATACAATGACTGTTTCAGTAGGGTTGAATACAATGACTGTTTCAGTAGACTCGAATACAATGACTGTTTCAGTAGGGTTGAATACAATGACTGTTTCAGTAGGGTTGAATACAATGACTATTTCAGTAGGAATGAATAAAATGGCTGTTTCAGTAGGAATGAATACAACAATTGTTTCAGTAGGGTTGAATACAATGACTGTTTCAGTAGAATTGAATACAATGACTGTTTCAGTAGGGTTGAATACAATGACTGTTTCAGTAGAATTGAATACAATGACTGTTTCAGTAGAATTGAATACAATGACTGTTTCAGTAGGGTTGAATACAATGACTGTTTCAGTAGACGTGAATACAATGACTGCTAGGAATTTAACTAGGAATGAATAAAAAATGACAGCTTCAGTCAGGTTTAATGAAGTAACTTTTAGTAGAGTTGAATTGAATGAAAAGCAAACGTGTTGATTGTGCTTTAACTCCTATTTTGAATTTCATCATTTCAGTACTGTAGTTTAAGCAGCTCAGCAGTGACCCTGTGGACATTTCAGTACTGTAATTTAAGCAGCTCAGCAGTGACCCTGGGGATATTTCAGTACTGTAATTTAAGCAGCTCAGCAGTGACCCTGGGGACATTTCAGTACTGTAGTTTAAGCAGCTCAGCAGTGACCCTGGGGATATTTCAGTACTGTAATTTAAGCAGCTCAGCAGTGACCCTGGGGACATTTCAGTACTGTAATTTAAGCAGCTCAGCAGTGACCCTGGGGACATTTCAGTACTGTAGTTTAAGCAGCTCAGCAGTGACCCTGGGGATATTTCAGTACTGTAATTTAAGCAGCTCAGCAGTGACCCTGGGGACATTTCAGTACTGTAATTTAAGCAGCTCAGCAGTGACCCTGGGGATATTTCAGTACTGTAGTTTAAGTGTCACGCCTTGGTCATTGTATTTTTGTGTTTTCGTTATATATTTGGTCAGGCCAGGGTGTGACAGGGGTTTATGTTATTGTATTTTCGTATTGGGGTTTGTAGTATTTGGGATCGCGGCTGATTAGGGGTGTTGTATAGGTTTGGCTGCCTGAGGCGGTTCTCAATCAGCAGTCAGGTGCTTCTCGTTGCCTCTGATTGGGAACCGTATTTAGGTAGCCTGAGTTTCGCTTTGTCTTTCGTGGGTGATTGTTCCTGTCTTTGTGTAGTGTTCACCAGATAGGCTGTATTAGGTTTCACGTTCCGTTTGTTGTTTTCGTATTTATTTATTTATTTCATGTATCACGATTTTTTTCATTAAAGACATGAGTAACCACCACGCTGCATTTCGGTCCGACTCTCTCTCAACAAACGAAGAACGCCGTTACATTAAGCAGCTCAGCAGTGACCCTGGGGATATTTCAGTACTGTAATTTAAGCAGCTCAGCAGTGACCCTGGGGACATTTCAGTACTGTAGTTTAAGCATAGAGACGTTACGACATAAAGCCCTTTTCTACCAACTCATTATCTCAGACAGCCAAAACATTTAGTAACATTTAGTCGCTGGCCAGCCTGCTTTACCCAACATCAGCCTTCACTCCATTTATACATTCTGTTAGAAAGTAGGAATCCATTTTGTTTTGACGAATTAATTTTTTTTTTAAAGAATCAACAAGGTTGTAACTGATTACCCCACTCAAAAGACACACCATTCAACATGACTACAGTACACATGGAACTCTCCTTCTCAAAACTTACAGGGCACCTTCAAGTCAAATGTTCCCTTCTTCTTAACCCTATCCTAGCTCTGCCCCGCCCCGCCCCATGTCCTTACCCTTACCTGGTGGGTAGTCAGTGACTGGCGCTGGGTTGGCGTTGACATACATGGTTAGCTAGGTTGGCAACAGCCTCTGCAAACTATATAGTACTGTGTTGTGGACACGCGAGTGAGTGTTCAGTCTAGCGCCCAGCCGTCATTGATCTCTGAGCCATCACACCACAGGAGAGTGGCCCATGGAGGGGATTGGACCGCTCCGTAGTCCCCACACAGACAAAACAGGGAAAACTGTATGAGGATTACAGGTCACCTCACACCCACCATCTGGCTCTCACCCTCGATGTGTGTGTGTGAGTGTGAGTGTGAGTGTGAGTGAGAGTGAGTGTGAGTGTGTGTGTGTGAGTGTGTGTGTGTGTGTGTGTGTGTGTGTGTGTGTGTGTGTGTGTGTGTGTGTGTGTGTGTGTGTGTGTGTGTGAGTGTGCTGTGTTCACCAATGCTCTTAACAATCCGATGTACATTAGACAGACAATTAATACATTTATCCTCCCTCATGCCCAAATAAGGTAATATGATCACAAAGTCGACCCATCATGAAGTGACAGACTGTATCTGTCGCGCCCTGACCTTAGTTATCTATGTTTTCTGTATTATTTTGGTCAGGTCAGGGTGTGACGAGGGTGGGTATGTGCGTTTTTTACCCTGTCTAGGGTTTTTGTATATCTATAGGGTTTTGGTATGTCTAGGTATATGTAGGTCTATGGTGGCCTGAATTGGTTCCCAATCAGAGGCAGCTGTTTATCATTGTCTCTGATTGAGGATGCTATTTAGGTTGCCATTTACCTTTTTTGTTTTTGTGGGTTATTGCCTATGTGTAGTTGCCTGTCAGCGCTCGTGTCTATTAGCGCCACTGTTTTGTTTAGTGGTCTTCATGTAAATAAAGAAGAATGTATTCTTATCACGCTGTGCCTTGGTCTCCTCCTTATGACGAACGTGACAGTATCATACCAACAGGTCTGTGGATGCTATGGTGATGGTGATGGTGGACTGTGTGTAACTGCCTTTGTGGCGTACTTACTCATTACAATGTACTGTATCTCGTGCCATTGTCTTAGCACCATTTGATACAAGGTGGGACAATGTCATTCCTATTCCATTCATTTATTATGACATTTCAAAGTAATCTAGAGTGCTTAAAACACTCTTCCTATTTTCCTGGCCCATACAGTCCAGCTATAGTGTTCTGTTTGTTGGTAGTTCTGAGAGATCACGGTTTTTCCTTTCGATATTCTTTCTAGACATTAAATACACTAATGCATTATGTGGGTTGAATGCTGTAACAACACAGAATAAAACAATTAGTACAAGTCCCATGATGACTGTGCTGACTGCTTATCACTTATTAGACATCATTTATTACTTTAATATAATATTTCAGTTGTTGTGTATATTACATTAGTTTTATTTGATGACTTAATTATTTCATTCCAAGTCATTTAATTTTTTATTTATCTGTTATTTTACCTGGTAAGTTGACTGAGACATTCTCATTTGCAGCAACGACCCGGGGAATAGTTACAGGGGAGAGGAGGGGGATGAATGAGCCAATTGTAAACTGAGGATTTATAGGTGACCGTGATGGTTTGAGGGTCAGATTGGGAATTTAGCCAGGACACCAGGGTTAACACCCCTACTCTTACGATAAGTGCCATGGGATCTTTAATGACCTCAGAGTCAGGACACCCGTCCCATCCGAAAGACGGCACCCTACACAGGGCAATGTCCCCAATCACTGCCCTGGGGCATTGGGATATTTTTTTAGACCAGAGGAAAGAGTGCCTCCTTCTGGCCCAACACAACACCATCATCTCATCTTTGTGGAGCTGCTGTCTGACAACATCACTATTTGAGGAGTTCTTCAAAGTAAATGAGGCATCGTTTTATGACTGCTGAATACCAACTATCAATCACTTAGATCATGTTTTTTCAGGTAGAGATACCTCTGGAAGTTTTCTGCGGTAAACTAAGTAGACTATTGGCCTGTTGGAAACTCCCTACTACACTGCAGTTTTTATTTATCTCTAGAGAAACTGAACGAAATGGAATTCAAATAACTGAAATGATGTCAGTGTTTTTTTTTTTTTACCGAAAAATAACCAAAATGTTGGTTAATCGCACAGCACTACTTTGGAAAAAAAAGGATGATGGTCTGACAGAAATCATACAGTAAGTGGTAGGAACACCTCTCTCTCTCTGACAAAAACGCACATGTGCTTGGCCAGGCACGCACACGCACACGCGCGCACGCTCGCACGCACACACACACACACATACACACACTGTACTCGCCACAAACACACAATCAAATCCCACACATACACACAAATAGGCTACGCTCAGGAAAACACACACACACACACACTAACAATGTACGCTGAGAGAAGGAGTGAAAATATTTAATAAATGAACAAACATGAGGGGGGAAAAACAAAACAAGAAACACTAACAGCACACCGACATGAAACAATAACGCCTGGGTGAGGAACCAAAGGGAGGGACATAAATAAAGCAGGTAACCAAGGAGGTGATGGAGTCCAGGTGAGTGTCAAGAGACGCTGGTGACAGGTGTGAGCAATAATCAACAGCCTGGTGACCTAGAGGCCGGAGAGGGAGCACACGTGACACACACACAGGATTTAAAAAATCAACGGGAAGAGGATTTGACTTCAATTCATTACACGTTCTCAGTAATGACAACCTGCATTGTCATAACTCAAGTCACTTCATAAACAGTACAACACTTGGGGGGTGAAACATAGACATGTACACTGTCTTCAAAAGGTATTCACACCCCTTGACTTTTCCCACATTTTGTTGTGTTACAAAGTGGGATTATAATGGATGAAATGGTCATTTCTTACGCTAGTATATCTTAATTAGATAAGTATTCAATAGGTGTTGTGTTTGATTTGCCACGAAGATAACTCTGTATTCAAGACAAAAAGTGAATTCCTTTCTGCAATATTACAGAAAAGGTCTTGTTGTAAACAGGATGCATGTTTTGGAATGCATTCTTTCTTCTGTACAACCTTCTTTTCACATATGTTTAGTATTTTGGAGTAACAATGTTGTTGACCCATCCTCAGTTTTCTCCTCAGTTTTCTCCTCAGTTTCTCCTCAGTTTCTCCTCAGTTTTCTCCTCAGTTTCTCCTCAGTTTCTCCTCAGTTTCTCCTCAGTTTCTCCTCAGTTTTCTCCTCAGTTTCTCCTCAGTTTCTCCTCAGTTTTCTCCTCAGTTTTCTCCTCAGTTTCTCCTCAGTTTTCTCGCCTCATGTTGATATCCCTGAATGGTTTCCTTCCTCTCTGGCAACTGAGTTAGGAGAGGAATCTTTGTATTGACTGGGTGTATTGATACACCATCCAAAGCCTAATTAAATATTTCACCATGCTCAAAGGGATATTCAGTGTCTGTTTTTTTTGTTGATCTACCAATCAGTGCCTCTTAGTGAGGGGGGGGGGGGTTAAGGGGCAGCGCTGAGCTCTGGGATTTCAAGATGGAGCTTGATGGTGATGATGTTTCATTGGGCTCTGAATGGGTGATGAAGTTTAGAAGTAAAAGAACATATCCGTGTTGAAAATGTACATTATTAACTGGTGAAAGACTGTCAGGGAACTGATGAAAGACTGTCAGATGACTGATGAAAGACTGTCAGATGACTGATGAAAGACTGTCAGATGACTGATGAAAGACTGTCAGATGACTGATGAAAGACTGTCAGATGACTGATGAAAGACTGTCAGATGACTGATGAAAGACAGTCAGGGAACTGATGAAAGACAGTCAGGGAACTGATGAAAGACTGTCAGGTAACTGATGAAAGACTGTCAGATGACTGATGAAAGACTGTCAGATGACTGATGAAAGACTGTCAGATGACTGATGAAAGACAGTCAGGGAACTGATGAAAGACTGTCAGGGAACTGATGAAAGACTGTCAGATGACTGATGAAAGACTGTCAGATGACTGATGAAAGACTGTCAGGGAACTGATGAAAGACTGTCAGGGAACTGATGAAAGACTGTCAGATGACTGATGAAAGACAGTCAGGGAACTGATGAAAGACTGTCAGGGAACTGCTGAAAGACTGTCAGGAAACTGATGAAAGACTGTCAGATGACTGATGAAAGACTGTCAGATGACTGATGAAAGACTGTCAGATGACTGAAGAAAGACAGTCAGGGAACTGATGAATGACTGTCAGGAAACTGATGAAAGACTGTCAGGTGACTGATGAAAGACTGTCAGATGACTGATGAAAGACTGTCAGGTAACTAACTGATGACTCATCAGGGGATTAGTGATGATAGCATCTCTGAGCTGTGGCCAGAGACAAACTGAAGAACAGATTTCATGAGAAAAGAACATGAAGAGGAAAGGACAGAGTAAATTAGGCTACATGACATTAGAGAGACTCTGAGGTGTGACAGAGTAAGGGAATGTGACACCGATGTGGAGAGAAGATTGAGCTGCATTACGTTAGAGAGAGATTCTGAGGCTTTGTGTCTTGTAAATCTCCATAATCAATGTTAAACGTAGAGGCGGAATCACATTTAACATTGATCACGAATCTTTTGGATTTATTTATTTTTGTTTCTTAGGACATACGTCAAAGTGGTACACTGTTGTATTTCCAAGGACACCATCGCCCTCTTGTGGCCAACTAGTGTAATTAGATCAGGTCAGATGGTTGTGGTGTACAGCATGTTCCTCAAAGCCCCAACAAACAGCGGCATAGCCACGAATACGGACTCGTACAGTAGGTGAGTCTGTGCAAAACTGTGTGGGCCAGAAGTCAATATACAACACAGGAGTTGTACAACACGCAAAATGGTGTATTAGATTGTCATTGCTTATTAAAACTGACATCTTCTATCTTACTGAAGACCCAGATCAACCAAGAACACAGTCACATAAGGATTAAGCTACTGCAAAAAATGCTCAAGTGAAGCTGTGCTCAAGAACACAAAGTAAAAGTATTCAAATAAGTCACCTTCTAGCTGTGATGTAACAAATGTACAAATATTCACAGAACAGTCACCTTCTAGCTGTGATGTAACAAATGTACAAATATTCACAGAACAGTCACCTTCTAGCTGTGATGTAACAAATGTACAAATATTCACAGAACAGTCACCTTCTAGCTGTGATGTAACAAATGTACAAATATTCACAGAACAGTCACCTTCTAGCTGTGATGTAACAAATGTACAAATATTCACAGAACAGTCACCTTCTAGCTGTGATGTAACAAATGTAAAAATATTCACAGAACAGTCACCTTCTAGCTGTGATGTAACAAATGTAAAAATATTCACAGAACAGTCACCTTCTAGCTGTGATGTAACAAATGCGGCCGTGTTGTGCCACAAGTAAGACTATACTGCCAAAAGAGTTCACACATTACATTCTCAATTGTGCTGACAGCTCTCACTATGTTCTACCTGAAACGCAGCTCCCTGAGGGAATAAAACACGCTCAAGTCTCCATCATTCTTCAGACAGAGTGAGGTTCTTTGTTGCTCTGGGAAATGACAGAAGCATCACAGAAGGAGGATTCCTCAAAAAGAGAGACATTGAACATCTCATATATCCTCTAATAATGAAATCTTCAACTTTGGTACAAACTGACACACACACACACACACACACACACACACACACACACACACACACACACACACACACACACACACACACACACACACACACACACACACACACACACACACACACACACACACACACACACAATATCAATCAATCAGGCTGTAATATTGGCTATGAGTCAACGTTTGCCTTGACATTTACTAAGGCAACAGAGCCCGACTTATAACCACAGCCCTCTGGTGAAACGGCCAACCCTGGAACACTGAGAATGGACACCAGTGTCATGTTCTCCATCAGCACAAAGCCCTTGAGTCAGAAGAATCTGTTTAAGTGATAATGCATGAGAAGACGTATAGGGCCGGCAAACCGCTCCAATATATCATCCAAACACAGGCTTTGAGGGCATTATCATAACAACAGGTTACCATATTCAAATAAAGATTGACATATTTTCATTCAAACTTCATTTTTTATTCATTTATTCGTACTATTTCATCCTTCCACAAGTAATATTCCCGACACAAATCTAGGGTTGCTACCCAAGCTGGCTGGTCGTTCCTTCTATCCGTTTAATTACCAGAGTCCCCACCCAGTCGTTAAAGTCTTTTTTTTCTAAATCTATGGACTCGATCGAATCATTCGTTCTAAATGTTCAGTTGCCATGATGGTTGGCAACGCTCTTATCACTTGCTTGCTAGCCAACTTCGGCTAACACGGTCAGGTCAAACAGTGCAGCCAGAATAACAACAACCGAAGTTGCTGCGTTTGTTTAATGTGTTGTCTAGTGATTTTGTTGTTGTTGTTGTTGATGCAATGCGATGATGATGTGCAATTTCACCTGGCATAGAACATGTGCGCTCTCGCCAGGCCACTGTTCAGATGAACTAGCCAACTACTCAGCTAACATAATCACTTCAAACTGAAAAGATCATGTCTAGATGCTTTTTATAGTGGAGATCAAGTTTATAAATTGCCTGGCTGGGCTGATGAGACAGTGGATTGCGCAGTCAGGAACAGAGTTAATAGGCAATTTAACGTCATAGATTTAGCCGGTGGTAACTTGTGGAATAGACACCGGCTGGAATGCGGTTTTAACCAATCAGCATCCAGGATTAGAACCACCCGTTGTATAAACACACTCAAACACTCATACAAGGTTACACACACACACACACACACACACACACACACACACACACACACACACACACACACACACACACACACACACACTCGAGGGCAGAGCATGACAAGATTTTACAAGGATTTGGGGTCAATCCTTTGCACCATATAGAGTCAATCGATTGAACATAGAGATCTAACCACCCATATAAATGGGGGGGGGGGAGTACCCAACCTGGTAATACTCTCTATCTCTCTCTCTGTTAATTGCTCTATCTTTGGGCAGTGTGCCAGATGGATCCTCCATTGGTCCCCGTCCCTCCCTCTCGGTCCATCTCTTTCCCACGTGAGGGTGAGTTAACGGGGAGTGGTCTTTCAATCAAGGGAGTCCTTGGCCCAAGCTTCCATTAAGCATCAGTCGTTGTTTTCAAGCTTGGCCCTCGGGGTCGTGTTCTATTGATGGGGGGGATAGAAGCGTGAAGGGAGGGATGACAGGGTGGATAAACAGGAGGGATGACAGGATCTATAAACAGGAGGGATGACAGGGTCTATAGACAGGAGGGATGACAGGGTCTATAGACAGGAGGGATGACAGGGTCTATAAACACAAGGGATGACAGGATCAAAAACAGGAGGGATAACAGGTTGGATAAACAGGATGGATGACAGGGTGGATAAACAGGAGGGATGACAGAGTGGGATAAACAGGATGGATGACAGGATCTATAAACAAGAGGGATGACAGGCTCTATAAACAGGAGGGATGACAGGGTGGAAAAACAGGTTGAGATCCCACTCCTCACTGTGCCCTTCCAGATCAAACCGGTCTGAGCTTCACCGTCAAAAGTTCAAACACATTCGAACAAAAGTTCAAACACATTCTCACATAGTGTGAACTTCCATACACACACCTGCATGGTAAACACACTTCGTCACGTAACCACACACATGGCCAATACAAGTCCCCACACACAAGCTCAGAGACTGCTTGATTACACATCTGCAGTGGACCAATAGCTGGGCTGTCTACACACTTTCATTAACAGATTACATGTCACAACCGTAGATTAAACGTCAGAGCGAACACAATACTACGGCAACACAGAAAGGTCAATCCCCCCCTGGGAGTAAAGGCTCTAGCCAATTTCTTTTTGCAAAAGATTAGCACAAAAGAAAATAGATGAAAGTACACAATATATTTTTACAGTACCATGACTTCTACAATATACAGTATGGTTTTACAGTACCGTGACTTCTACAGTATACAGTATGGTTTTACAGTACCGTGACTTCTACAGTATACAGTATGTTTTTACAGTACCTTGACTTCTACAGTATACAGTATGGTTTTACAGTACCGTGACTTCTACAGTATGTTTTTACAGTACCTTGACTTCTACAGTATACAGTATGGTTTTACAGTACCGTGACTTCTACAGTATACAGTATGTTTTTACAGTACCTTGACTTCTACAGTATACAGTATGGTTATGCAGTACCGTGACTTCTACAGTATGTTTTACAGTACCTTGACTTCTACAATATACAGTATGGTTTTACAGTACCGCGACATCTACAGTATACAGTATGGTTTTACAGTACCGTGACTTCTACAGTATGTTTTACAGTACCGTGACTTCTACAGTATACAGTATGGCGACTTCTACAGTATACAGTATGGTTTTACAGTACCGCGACTTCTACAGTATGGTTTTACAGTACCTTGACTTCCACAGTATACAGTATGGTTTTACAGTACCTTGACTTCTACAGTATACAGTATGGTTTTACAGTACCGTGACTTCTACAGTATACAGTATGGTGTTACAGTACCTTGACTTCTACAGTATACAGTATGGTGTTACAGTACCATGACTTCTACAGTATACAGTATGTTTTACAGTACCGTGACTTCTACAGTATACAGTATGGCGACTTCTACAGTATACAGTATGGTTTTACAGTACCGCGACTTCTACAGTATACAGTATGGTTTTACAGTACCTTGACTTCCACAGTATACAGTATGGTTTTACAGTACCTTGACTTCTACAGTATACAGTCTGTTTTTACAGTACCGTGACTTCTACAGTATACAGTATGGTTTTACAGTACCGCGACTTCTACAGTATACAGTATGTTTTTACAATACTGTGACTTCCACCGCTAGCCCCAAAGTAATCAAAACAAGTTGGATTTCTGTGTCTTTTACCTAAACTAAAAACCCACTGACCAAGAAAAAACTTTAAATTGCCTTAAATGTTTTGTCTAGTTATGGAAAAACCTCATGTATTTTCAAGATGTAAGCTACATTCATTACAACCATCATTGACAAAAACTGCTATCTAGAACCTAAAAGGGTTATTTGGCTGTCCCCATATGAAAACCCTTAGAGAACCCTATTTGGTTCCAGGTAGAACCATTTTGGGTTCCATGCAGTACAGGTTCAACATGGAATCCAAAAGGGGTTATGTGGAACCAAAAAGAGTTCTACCTGGAACCAAAAAGAGTTCTACCTGGAACCAAAATGGGTTCTCCTGTGGGGAAGCCGAAGAACCCTTTTTTTCTAAGGGTGCACATGTACATGTGTTAAAATGCCCAATAAAGCTCTACAGTGGTGTATGGCGCTCAGTATTATAGGCTACATATCCAGAGCTCAAACACAAAGCTGGTTCAGCCTAAAGCTATGGAGCTCTGAAATTTTTCCACTGGGGTTAATTGAATGCCCACACCACTCTCAGACCACTCAAAGAGCATTTGATCGAGGAGTTCTCATTAGTTGGAGAGCTGTGGAGTAATAACATGTTTTCATTTGGAAAAAGAAAGCCTTTTCTATTAGCCAGACTGCCTTACATCAGAGAAAAAAAAATGTATTTCACTGAAAAACGACCACTTCTTTCTACTCTAGTACCATTTTCATTAATGGTGCGCGCTAGTTAACCATAGTGGCCCGCTAGATCTGCACTATCGTCTACAATTGATGTGTATTCCTGGTAATACACTTGTGTCCCCCGTGGACCGGTTCCTACAGATCTAAAGGCCACTTTGAGTTGCGGTTGTGCCTTAAAGGCAATCAGTATGGTATATTAGACATGGAACTACACTTAAAATAGGAAAGGGTATTGTACGTTGTAAAAGCACCGAATCCTAAGTGGACATCTGTCGTTGTGGCTGGTGGGAATGGCTAACGTGGTTATTTACATGTGGAGTCATGACTTGGTGGTGAAGGTGGGCTATCCAATGAGTCTCCTTTCAGCAGCTACTTTCAGAGGATCTCCGGATAGTTGCTGCGTCCTGGAGAGCGGGAGAGATGGAGAGAGACAGAGAGAGAGAGAGAGAGAGAGAGAGAGTGTGAATGTGAGTAAGACTTTGAGAGAGAAGTACAGAGAGAGAGAACTACAGAGAGACAGAGAGGGGAGGAAGAGAATGGAAGAGGCTCAGTTCTAGAGAATGACAGAGAGAGGGCAGAAGAGATGAGAGAGAGAGAGAGAGAGAGAGAGAGAGACTGTAGGAGAGACACTATGGAACACAAAGCTTTTACTATCTCATCCTGAAATATACAAGGTCTGAGGTCATCATAGTTCTCAACCAATGTCTGTTCACTTGGGCTTGGCCACTGAGTGGGACTACATTTTACTATGAAACAATTATTTTATTTAGGAGGCTAAATTACACTTAATCTTTTCACAAATAGTTTCATATTTAACATTTAAATGGCACAACAATTCCATGTGAATGTGAAGACATTCCAAGATACAATTTATGTCGTCCTATCATCAGATATAATGTCCCAGACACCAACTGATCTGACATCATATTCTTTAAGTGCAAACGGACATTTTCAACTGGTTGAGAAAGGGAAATATCGTTCCATTCCCCAACCTTTTGTTGTTACCATACTCTCTCACTGTTAACAAAGGGCTTTCCAAGAGTCCATTCTGTAGAGTGGAGAGAAAAGGGGAAAGGTATTCATGGGGTCATAAACCTCACCAAACAGCACAACGTCATGACATCGCCCTCTAGGTACAGACAGCTGGTAGTCTCATCCACTAAACTACTAGGCGTGAAACATGCAAGAGACTCAGGGCGTATGCTAATATGGGATAGAGCAGACCACTCCATTAAAATGAATAAGGAAATGATCTCAACAGAGAAAAATGTCCTAATGTGTGCTACCAATACCGAATAGAATCCCCATACTTTAATGAATACCAATAAATTAATGCCCAATAGAATCCCCATACTTTAATGAATACCAATAAATCAACACCCAATAGAATCCCCATACTTTAACGATGACAGCTTCTCCATCCTAGTTTGGGAGATCAATAATTTCCAGGCCCAGGGACACGTACTAGTCTGTGCCAACCTAAATGCCCGAACTGGACAAGAACCTGACACCCTCAGCACACAGTGGGACAAACACCTACCTGGAGGTGACAGCATTCCCTCCCCCATTTGCCCCCATAGACACAATATAACGACAATATAACCAACAAAAACTCCTGCAGTTCTGTCGGACGCTGGGTATGTACATGTACAGTAGGTACACCTATAGCTCATCTCTTGGCAGTCTTACTGGAGACTACTTCAGCACTGACCTCAACCCAGAGTCTCTTAGAGTGTTCACAGTCATTCCACTGACATCAGATCACAGCAAAATCACACTCTACTTGAACAGAGCTTTGCTCAATCATGAGGCATCAAAGCCAAAGGAGCTGAATAATATTAAGAAATGCTTTGATGGAAGGAAAGTAGTGTGGAAATCTACCAAAAAACAATTAGGCAACAAAAAATTCAATTCCTTCTAGACAATTTCCTGGACAAAATGTTTCACTGTGATAGTGAAAATGTCAAGCAGACAACCTAAGAAAATGTACAGCAATTACAAATGGTTTGATGAAGAAAGCAAAAACCTAAGAAAGAAATTGAGAAACCTATCCAACCAAAAACACAGAGACCCAGAAAACCCAGAGACCCAGAGCCTACGGCTTCACTACGGTGAATCACTAAAACAATACAGAAATACACAACGGAAGAAGATGGAACAGTACGTCAGAAATCAATGTAATTGAAGAATCCATAGAATCAAACCACTTCTGGGAAAATTGGAAAACTCTAAACACACAACAACACGAAGAGTTATCTATCCAAAATGGAGATGTATGGATAAACCACTTCTCCAATCGTTTTGGCTCTATAACAAAGAACAAACAGCAAAAACATATACATGATCAAATGCAAATCTTAGAATTAACTATTAAAGACCAGAACCCACTGGATTCTCCAATTACCTTGAATGAACTACAGGACACAATACAACCCCTCCAACCCAGAAACGCCTCTGGTGTTGATGGTATCTTAAATGAAATGATGAAATATACAGACCACAAATTCCAATTGGCTATACTTAAACTCTTTAACATCATCCTCAGCTCTGGCATCTTCCCCAATATTTGGAACCAAGGACTGATCACCCCAATCCACAAAAGTAGATGCAAATTCGACCCCCAAAACTACCTTGTGATGTGCGTCAACAGCAACCTTGGGAAAATCCTCTGCATTATCATTAACAGCAGACTCGTACATTTCCTCAATGAAAACAATGTACTGAGCAAATGTCAAATATGGCATTATAGCATCCATGTACACAAACAATTAGTGTCTGGTTAAAATTGGCAAAGAACACACACATTTCTTTCCACAGGGCCGTGGGGTGAGACAGGGATGCAGCTTAAGCCCCACCCGCATCAACATATATATCAACGAATTGGTGAGGGCACTAGAACAGTCTACAGCACATGGCCTCACCCTACTAGAATCTGAAGTCAAATGTCTATTGTTTGCTGATGATCTGGTGCATCTGGCCCCAACCAAGGAGGGCCTACCACAGCACCTAGATCTTCTGCACTGATTCTGTAAGACCTGGACACTGGCAGTAAATCTCAGTAAGACAAAAATAATGGTGTTCCAAAAAAGGTCCAGTTGCAAG
>NC_034191.2:76510467-76512967 GCF_002021735.2 Oncorhynchus kisutch
ACACTTCCCTGGTCTCCAGACTGTGTGGCATTCCTCTCTCCCTCCTCTTCTTTCTGGGTAATTGATAGTCCCGCATGCCCTCTCCTCTCCTCTCCTCTCCTCTCCTCTCCTCTCCTCTCCTCTCCTCTCCTCTCCTCTCCTCTCCTCTCCTCTCCTCTCCTCTCCTCTCCTCTCCTCTCCTCTCCTCTCCTCTCCTCTCCTCCCAGATTTATGAGACAGTAATTACCATGATGATAGTACTGATTGTAATGTCCACAATGTCCTATTTCCAGAAAAAAGTTGTGTGTATCCAAAGATCTAGGATCAGATTAGATTATCATGAGCCAACGATTAAATCCCTACTGTAACCATTAAGTGGGTTACCACCAGCCAACCACTAATCAAATCCCTACAGTAACCATAAGGGGAGTTGAGGCTATATATCTGACCCTGGGTCAGGTGGTGAGGGGTTTGGATGAAGCTACTTGTAGACCGAGCTCAGTTTTGCATTTTCAATGTTATGCTTTAGGCAAGGAGTTGGGGAGGGTGAGCTGATGCGAGATCTGTCTCCTTGTGAGTGAGTGGCTGTAGAGTGACTGTTGGAGGCGGGGGAGGGGGGGGGGCAGTTATGAGTTAAAGAGGAGATACAGTTCGACTGGCTGCTTTATAGCTATAGACTAGAGGGAATCAGTGGGCTTTGATGCATGGCACTGCAGGGAGCACCGGGCTCTCCGCTCCAATTAGCGGCTCTCGCTCCCCCGGGCAGCCCTGTGGACTCAGCGGACCTCGTTAGCTGGGAGGGTGGCAGTCAGACAATAGCAGGACATGGTGAGGGGACTGGCCTGCATCGAACGCAGCTCAGAGGAATGGAACGGAAGAGAGAGTGGGAGATATGATCACATTGTATTGTCTGTTTCCTCAGAGCTAAGCTTTGTATTGTTTAAAAAACACTTGAGGCGAGAAAGCGAGAGAGAGAGAGAGAAAGTGAGAGTGAGAAAGTGAGAGTGAGAAAGAGAGAGAGAGAGAGAGAGAGAGAAAGAGAGAGAGAGAGAGAGAGAGACACACACACAAATCCAAATCAAATGTATTGGTCACATAAACATGGTTAGCAGATGTTGTTGCAGGTGTAGCGAAATGATTGTGTTTCTAGCTCCGACAGTGCGGTAATATCTAACAGTTTCACAACATATACCTAAATCAAACAAGTACACCTTCTTATGGCTTGGTTCACAACATATACCTAATACAAACAAGTATAAGTAAAGGAATGGAATGAATACAGGGGAACAGGACAGCATGCTAAGTCCTGTTTGATGAGTACAGCTCTCTCTTAATTAATGACCAGTTTTTAATAAATGACCTCTCTAGGTGGTGCTGGACTCAGGACGGACTATAAGCTGCTAATTTCCTTAGTCGACACACAGACACACAGAGATAACACAGCCATGCATTAGTAACTGTTGTTTCTTTTCTGTCAACGTAGCCTGTGATTGGGTATAATTGTAGCCTGTGATTGGGTATAATCGTAGCCTGTGATTGGGTATAATTGTAGCCTGTGATTGGGTATAATCGTAGCCTGTGATTGGGTATAATCGTAGCCTGTGATTGGGTATAATTGTAGCCTGTGATTGGGTATAATTGTAGCCTGTGATTGGGTATAATCGTAGCCTGTGATTGGGTATAATCGTAGCCTGTGATTGGATATAATCGTAGCCTGTGATTGGGTATAATCGTAGCCTGTGATTGGGTATAATCGTAGCTTGTGATTGGGTATAATTGTAGCCTGTGATTGGGTATAATCGTAACCTGTGATTGGGTATAATCGTAGCCTGTGATTGGATATAATCGTAGCCTGTGATTGGGTATAATCGTAGCCTGTGATTGGGTATAATCGTAGCCTGTGATTGGGTATAATCGTAGCCTGTGATTGGGTATAATCGTAGCCTGTGATTGGATATAATTGTAGCCTGTGATTGGGTATAATCGTAGCCTGTGATTGGATATAATCGTAGCCTGTGATTGGATGTAATCGTAGCCTGTGATTGGATATAATCGTAGCCTGTGATTGGGTATAATCTATGTTGAATGGATCCTTTCCTGAACATCTACTACACATGAAAATAAGCCAACATTTTTGATCTAAATACTCCACAATAGGTCATTTCAGAAACTATACACTGTATCTCCTCTCCTGCTCCTCCTGTGATTCTCCTCCTGTGATTCTCCTCCTCTCCTTCTCCTCCTGTGATTCTCCTCCTCTCCTGCTCCTCCTGTGATTCTCCTCCTGTGATTCTCCTCCTCTCCTTCTCCTCCTGTCTTTCTCCTCCTGTCCTGCTCCTCCTCTCCTTCTCCTCCTGTCCTTCTCCTCCTGTCCTGCTCCTCCTCTCCTTCTCCTCCTGTACTTCTCCTCCTCTCCTTCTCCTCCTGTACTTCTCCTCCTCTCCTTCTCCTCCTGTCCTTCTCCTCCTCTCCTTCTCCTGTCCTTCTCCTCCTCTCATGCTCCTCCTGTCCTGCTCCTCCT
>NC_034191.2:76517967-76530467 GCF_002021735.2 Oncorhynchus kisutch
ACACTCTGTCTCCCTATCTCCTGATGGAACACCCTCTCTCTACCTCAAGTGCCTGATGGAACTCTTCATGTATTATTTCATCCATTGCCATATCCTGATTTCACTCCTATCTCTTACTATTGATAACAGCTTATACCTCTGGATTGCCAGAGGTATACTGGGCAGAAAAAGGGACAGGGAGTCCTGGGCCTTGGAGAACCAGACCCATCTCTTCTTGGCCCTATGCCACAGCTGGTAAATCATGGTGTTGTTAAATTACATCTCCCGGAATGCGGCTTCATTACCGACCTGTTTATCTCATCAGCAACAGGTCTCTTAGCTCGCCGTTAGGTCTCTCAGCTATTATAAAAATGTGTGAATCATTACTGTATAAACAGCAGTAGACCGTAGCACCACAAAATGATGTGTGGACAACAACAGGTTTCTTTATGGACCAAGGACAAAGGATGTCTGATTTACCACAATGCCTTTAGCTCCATTAATATAAACTACCACCTACAGGTGAGGTGTTATAATACATATACAGAACCTGTCAAAAGTTTGGACAAACCTACTCATTCAGGGGTTTTTCTTTATTTTGACAATTTTCTACATTGTAGAATAATAGTGGAGACATCAACACTATGACATAACATAATATGGAATCATGTAGTAACCAAAAAAAAGTGTTAAACAAATCAAATTACATTTTATATTTGAGATTCTTCAAAGTAGCCATCCTTTGCCTTGGTTACAGCTTTGCACACTCTTGGTATTCTCTCAACCAGCTTCATGAGGTAGTCACCTGGAATGCATTTCAATTAACAGGTGTGCCTTGTTAAAAGTTCATTTGTGGAATTTCTTTCCTTCTTAATGAGTTTGAGCCAATCAGTTGTGTTGTGTCACGGTAGGGGTTGTATACAGAAGATAGCCCTATTTGGTAAAAGACCAAGTCCATATTATGGCAAGAACAGCTCAAATAAGCAAAGAGAAAAGACAGTCCATCATTACTTTAAGACATGAAGGTCAGTCAATCTAGAATATTTCAAGTGCAGTCATAAAAACCATCAAGCGCTATGATGAAACTGGCACTCATGAGGACCGCCACAGGAAAGGAAGACCCAGAGTTACCTCTCCTGCAGAGGATAAGTTCATTAGAGTTACCAGCCTCAGAAATTGCAGCCCAACTAAATGCTTCACAGAGTTCACGCAACAGACACATCTCAACATCAACTGATCAGAGGAGGACAATGACCCAACACACCTCCAGGCTGTGTAAGGGCTATTTGACCAAGAAGAAGAGTTTCCATATGTGTTATTTCATTGTTTTGATGTTATTCTACAATGTAGAAAATAGTAAAAAATAAAGAAAAACCCTTGAATGAGTAGGTGTGTCCAAACTTTATACTGGTACTGTACATCTGTTGAATCTAGAGGTACCATCTAATGACCCCCCAGATGAGCTTGAAAAGAAGACACCATCACAAATACTCTGGGTGTATTGCGACCGAACATGTATACGTGACAATTAGGACCCCGCGATGAGGACATTAAGATGGGCATTAGCTGTGAAGTTACAAAGCTTGATGGTTAGTTGGTTATTTGAATCAGCTGTGTAGTGCTAGGCCAAAAAACAAAACATGCCCCCCTTGGAGTCCCCAGGACCTAGTTTGGGAAACCTTACGGTATAAAGCAGAGGTGCCCCCTGTCCCCAATGTCCGTTGTTCATTTGTTACTCCTCTCTGGTTCTCCTTGGTACTATGGTAACAGGGTGCTTACTTAAAGACCCAGTCAGGTACACTGGCCCTCGGCCATACTCAGAGCATCTCAATTATTGACCGGGTGTCCCATTACCCATTACCACAGGCCCCTCAATCACAGGATTGGAGCTGGCAGAGTAGAGCAGCCCGGTCGGGCCCAGGCCCAGTCATTGGCCACCGCATTAAAAACACATTTAAAACAGACATGAGCTCATCAGGCTCCCTGACTGGTCCCATTCTGTCTCTCAGGAGAACCCGATACGCAGGGCCAGATACGATGACATGTCGTTAAGGGAAGCTAATCCTCCCTTCCGCCCCCCTGCATCTCATAAACTGGGAGAACGAAGATCGATCAAAAAGTGCCACCCCTGGATTGGAGGAATCAGGGGTCTGGTTGTGACTTTCCGTCCAGTCTGTCTAACAAGGAAACCACTATTCTAGAAAAATGATGTTCATGACTTGAAGTGAAATATCTGATTTAGAAAAGTTTTAAAATATTCTCAAAATAGAGACTAATACTGTGTTGAAATGGCCACCCAGGAGTCAATGAATTGGGTCTATTTGTGACAAACAATTTAGTCGAAGTTCCTGTGACTTTCCATAGAGGTGAGTCACACTGTATTACCTATTACATAACTACGGTGGAAACAACACATTCTCAACTCGCTTTTAAGAACCTCAAGTGTTGTTCCTACCGGCAACCGTCTGATTATCAAGATCTTAAGATGTTCGCCTTGTAAACCAAGACATCAAACACACTCACTCCCACATACTGCTGAAGAAGTTATTAGTGTACAGAAAGCATGTAGTCAACAAAGTACTGTACAGTTGGCTTATGGCAGCCTGCAGATTCCCAGGTGATTGAGGCTTTCAAGCAATAATTCACCTCTCTGCAGTGAATCACTGAGTCACAGTGCGTTATAATAAACGATACCGGTCTCAGCACCTGAGTTCTCTTAGTGACATCCTTCAGCAAGGTAAAGTGAACTGGTTTTCCCTAGCTCTGTCCTGGGCAGCCAGGCTGCTGACGTTGGCACTGGGCTGGCACCTGTCAGTCTGCGCCTGCTGGAGGGCGAAGTGATGCGGCCTCCATTAGCCTAGCTGATAGACATGCAGGGGTATCACTCACCCTCTGTCACCCAGTCACCTGCATGCCAACAACTGCTCCAGAGTCACCTTGAGCTTTGCCAGAGCAGCGGCCTGGCTAGGGTTCAAGGGGAAACAGGATCCCACTATCTGAGTCATTTTGGTGTAAGTCCAATTGTTTAATGCAAGGGATGACAAAAAAGTTTTACACAGTATTTGCAGGGAGGCTTAATAATATCTCTTAGACTGGCCACAATTTGATATCAGCCCACAACGAGTTTAACAGTGCAGAATTGCATCATATGCATCACATACACACAGTGCTTTAGTTATCCCTGCCTTCATATGGACATAGCAAATAGGAGTCCGAGTAGTAACTCAGGTAATCTTGTGAGTAATACACTTTTGGTCTCTTTTCACGGTAACACCCCCCCCCCCCCCCCCCCCCCCCCGGTTTCAAAACGGGAAGACCAAAAGTGTATTACTCTTGTAGAAAATAATTCTCCACATCTGAAGGAGCCACTGAAATGTCGGACAGAGCCCCAGCTGTGTGGGAGGTGTCCTGGTGCTCCACTTGCCCCGGCGCTGATCAATAATAACATGTATTAACGAGTGTTTACTTCAGGCTTGGCTGCAGTATCCGGACCCTTTTCTAACCCCCTGTCTGTTACAATAAAGTCCACAATACATCCCTCCCACCTCACCCTCCCATAGTTGACTATTATGTAGAGTGGGCTGATCAATGCCTAGGGAAGTGGGTAAACGTGACAGGCTTTTTGATGATTAAATACATGATCATTACCGTCATTATGTCCGGTATCCTGAGACCAATCCGCTCGCTACGCCGACCGATCCACTTGCTACGCCGACCGATCCGCTCACTACGCCGACCGATCCACTCACTACGCCAACCAATCCACTCACTACGCCGACCGATCCGCTCACTACGCCGACCAATCCCCTCGCTACGCCGACCAATACACTCACTACGCCGACCGATCCGCTCACTACGCCGACCAATCCGCTGGCTGCGCCGACGATACCGGCACACTAAACACATCACTGAGTGAGTCTGCGTATCTTGAGTTTTCCAGGAAACTGGACCGACAGAGAACAAAGTTAAGTGGAATTAAGGGGAAAATGCTGTGTACTGAGTTTCTAAACAGGAAACTCTCAGTCGTCTCTGTGGTCAATTCACACACATACTGGCACTCTAAGGTATGAGAGGTTCCAATAGTATTGGGTTTCAGCACTTAGCTACAGAACCTTGTGACGTTCTACTTTCCTGGACAGTCAGACAACCAGACAGCCAAAAAAACAACGAGCCAGCCAGCCAGACAGACAGACAAACAGCCAGACAAACAGCCAGACAAACAGCCAGACAGACAGATAGCCAGACAACCAAACAGGAGAGCCAGACAACCAGACAGACAGACAACCAGACAGATAGCCAGACAACCAGACAGACAGAGGGCTTCTGTGTACTGTAGTGGGCCATGTCCCTCTCGCTAGTCATTCAAACCCAGATGTATGACTGAGTTCAGAACCACTCTGTGGCTAACATTGATTTTCCGTGAATGTTCTCATGAATGGTACATGAATGGTTTTAGCTTTCAGATGTTACTATAGGTCAAAGGTCATTAGAATAATGAATGGCTAGCATGAGCCCTGTAGAGTGTATATTGTCAATGGTGAGGACCAGGTCTATAAGGTATCAGTAATGTAATGTATTTGTGTACAATATGTGCTTATTATACATGATGACATAGAATGCTGGAATTGTGACAGGGCAAGATAAGCCCACAGAGACTCTGCATGCTTCCATCCACTTTATTTGACCAGATATCGCAACGGTTATCTACAGTGCAGGACATTGCAGGACAGTGCAGTCTCAGTGGTTGTGGCACTGTGCTCTCTGAATAGCTGATGGTGCTGTAAATGTCAAGTTTGGATCGTTTGACATCTCTGGAAAGAAAATGGAAAGCACATCTTTGAATGAATATGACTGCGGTACGCCTGAGGGCTGTCTGCTAACAGTATTTTGGCGATGCTTTGTATTAAAGGCACAGTGCAGTCAAAAATGTGTTTTATAGATTTTATTTATTTATTTATTAACACTTTATTTAAACAGGGAGACCCATTGAGATAAAACTCTTTAACAAGAGAGCCCTGTATACGTTTACAAATAAAACCCAATACATAAATAATACACACAAGTAATTAAGTAAGTAATCTAGCTAACAATTCCAAAACTACTACCTTATAGACACAAGTGTAAGGGGATAAAGAATATGTACATAAAGATATATGAATGAGTGATGGTACAGAGCGGCATAGGCAAGATACAGTAGATTGTATCGAGTGCAGTATATACATATGAGATGAGTATGTAAACAAAGTGGCGTAGTTTAAAGTGGCTAGTGATATATGTATTACATAAAGATGCAGTAGATGATATAGAGTACAGTATATACGTATACATATGAGATAAATAATGTATGGTATGTAAACATTATATTAAGTAGCATTGTTTAAAGTAGCTAGTGATATATTTTACATCATTTCCCATCAATTCCCATTATTAAAGTGGCTGGAGTTGAGTCAGTGTGTTGGCAGCAGCCACTCAATGTTAGTGGTGGCTGTTTAACAGTCTGATGGCCTTGAGATAGAAGCTGTTTTTCAGTCTCTCGGTCCCAGCTTTGATGCACCTGTACTGACCTCGCCTTCTGGATGATAGCGGGGTGAACAGGCAGTGGCTCGGGTGGTTGTTGTCCTTGATGATCTTTATGGCCTTCCTGTGACATCGGGTGGTGTAGGTGTCCTGGAGGGCAGGTAGTTTGCCCCCGGTGATGTGTTGTGCAGACCTCACTACCCTCTGGAGAGCCTTACGGTTTTGGGCGGAGCAGTTGCCGTACCAGGCGTACAGCCCGACAGGATGCTCTCGACTGTGCATCTGTAGAAGTTTGTGAGTGCTTTTGGTGACAAGCCAAGAATTTCTTCAGCCTCCTGAGGTTGAAGAGGCGCTGCTGCACCTTCTTCACGATGCTGTCTGTGTGGGTGGACCAATTCAGTTTGTCTGTGATGTGTACGCCGAGGAACTTAAAACTTACTACCCTCTCCACTACTGTTCCATCGAAGTGGATAGGGGGGTGTTCCCTCTGCTGTTTCCTGAAGTCCACAATCATCTCCTTAGTTTTGTTGACGGTGAGTGTGAGGTTATTTTCCTGACACCACACTCCGAGGGCCCTCACCTCCTCCCTATAGGCCGTCTCGTCGTTGTTGGTAATCAAGCCTACCACTGTTGTGTCGTCCGCAAACTTGATGATTGAGTTGGAGGCGTGCGTGGCCACGCAGTCGTGGGTGAACAGGGAGTACAGGAGAGGGCTCAGAACGCACCCTTGTGGGGCCCCAGTGTTGAGGATCAGCGGGGTGGAGATGTTGTTACCTACCATCACCACCTGGGGACGGCCCGTCAGGAAGTCCAGTACCCAGTTGCACAGGGCGGGGTCGAGACCCAGGGTCTCGAGCTTGATGACGAGTTTGGAGGGTACTATGGTGTTAAATGCTGAGCTGTAGTTGATGAACAGCATTCTCACATAGGTATTCCTCTTGTCCAGATGGGTTAGGGCAGTGTGCAGTGTGGTTGAGATTACATCGTCTGTGGACCTATTTGGGCGGTAAGCAAATTGCAGTGGGTCTAGGGTGTCAGGTAGGGTGGAGGTGATATGGTCCTTGACTAGTCTCTCAAAGCACTTCATGATGACGGAGGTGAGTTATACGGGACAGTAGTCGTTTAGCTCAGTTACCTTAGTTTTCTTGGAAACAGGAACAATGGTGGCCCTCTTGAAGTATGTGGGAACAGCAGACTGGGATAGGGATCGATTGAATATGTCCGTAAACACACCAGCCAGCTGGTCTGCGCATGCTCTGAGGGCGCGGCTGGGGATGCCGTCTGGGCCTGCAGCCTTGCGAGGGCTAACACGTTTAAATGTTTTACTCACCTCGGCTGCAGTGAAGGAGAGTCCGCATGTTTTGGTTGCGGGCCGTGTCAGTGGCACTGTATTGTCCTCAAAGCGGGCAAAAAAGTTATTTATTCTGTCTGGGAGCAAGACATCCTGGTCCGTGACTGGGCTGGTTTTCTTTTTGTAATCCGTGATTGACTGTAGACCCTGCCACATACCTCTTGTGTCTGAGCCGTTGAATTGAGATTCTACTTTGTCTCTATACTGACACTTAGCTTGTTTGATTGTTTGATTGCCTTGCGGAGGGAATAGCTACACTGTTTGTATTCGGTCATGTTTCGGTCATGTTTCCTCACATACGGGGCCAAAAAAACTCAAAATCAGATGTTCTTAATTCTGTGGAGACCAAAGGGATCTCCAGAGTTAACCATCGTTGAGAACGGGTTTGGTCATTTGTACATCTACATTTAATCAATGAAGTAATGTACAGAGGACGTTTCCCGAAAGACAGAGAGGTCCATCCAACATTTTTGTAAAGATTACAATGATAAGACCTAAAACCGTCCCCCGTGATAAAACGTATTGCTGAATGGAATACTGAGTCCAATGGTTTTAAAACCGAGGCTACCGCATATAAAAAATGTCACAGTAGTCTATTATTACATATACTTAGAGAAGTGTTCTTTGAACAATTTTCCTTATATTTTCAAAACTGAGGCAGGATATATATATATAGATTTATGTCTACATAAAAAAAAGCTTCAGCTTCTTTGTCAAGTTTTCAATGTGTGTTTCAAAAGACAACGTGTCATCAATCCAGATACCCAAGTAATTATAGTGAGAAACTTGCTCAATTTGGACTCCATTTAATAAAGTGCTAACACGCAAGTCCTCAGGGTCAACATCACGAGACCTAGTGAACAGCATAGAATCTGCTTTTATTTGCAGTTAACATTCATTTAAGATCAGTAAGAGATTTTGGATCGAGTCAACATCCTGCTAAAGGTCACCAATGGCCTGCTGCACTAAAGAGGCACAGGAGTAAAGAAGTGTCATCTGCGTAGAGATGAATGTTACAGGTGTGAACAGTATTTCCAATGTCATTTATACACAATGTGAACAACAACGGACCCAAAATCGAACACTTCAAGAAGTATGGATTTAACCCTGTCTATCATAATAGCCTGGGTTCTGTCACTAAGATAATTCTGAAACCACAAACAAGCATCAGAACCAAGGCCTAATATACACTGCTCAAAAAAATAAAGGGAACACTTAAACAATGCAATGTAACTCCAAGTCAATCACACTTCTGTGAAATCAAACTGTCCACTTAGGAAGCAACACTGATTGACAATAAATTTCACATGCTGTTGTGCAAATGGAATAGACAACAGGTGGAAATTATAGTCAATTAGCAAGACAATAAAGGAGTGGTTCTGCAGGTGGTGACCACAGACCACTTCTCAGTTCCTATGCTTCCTGGCTTATGTTTTGGTCACTTTTGAATGCTGGCGGTGCTTTCACTCTAGTGGTAGCATGAGACTGAGTCTACAACCCACACAAGTGGCTCAGGTAGTGCAGCTCATCCAGGATGGCACATCAATGCGAGCTGTGGCAAGAAGGTTTGCTGTGTCTGTTAGCGTAGTCTCCAGAGCATGGAGGCGCTACCAGGAGACAGGCCAGGCCATCAGGAGACGTGGAGGAGGCCGTAGGAGGGCAACAACCCAGCAGCAGGACCGCTACCTCCGCCTTTGTGCAAGGAGGAGCAGGAGGAGCACTGCCAGAGCCCTGCAAAATGACCTCCAGCAGGCCACAAATGTGCATGTGTCTGTCAAAAGATCAGAAACAGACTCCATGAGGGTGGTATGAGGGCCCGACGTCCACAGGTGGGGGTTGTGCTTACAGCCCAACACCGTGCAGGACGTTTGGAATTTGCCAGAGAACACCAAGATTTAAACATTCGCCACTGGTGCCCTGTGCTCTTCACAGATGAAAGCAGGTTCACACTGAGCACATGTGACAGACGTGACAGTCTGGAGACGCCGTGGAGAATGTTCTGCTGCCTGCAACATCCTCCAGCATGACCGGTTTGGCGGTGGATCAGTCATGGTGTGGGGTGGCATTTCTTTGGGGGGCCGCACAGCCTTCCATGGGCTCGCCAGAGGTAGCCTGACTGCCATTTGGTACCGAGATGAGATCCTCAGATCCCTTGTGAGACCATATGCTGGTGCGGTTGGCCCTGGGTTCCTCCTAATGCAAGACAATGCTAGACCTCATGTGGCTGGAGTGTGTCAGCAGTTCCTGCAAGAGGAAGGCATTGATGCTATGGACTGGCCCGCCGTTCCCCAGACCTGAATCCAATTGAGCACATCTGGGACATCATGTCTCGCTCCATCCACCAACGCCACGTTGCACCACAGACTGTCCAGGAGTTGGCGGATGCTTTAGTCCAGGTCTGGGAGGAGATCCCTCAGGAGACCATCCCCTACCTCATCAGGAGCATGCCCAGGCGTTGTAGGGAGGTCATACATGCACGTGGAGGCCACACACACTACTGAGCCTCATTTTGACTTGTTTTAAGGACATTACATCAAAGTTGGATCAGCTTGTAGTGTGGTTTTCCACTTTCATTTTTAGTGTGACTCCAAATCCAGACCTCCATGGGTTGATAAATTTGATTTCCATTGATAATTCTTGTGTGATTTTGTTGTCAGCACATTCAACTATGTAAAGAAAAAAGTATTTAATAAGAATATTTCATTCATTCAGATCTAGGATGTGTTATTTTAGTGTTCCCTTTATTTTTTTGAGCAGTGTATATTACCACACTATGGGTTTGGAATAATATTGTGAAATTGTGAAAATGCTGATAATACCCTTTTAGTATAAGAGCTGTTTGAAAATACCTGGTGGGATGGAGTTTTGGCCAACCTGGTGACATCACCATGTGCTAAATGATTTAATAGACCAATGAGAAAGTGTTCCATTCCTCTCTTCCAATAAAAGTATTCCTCTTCCCACTCATACCGCTCCCAAACAGGTTCTAGCAAAACTCTTGTTTGAGAAATTGCTCAATTGGCAATTTTAATTGAAGACAATCACAGTAAGGTATTTAATTGTTGCCCAGAAATGATTGGGACAACGTGACTTATTGGGACAACGTGACTTATTGGGACAAGATGACTTATTGGGACAACGTGACTTATTGGGACAAGATGATTTATTGGGACAACGTGACTTATTGGGACAACGTGACTTATTGGGACAAGATTACTTATTGGGACAACGTGACTTATTGGGACAAGATGACTTATTGGGACAACGTGACTTATTGGGACAAGATGACTTATTGGGACAACGTGACTTATTGGGACAAGATGACTTATTGGGACAACGTGACTTATTGGGACAAGATGACTTATTGGGAAAAGATGACTTATTGGGACAAGATGACTTATTGGGACAAGATGACTTATTGGGACAACGTGACTTATTGGGACAAGATGACTTATTGGGACAAGATGACTTATTGGGACAAGATGACTTATTGGGACAAGATGACTCATGGAGACAAAATAACGTGGAGGTTGTGGACTAACTAATAATCAATCACTTTTAGTGACACTTACCACCTAAGGCCGTTATAAAACGGATGCAATTCATCAATAATGAGCAAAGCCTTTCACAAGAGTTGACTTATAAAAAGGGTCGTTTCAGAACCTTAACAGGAAACCAATCGTTTTTCTACATGATCAAATTGCCTCCATTAGAGAGCACAGGGGGAAAGGCCCAAGTGGTCCATTTAATCAGAGGAGTACACGCTTTCCTTTCATCCTGACCACACCGTTAATTAAATTATGCTTCCTGGGTACATTGAAGTCAGGCACAACAGGTTACCTTTTCCCCCCTGCCTTGAATCTGGTCCAGAAATATCCCAAAATCACCATTTAGAATACGATGCAACATAAGACGGAATTGTCACTGAGGAATATCTCAAATTCTCCCTCCTCTTTCCCACTTCTGTGCCATTTGCAGACTGGCTCAAATCCATTTAACTGAAATCAATCATGTCCCCTGGTAGGTGGATGAACTCAGGATCCGTGACAACAGTGATGTTTTTGAAGGAAGCAATGAGAGAACATTTGGCCCCAGTAAAGAGAGTCAAAAGCAAACTCCTGACTGCTAAAGTACCTCTCTTACCAGCCAAGCTACAACATTCTGGTACTTATGCAAATAGTTATGCTCCTAATATATTTACAGCAAAATAAGTTACTGTGAAATAAGTTAATTTGCATAATAATGAGGCAAAGTCAGGCTAAGACAGAAGAAACAAATGAAATACTGTAGAAAATATGAGCTCCTGGGTATCAGGCCAGGTCTCTGCTGCTGCCAGTAGTGTGGACTTCCTGTATATACTGTGGACACAAGCAGATCTGTCTCTCCAGGTCTGTCTTTTTCTCTGCCTGTGTTCATCTGCCTGTCTCTGTTTCTGTTGCTTCTGTTTCTCTTATTAGATGGGACTTGTGAAGCAAACGTTCAGACTTTAAATCCTCGTCACACTACTTCTTCTTCAGCAGGCTACTCCTCTTACACCGTTTAGGATAGAGACACTATTCAAACTTTAAAATGTGAAGACTGGTCTGGAATAGTGTGCTTGCATACAACTTTTTAAAATATTTGTTATACTTTTGAAACAATATATATTTTTTGTCTTTATTCTTTGTACATCTTCCATAGATTTTTTTTGATTCAACATTCTAAAGCTGTGACATCATCACTTCCAACTTCCATTCATAGTCAATGTAACAATGCAACTTTTGGCCACTTTGTCAAACACTTTTACACAACAAGTACGATAACATCTTCCTCTATCTTCTTCCTCTGCTATTCAAATCTGAAATAATAACAGAATTATTTGATACCGATCAAACGTCACAGCTCTTTAAATGACCGTATCAACAACATTTTCTGTAACTTTACAAACAACTGACATTTTGACCACTTTCCGTACAAGTCGGACAAAAAGTTAGAGGATATTGTTTTATAAGACTGATTATTAAATACACGAGCAAGGTAATGTTGGTAAGAATGTCTTTACTTCAGCATCAATGGGTAGCCTGCATTCAGCTCCATTCAGTGCATTGAAAGTAATGCCAAGGCTCTCTCGTACTATAGAGTATCACAATTAGATACACATAACAGAAATGGCATGTATTGCCTTGGCGACATCTCGTAACAGGTATGATATCTTTGTCTACTTCTCTGCTATTCAAATCTGTCTCCAAAACAAAAAATATCCGCTATGGATCTAGCGATTTCAGCGGTGCAGAAAACACTTTTTTTTTGGACAAACAACAGCTGTTTTGACCACATTTCCAACCATTTAGACTTCAACTTACACGTTGTGACCTCTTGGGTTACTTCTCTGCTCGTCAATTTTGGAATCGGACCAGAAATATCTTGTACAGATCTAACGATACAGCGGTATTAATAACCGCATCAACAACTTCTTTGTATACATCTTTTTCAAACAACTGTCAGTTTGACCACTTTCCTAGCATTTTAGACAAACAGAAGGTATGACATCTTGGTCTACATCTGTGCAATTCAAATCTCTAAATAAGAACAGAAATATCTACGACCAATCACCGGGTACAGCTTTTCTTTAGCAACCACATCAACTCATTTAGCTAACTTCTTCCCACTGCTG
>NC_034191.2:76532967-76540467 GCF_002021735.2 Oncorhynchus kisutch
CTGTTCTGACTAGTATCACTGCTCTGGCTAGTATCACTGCTCTGGCTAGTATCACTGTTCTGGCTAGTATCACTGTTCTGGCTAGTATCACTGCTCTGGCTAGTATCACTGCTCTGGCTAGTATCACTGCTCTGTCTAGTATCACTGCTCTGGCTAGTATCACTGCTCTGGCTAGTATCACTGTTCTGGCTAGTATCACTGCTCTGGCTAGTATCACTGTTCTGGCTAGTATCACTGCTCTGGCTAGTATCACTGTTCTGGCTAGTATCACTGCTCTGGCTAGTATCACTGTTCTGGCTAGTATCACTGTTCTGGCTAGTATCACTGCTCTGGCTAGTATCACTGCTCTGGCTAGTATCACTGTTCTGGCTAGTATCACTGCTCTGTCTAGTATCACTGCTCTGGCTAGTATCACTGTTCTGGCTAGTATCACTTCTCTGGCTAGTATCACTGTTCTGGCTAGTATCACTGCTCTGGCTAGTATCACTGTTCTGGCTAGTATCACTGTTCTGGCTAGTATCACTGCTCTGGCTAGTATCACTGTTCTGGCTAGTATCACTGTTCTGGCTAGTATCACTGCTCTGGCTAGTATCACTGTTCTGGCTAGTATCACTGCTCTGGCTAGTATCACTGTTCTGGCTAGTATCACTGCTCTGGCTAGTATCACTGCTCTGGCTAGTATCACTGTTCTGGCTAGTATCACTGCTCTGTCTAGTATCACTGCTCTGGCTAGTATCACTGTTCTGGCTAGTATCACTGCTCTGGCTAGTATCACTGTTCTGGCTAGTATCAATGCTCTGGCTAGTATCACTGTTCTGGCTAGTATCACTGTTCTGGCTAGTATCACTGCTCTGGCTAGTATCACTGTTCTGGCTAATATCACTGTTATGGCTAGTATCACTGCTCTGGCTAGTATCACTGTTCTGGCTAGTATCACTGCTCTGGCTAGTATCACTGCTCTGGCTAGTATCACTGTTCTGGCTAGTATCACTGCTCTGGCTAGTATCACTGTTCTGGCTAGTATCAATGCTCTGGCTAGTATCACTGTTCTGGCTAGTATCACTGTTCTGTCTAGTATCACTGTTCTGTCTAGTATCACTGCTCTGTCTAGTATCACTGCTCTGGCTAGTATCATTGCTCTGGCTAGTATCACTGTTCTGGCTAGTATCACTGTTCTGACTAGTATCACTGTTCTGGCTAGTATCACTGCTCTGTCTAGTATCACTGCTCTGTCTAGTATCACTGCTCTGGCTAGTATCACTGCTCTGGCTAGTATTACTGTTCTGGCTAGTATCACTGCTCTGGCTCATATCACTGTTCTGTGTAGTATCACTGCTCTGGCTAGTATCACTGTTCTGACTAGTAGCACTGCTCTGACTAGTATCACTGCTCTGGCTAGTATCACTGCTCTGTCTAGTATCACTGTTCTGGCTAGTATCACTGTTCTGACTAGTATCACTGCTCTGGCTAGTATCACTGCTCTGGCTAGTATCACTGCTCTGGCTAGTATCACGGCTCTGGCTAGTATCACGGCTCTGGCTAGTATCACTGCTCTGGCTAGTATCACTGTTCTGGCTAGTATCACTGTTCTGGCTAGTATCACTGTTCTGACTAGTATCACTGCTCTGGCTAGTATCACTGCTCTGTCTAGTATCACTGTTCTGACTAGTATCACTGCTCTGTCTAGTATCACTGCCCTGTCTAGTATCACTGTTCTGGCTAGTATCACTGTTCTGGCTAGTATCACTGTTCTGACTAGTATCACTGCTCTGGCTAGTATCACTGCCCTGTCTAGTATCACTGTTCTGGCTAGTATCACTGTTCTGGCTAGTATCACTGTTCTGACTAGTATCACTGCTCTGTCTAGTATCACTGTTCTGACTAGTATCACTGCTCTGTCTAGTATCACTGCCCTGTCTAGTATCACTGTTCTGGCTAGTATCACTGTTCTGGCTAGTATCACTGTTCTGACTAGTATCACTGCTCTGGCTAGTATCACTGCCCTGTCTAGTATCACTGTTCTGGCTAGTATCACTGCTCTGGCTAGTATCACTGCTCTGGCTAGTATCACTGTTCTGGCTAGTATCACTGCTCTGGCTAGTATCACTGCTCTGGCTAGTATCACTGCTCTGGCTAGTATCACTGTTCTGTCTAGTATCACTGCTCTGGCTAGTATCACTGTTCTGGCTAGTATCACTGCTCTGGCTAGTATCACTGCTCTGGCTAGTATCACTGCTCTGGCTAGTATCACTGTTCTGGCTAGTGTCACTGCTCTGTCTAGTATCACTGCTCTGGCTAGTATCACTGTTCTGGCTAGTATCACTGCTCTGGCTAGTATCACTGCTCTGGCTAGTATCACTGCTCTTTATTAAGTTTTACGTATTGGCCTCAAGGCCTTCGTCAAAGCCTTTGTGAGTGTTTATAAATTGCTCCCTTATGTGGACATAGGTGGGTGGAGCAATTTATAAACACTCACAAAAGCTCTGACGAAGGCCTTGAGGCCGATAGTGTCGTCTATCAAAGTAATCAGACAATTGATTTTACTAAAATGTAACTATTTAACTTCTTGGCTTAAGTAAAACATGTTAAACTTCTTCCACTGCTACAAAAATACTTGTGAAGAGTAGAAGCAAGTCCCACCAATTCCAGTTATAATTTATTCTACTATTAAATGCTTCACTCTCACAAAAACATAGTGATTGTTCACTAAAGAGGTACTATATTGAGTCAGCTCTAGAACGCTCATCCTCAACCTCCACACACATTTGTGGATGATACATGGCATTGTCTGAACAAATCAATTCCAGGCGAAGACACCAGTGCTGTGGCATTTTCAACAATGCTCATAATTTAGATGCCCAGTGACTCTTACAAAAAGAAGAGCTGTGGCTCACAGTTTCCCGGCTAATTAGATTTATTACTTTTTTTTAAAGAAAGAAAATGAAGTCGTGATCTTCCTGGCATTTGCGACCAGGTATATCAGAATATAATATTTACACAGTGTATGTTGTTAAATGAAGAGAGTGAGGGAAAATAAATTATGAATTGGCTCTGGACAACACGTTTTGTAGACAGGGCATTTTTGCAGCTACAATGGGCCATTAGAAAGCAGCACAGCTCTTCAAGGCACAGTCTTTTCCCCCTCTTTAGGTTCCTCTTTTACATTTTAATGACATTTTGAGAGAGGTAAATAATGAGCTTTTCCTAGCCAGTCTAGCCACCCTATCTTTCTCTTGTTCTCCCTCTGCCACCCTCTCTCTAAGAAGCCCTCCTTTCTCCTCCTTTCTCTTCCACTCTGTCTTCTGTCTCCGGTAGTTCATCGTAGCCGAGATGTGCTGAGCTAGGAGGAAGTTGAAGGTGAAAGGCAGTCATCCAGAAACCACAATTAAATCAGGAGTGGCACAGTGAATGCCCGGGCACCCCTGGCGAAGCAGATAAAGTGGAGTTGTCCAGCCTACCGAGGATAGAGCTTTCGAGTCCTGTTGAAGCACGGAAAACACTGACTTACAGAAAATCCATCTCTGGACTAGGGATGGGCACGGTACTCTGGATGTTAGTATTTAATTACTTGAGTGAGTACTCATTTTTATACGTGCATATATAAAAAAACTGACAATGAAAAGGCTTTGATATAATTTTGATAATCCTTGCGACATTGTTACCTACATGGATGGATATACCATGAAATACTTAATTGAATAGAATAACAAACTTTTGAAAGGTGTTTTTATAACTATATTCAATATATACAGTACCAGTCAAAAGTTTGGACACATCTACTCATTCTAGGGTTTTTCTTTCTTAATTTCTTTTTTTTTCTTTCTCCCCAATTTCGTGGTATCCAATTGTTAGTAGTTACTGTCTTGTCTCATTGCTACAACTCCCGCATGGACTCGGGAGAGGTGAAGGTCAAGAGCCATGCGTCCTCCGAAACACAAACACAACCCGCACTGCTTCTTAACACAGCGCGCATCCATGCCCGGAAGCCAGCCGCACCAATGTGTCGGAGGAAACACTGTACACCTAGCGACCCAAGGATATCCCTGCCGGCCAAACCCTCCCTACCCCTGACGACGCTAGGCCAATCGTGCGCCGCCCCATGGGCCTCCCAGTCGCTGCCGGCTGCGACAGGGCCTGAACCCAGAGTCTCTGGTGGCACAGCTAGCACTGCGATGCAGTGCCGTAGACCACTGTGCCACCCAGGAGGCCAAGTTTTTCTTCATTTGGACTATTTTCTACATTGTCGAATAATAGCAAAGACATCAAAACTATGAAATAACACATAGGAAATCATGTAGTAACCAAAAAAGTGTTCAACAAATTAAAATATATTTTATATTTGAGATTCTTCAAAGTAGCCGCCTTTTGCCTTGATGACAGCTTTGCACATGCTTGGCATTCTCTCAACCAGCTTCATGAGGTAGTCACCTGGAATGCATTTCAATTAACAGGTGTGCCTTGTTAAAAGTTCATTTGTGGAATTTCTTTCCTTCTTAATGAGTTTGAGCCAATCAGTTGTGTTGTGACAAGGTAGGGGTTGTATACAGAAAATAGCCCTATTTGGTAAAAGACCAAATATATGGCAAGAACAGCTCAAATAAGCAAAGAGAAACGACAGTCCATCATTACTTTAAGGTCAGTCAAAACGAAAAATGTCAAGAACTTTCTTCAAGTGCAGTCGGAAAAACCATCAAGCGCTGTGATGAAACTGGCTCTGATGAGGACCGCCACAGGAAGGGACAACCCAGAGTTACTTCTGCTGCAGAGGATAAGTTCATTAGAGTTACCAGCCTCAGAAATTGTAGCCCAAATAAATGCTTCACAGAGTTCAAGTAACAGACACATCTCAACATCAACTGTTCAGAGGAGACTGTGTGAATCAGGCCTTCATGTTTAAACTTCTGCAAAGAAACCACTACTAAAGGACACCAATAGAGACGTTCTCTGTGGGTACAGACCAACTGCTGTGAAATTGGAAAGGAAATCTGCTCAGACGCTAGACCAGAGATAACAACAACAACACAGTAATGTCATACTAGATAATACTTGATAAGATTTAATGATAAGACTTGATGATAAAACGTGATGATAAGTCAGTCTTATGGAACCAGAAGAATAAATAGGAGGGGAAATCTGAATGAATGACTACTGCCAATTGTGTACAAAATGACTCTAAACTCATGTCTGTCAATATTGTAGAAATGTGGACATGTATATATCTCCTGATGACATACTTGTACACCTTGACAGATCATGTACTCATATTACAGTGAGTGTATTGGTTTGCATGAAACCTTATAGACCTAGCAGAACACCTGACTAGCCGGTGGATAATTAGTCTAAACCATTAGCCAGGTCCTGTTTGTTGACAGTCATCCTACTGGGCACAGACGTGAGCTCAACGTCTAGTTTTGGTTTACATTTGGTTGAGTTGTCAACTATGTTGTATTCAATGGAAAATCAACAATTAAAAAGGTCACCACGGATTTAGGTTAAAAGTTGGGTGAAAAAAATATGAAATGCCCTGACGTTGATTACTTTTTTCAAATCCAAATCAGTTTTCCACGTTGTTTCAACATCATCACATATATTTTAGGGGTTGAAATGACGTGGAAACAACTTTGATTCAACCATTTTTTCCCCCCAGTGGAATGTTATAACAGTAGGACAGTAATGATAAGATGAACAGCAGTGTTAGAGTAAAAAAAAAGGGAATATCTCAATGGTTAGGAGACCACAAAGGGTGACAGGGAGGCGAGAGGGGTCAGCCGGCGAAGGCCGAACACACAAAGTGTGACAGGGAGGCGAGAGGGGTCAACCGGCGAAGGCCGAACACACAAAGGGTGACAGGGAGGCGAGAGGGGTCAGCCGGCGAAGGCCGAACACACAAAGGGTGACAGGGAGGCGAGAGGGGTCAGCCGGCGAAGGCCGAACACACAAAGGGTGACAGGGAAGCGAGAGGGGTCAGCCGGCGAAGGCCGAACACACAAAGGGTGACAGGGAGGCGAGAGGGGTCAGCCGGCTAAGGCCGAACACGTGTCTTTATGTTCTCCTGACAACAGCAGGCCACCTGGAGGGAGGAGTTGCTAGGACGAAGTCGTTGAAGCCGAATAACCCAACTGACTTACATCGTGATGACGTGATTTGAAAACTATGAAAATGTGAAAACTATGAAAATCTTCGAAGCGTAAGCATTGCGTCACACTAAACAATACATGTAATGTAACAAAATGAGAGCTTGAAGCGAATAAGAGTGGACGTTGTAGACTGACTGGATGCCACGTTAAAAGTCTGCCTGGGAAAACGGCACAGCTTTTATCGGCAATGGGGTCCCTACACACGATTAGACTTGCAGGCAGTTCCAGCTGCTGGTGGCCACCAGGCGCTGAGCGTGGACGGGGAACGCCAAAGTAGACACTGCTAATGGCCAAATGAGATTACACTTAGAGATGTACAGTAATTGCAGCGACCAAACGAAAGAGGGACATTAAAAGGCAGAAGGTGCTGTCGTTAGATATTCAGTCAGCAGAAGGGGAGGAGATATGGATAAGAGTCCGTGTTTGTGGTGGTTAATCTAAATTAGTTCAAGAATAGAAGATAAATCAACATCCCTGGGGCCACAATGAGAAGTCACAGCACAATCTGATTGGATATCTGGGGAGGAAACACAGGTCCTGAAGGGGGAACCGGGACCGGTGGAGAGGAACGGGAGGAGGTCAAGTGTTACAGGAGCCCAGTACTCTGCTGATTCAATTGCTACCCACCAGTCATGGGAGTCCATCTGAAAAGTGGTAAAAGAATAAGAGAATGTCCCGAATCCCAAAGTGGGATAGGAGCTAGTTGCCTTTAGGTGGCAACTTTGGTATGTAGGAGGAGGGGTAATACTTTGGTACAGAGGAGGAGGAGGGGTAATACTTTGGTACAGAGGAGGAGGAGGAGTTATATTTTGGTACAGAGGAGGAGGAGGGGTAATACTTTGGTACAGAGGAGGAGGAGGGGTAATACTTTGGTACAGAGGAGGAGGCGGAGTTATATTTTGGTACAGAGGAGGAGGAGGAGTTATATTTTGGTACAGAGGAGGAGTTATACTTTGGTACAGAGGAGGAGTTATATTTTGGTACAGAGGAGGAGTTATATTTTGGTAGGGAGGAGGAGTTATATTTTGATAGGGAGGCGGAGTTATATTTTGGTACAGAGGAGGAGTTATATTTTGGTAGGGAGGCGGAGTTATATTTTGGTACAGAGGAGGAGGAGGAGTTATATTTTGGTAGGGAGGAGGAGTTATATTTTGGTAGGGAGGAGGAGTTATATTTTGGTACAGAGGAGGAGGAGGAGTTATATTTTGGTAGGGAGGAGGAGTTATATTTTGATAGGGAGGCGGAGTTATATTTTGGTACAGAGGAGGAGTTATATTTTGGTAGGGAGGCGGAGTTATATTTTGGTACAGAGGAGGAGGAGGAGTTATATTTTGGTACAGAGGAGGAGGGGTAATACTTTGGT
>NC_034191.2:76545467-76625467 GCF_002021735.2 Oncorhynchus kisutch
AGAGAGAGAAATACAGTACTGAGGGGTGGAGAGAGAGAGAAATACAGTACTGAGGGGTGGAGAGAGAGAGAGAGAGAGAGAGAGAGAGAGAGAGAGAGAGAGAGAGAAATACAGTACTGAGGGGTGGAGAGAGAGAGAGAAATACAGTACTGAGGGGTAGAGAGAGAGAGAGAGAGAGAGAGAGAGAGAGAGAGAGAGAGAGAAATACAGTACTGAGGGGTGGAGAGAGAAGAGACAGTTGCTCTTCAGTATGCTGAGTGCACAGCGCATCTAGCCTTAGATCAGCCCAAGGAGAGATAGGAGGGGGGAGGGGGGAAGAGTAGAAAGAGGAGAGAAAGGAGAGGAGGAGGAGTGAGGAGAGATAGAGAGAGGAGGAGAAAGAGATGGAGAGAGGAGGAGGAGGAGTGTGGAGAGAAGGGAGGAGGAAGAGTGTGGGGAGAGGAGGAGGAGGAAGAGTGTGTAGAGAGAGGAGGAGGAGTGTGGAGAGAGAGGAGGAGGAGTGTGTAGAGAGAGGAGGAGGAGTGGGGAGAGAGAGGAGGAGGAGTGGGGAGAGAGAGGAGGAGGAGTGGGGAGAGAGAGGAGGAGGAGTGTGGAGAGAGAGGAGGAGGAGGAGTGTGTAGAGAGAGGAGGAGGAGTGTGGAGAGAGAGGAGGAGGAGTGTGTAGAGAGAGGAGGAGGAGTGGGGAGAGAGAGGAGGAGGAGTGTGTAGAGAGAGGAGGAGGAGTGGGGAGAGAGAGGAGGAGGAGGAGTGTGTAGAGAGAGGTAGGAGGAGTGTGTAGAGAGAGGAGGAGGAGTGGGGAGAGAGAGGAGGAGTGTGGAGATAGGAGGAGTGTAGAGAGAGAGGAGGAGGAGTGTGGAGAGAGAGGAGGAGTGTGGAGAGAGAAGAGGAGTGTGGAGAGAGAAGAGGAGTGTGGAGGAGTGTGGAGAGAGAGCAGGAGGAGGAGTGTATGGAGAGAGAGGAGGAGGAGTGTATAGAGAGAGGAGGAGGAGTAGTGTGGAGAGAGAGGAGGGGGAGGAGTGTGGAGAGAGGAGGAGTGTGTAGAGAGAGGAGGAGGAGTGTGGAGAGAGAGAGGAAGAGGAGTGTGGAGAGAGGAGGAGGAGGAGTGTGGAGAGAGGAGGAGGAGTGCGGAGAGAGAGGAAGAGGTGGAGTGTGGAACCCAGTCAGATCACTGGAGCTGAGCAGCAGCCTCACTGTAATTAACTGGCAGGATGCAGACTTAGATTACCTCAGGGTGAGAGACTGGCATTTAATAGAGGGGGGAAATAGTTATTTCCCAAAAAGTGGCCCAACTACAGATTGGCCAAATGTCATTGGCGTGGACTTTTTTTAAAAGAGTGGCGAGAACTCATCGTCATTATTTCTTCTCGCATCCACAAATGGACAAGCCCCCTCTCTGCATCTGGCCATGCCTTTTGACTGGTTGGGATGAGTGCAATGCAGTTTCCCCCCCAACTCAAGAGAACCCTATGAGGTTCTGGGACAAAGATCAGGGTTAGAATTTAGCTCTGATTTAGCCTGCCTCCTAGCCACACTGTTAGCTAACTACGCTAATTACACTAACCAGGTGTTCAGTCAGGCTGATGCCAGGCTAGTTTCGGGCATTGATCTCACTACGACTAGAACCTCCTATCTGCATCATGGAGGAGTTGAATTAAGGACTGCCACTCCATCATTATCCCATGTGACACTGTAATTATCAAGTACTGCCCACTCATTACAGACAGAGGCTCCTGGAGTGAAGGGTTCCCCTGGAGTGAGTTATAGCTGTGTGGGATCCACAGACGATCTGCTGGATTGAGAATGACACGTAGGCAGGTAGAAGACAGCATAGCGCAGCACATCCCAAGACCAAAACAGAGTTTTGATGAGGTGGAAAATAAGTTTAAAAGCAGCCCGAAAAGAGCTGAAGTCTCCAAACTCTCTGAGAGGCTCAGATCAACACTGTGCTTCTCTATTCAAAACACTGTGTTTTTCCTCAGAAGTTTCTCTGTACACAGACACATTGGCAGGCTGGTTAAACCCCTCTCTGAAGACCGCTGGATCAGGAGATGGGCTGTAGCTACCACTCTTTTGGACGAGGAGCGCAATCACTTTGAATTGGCCAGTCTGGGCGTTGGCAAAGCCAAAAAAAACTGCGTCGTTGCCTAATGAGCATTCGGACGGAATGAAAGGAAAAGGAGCTGAATGAATCTTAACTACATGACTAAATGGGTGAGAGATTAAATGGGCCTCTCTAACAAAGGGGATCAAATACAGTATTGTCTCAAACCTTCAAATTCAAGAAGAGACATCAAAGAGAAATGATGCATCAGTGATTTGTCAGTGGTCACCAGGGACGATTATAATAACACACAACACGCCGACTTTCCCGACCAAAATCACATAAAAATATATACTTATATATTCTCATCCCATTCCTTCACTAGATTGTGTGTAATTGGGTTTTGTTGTGGAATTTGTTACATATTAGGTTGTGTTGTGGAATTGTTAGATATTATCCGTTAGATATTACTGTCAGATCTAGAAGCATAAACATTTCACGACACTCGCAATAACATCTGCTGACCATGTGCACGTGACCGATTTGATTTGATTTGAGAGTGTGCATGTAGGAACACGGAGTGGACAAAACATTAGGAACACCCTCCTAGTATTCAGTTGCACCCCCATGTTTTGCCTTCTGAACAGCCTCAGTTCATCGGGGCGTGGGACTCTACAAGGTGTTGAAAGCGTTCCACAGGGATGCTGGCCCATGTCGACTCCGATGCTTCCCACAGTTGTGACAAGTTGGCTTGATGTCCTTTGGGTGGTGGACAATTCTCAATACACACAGGAAACTGTTGAGCGTGAAAAACCCAGCGTCGTTGCAGTTCTTAACAAACTAAAACTGATGCGCCTGGCACCTACTACCATACCCCATTCAAAGGTACTTAAATCTTTCGTCTTGCCCATTCACCCAATGAATGGCACACATACACAATCCATGTCTCAACTGTCTCAAGGCTTTAAAATTCTTCTTTAACTGGGCTCCTCCCCTTCCTCTACACTGATTGAAGTAGATTTAACAAGTGACATAAATAAGGGATCATAGAATTCACCTGGATTCACCTGGTCAGTCTATGTCATGGAAAAAGCAGTAAGATTGGTTCTGTTTTATCACCGGATCCCGACCCAGAACAGGTTCAATATGGACTGCGGACTACGGACTGCAGACTACTGACTGCGGACTACGGACTGCGGACTACTGACTGGGGACTACTGACTGCGGACTACTGACTGCGGACTACTGACTGGGAACTACTGACTGGGAACTACTGACTGCTGACTGCGGACTACTGACTGCAGACTACTGACTGGGGACTACTGACTGCGGACTACTGACTGCGGACTACTGACTGCGGACTACTGACTGCGGACTACTGACTGGGGACTACTGACTGGGGACTACTGACTGCGGACTACTGACTGGGGACTACTGACTGGGGACTACTGACTGGGGACTACTGACTGCGGACTACTGACTGCGGACTACTGGCTGGGGACTACTGACTGCGGACTACTGACTGGGGACTACTGACTGCAGACTACTGACTGCGGACTACTAACTGGGGACTATTGACTGGGGACTACTGACTGGGGACTACTGACTACTGACTGCAGACTACTGACTGGGGACTACTGACTGGGGACTACTGACTGCGGACTACTGACTGCGGACTACTGACTGCGGACTACTGAACTTGCTACATTTGCTCTCTGTCAACAAGAGGGGTGTTAACAGTTTGGGGTCGCATGGGTTACAAGGTGGGGGTTTATTACCACCAAGATTTATTCAATTATCCATCCAGACCCAGAACAGGGTCAATACGAACCAGTCAATATTTTTTTGAAATGTAGGAATTCGGTCGGGATTTGACTCCTGGTATCATATGAACACACATAAGACACAGAACATTTGTAGAATTGCAAGAAATGAGCTTTTAAACTGCTACATTTTCCCTTCGCTCCATGGCACAATGGGGCAAATATATAGGAACCTTTGCCACCTAGGAAATGTACTGGAGTACCTCCGGTCTATGCCATGAAAAGATGTTAGGTGTTCCTAATGTTTTGTGCACTCAGTGTATATTTATTTATTTATATATATATATATGTGTGTGTGTGTGTGTGTGTGTGTGTCTGTGTGTGTGTGTGTGTGTGTCTGTGTGTGTGTGTGTGTGTGTGTGTGCGTGTGTGTGTGTGTGTGCGTGTGTGTGTGTGTGTGTGTGTGTGTGTGTGTGTGTGTGTGTGTGTGTGCGTGTGTGTGTGTGTGTGCGTGTGTGTGTGTGTGTGCGTGTGTGTGTGTGTGTGTGTGTGTGTGTGTGTGTGTGTGTGTGTGTGTGTGTGTGTGTGCGTGTGTGTGTGTGTGTGCGTGTGTGTGTGTGTGTGCGTGTGTGTGTGTGTGTGTGTGTGTGTGTGTGTGTGTGTGTGTGTGTGTGTGTGTGTGTGTGTGTGTGTGTGTGTGTGTGCGTGTGTGTGTGTGTATGTGTGTGTGTGCGTGCGTGTGTGTGTCTGTGCGTGTGTGTGTGTCTGTGTGTGTGTGTGCGTGCGTGTGTGTGTCTGTGCGTGTGTGTGTGTCTGTGTGTGTGTGTGTGTGTGTGTATGTGTGTGTGCGTGTGTGTGTGTGTATGTGTGTGTGTGCGTGCGTGTGTGTGTCTGTGCGTGTGTGTGTGTCTGTGTGTGTGTGTGTGTGTCTGTGTGTGTGTGTGTGTGTGTGTGTGTGTGTGTGTGTGTGTGTGTGTGTGTGTGTGTCTGTGTGTGTGTGTGTGTGTGTGCGTGTGTGTGTGTGTATGTGTGTGTGTGCGTGCGTGTGTGTGTCTGTGCGTGTGTGTGTGTGTGTGTGCGTGTGTGTGTGTGTATGTGTGTGTGCGTGTGTGTGTGTGTATGTGTGTGTGTGCGTGCGTGTGTGTGTCTGTGCGTGTGTGTGTGTCTGTGTGTGTGTGTGTGTGTCTGTGTGTGTGTGTGTGTGTGTGTGTGTGTGTGTGTGTGTGTGTGTGTGTGTGTGTGTGTGTCTGTGTGTGTGTGTGTGTGTGTGCGTGTGTGTGTGTATGTGTGTGTGTGCGTGCGTGTGTGTGTCTGTGCGTGTGTGTGTGTCTGTGTGTGTGTGTGTGTGTGTGTGTGTGTGTGTGTGTGTGTGTGTGTGTGTGTGTGTGTGCTTGCGTGCGTGCGTGTGTTTGAGGAGGGTTAGAGGTCTGAGGAGACGTACTCCATTAGCAACGGGCCATGTGGGCACTTACAGCTCCCCTAGTTGACTGTCACTCAAGGCACAGCAGAGAGAGAGCTCACTCTCACAACGACCTCAACACACTGTCACCTCTAAGAGGTGCGACCCAGTTCTCAAACTTCTAGAGGTTGTGCTTTAGTTTTACCAACAACCAACAATTTGAGGAGTGATGAGGTGAGAGGATCCCAATTCAGCAGAGAGAGGATGCTTAGAGGTTTGGTAATGAGACATCTATCACTTTCTATTTCTAACAAGCCAACTAAAAGTCTAAAGTATCGAATTTTTATATTCCTGACATCATCCCGACCTCATTGTAAGAGTATGCTTTAAGTAGAGAGAAATACAGTTTCTGGTGGTCAGTGACAGCGGAACAGCATGCAGAGAGCGTGTGAGAGACACGTCCGCCTCCCTCCTGCCCCCTCCATCTGCCTGGAGAGATAAGAGAGTGTCAGCATCACACCCACCGAGCCTGGAGGGGACCACAGTCTAAATCACACGGTCTGTCTCTGTGCCTGTCTCTGCCTGTCTGTCTCTGTGCCTGTCTCTGCCTGCCTGCCTGTCTGCCTGTCTCTGTGCCTGTCTCTGCCTGCCTGTCTCTATGACTGTCTCTGTGTCTGTCTCTGTGCCTGTCTGCCTCTGTGCCTGTCTCTGTGCCTGTCTCTGCCTGCCTGTCTGCCTGTCTCTGTGCCTGTCTCTGTCTCTGCCTGCCTGTCTCTATGACTGTCTCTGTGCCTGTCTGCCTCTGTGCCTGTCTGCCAGTCTGTCTCTCTCTCTATCTGTCTGTCTCTGTGTCTGTCTGCCTGTCTGTCTGCCTGTTTGTCTGTCTCTCTCGTAGTCTGTCTGTCTGTCTGTCTGTCTGTCTGTCTGTCTGTCTGCCTGTCGGCCTCTGTGTCTGTCTGTCTGTCTGCCTCTCTCGCTGTCTGTCTGTGCCTGCCTGCCTGCCTGCCTGCCTGTCTGTCTGTGTGTCTGTCTGTCTATGTCTGTCTGTCTGTCTGTGTGTCTGTCTATGTCTGTCTGTGTCTGTCTGTCTCTCTCGCTCTCGCTCTGTCTGTCTGTCTGTCTACGATGGTGAGGAAATGACTTTTAAATAATGACCAGGCATCCTCGACTGACGGGATGAGATCAATATATTTCCAGGATACCCGGGGCAGGTCGATTAGAAAGGCCTGCTCGCAGAACCATCCTGTCACTCTCCTGTGCTACTCTATCTCCATCACTGATGCACAGAGGAAGGGGGAGAGACAGACAGTGTGTGTGTGTGTGTGTGTGTGTGTGTGTGTGTGTGTGTGTGTGTGTGTGTGTGTGTGTGTGTGTGTGTGTGTGTGTGTGTGTGTGTGTGTGTGTGTGTGTGTGCGTGTGTGTGTGTGTGTGTGTGTGTCCTTTGAGGTGCTGACAACAGCTCCAATAACAGATGGTAGGTCTATAACAGATGGTAGGTCTATAACAGATGGTAGGTCTATAACAGATGGTAGATCTATAACAGATGGTAAGGTCTATAACAGATAGTAGGTCTATAACAGATGGTAGGTCTATAACAGATGGTAGGTCTATAACAGATAGTAGGTCTATAACAGATGGTAGGTCTATAACATATGGTAGGTCTATAACAGATGGTGGGTCTATAACAGATAGTAGGTCTATAACAGATGGTAGGTCTATAACAGATAGTAGGTCTATAACAGATGGTAGGTCTATAACAGATGGTAGATCTATAACAGATGGTAGGTCTATAACAGATGGTAGGTCTATAACAGATGGTAGGTCTATAACAGATGGTAGGTCTATAACAGATGGTAGATCTATAACAGATGGTAGGTCTATAACAGATAGTAGGTCTATAACAGACGGTAGGTCTATAACAGATGGTAGGTCTATAACAGATGGTAGGTCTATAACAGATGGTAGATCTATAACAGATGGTAAGGTCTATAACAGATAGTAGGTCTATAACAGATGGTAGGTCTATAACAGATGGTAGGTCTATAACAGATAGTAGGTCTATAACAGATGGTAGGTCTATAACATATGGTAGGTCTATAACAGATGGTGGGTCTATAACAGATAGTAGGTCTATAACAGATGGTAGGTCTATAACAGATAGTAGGTCTATAACAGATGGTAGGTCTATAACAGATGGTAGATCTATAACAGATGGTAGGTCTATAACAGATGGTAGATCTATAACAGATGGTAGGTCTATAACAGATAGTAGGTCTATAACAGACGGTAGGTCTATAACAGATGGTAGGTCTATAACAGATAGTAGGTCTATAACAGATGGTAGGTCTATAACATATGGTAGGTCTATAACAGATGGTGGGTCTATAACAGATAGTAGGTCTATAACAGATGGTAGGTCTATAACAGATGGTAGGTCTATAACAGATAGTAGGTCTATAACAGATGGTAGGTCTATAACAGATGGTAGATCTATAACAGATGGTAGGTCTATAACAGATGGTAGGTCTATAACAGATGGTAGATCTATAACAGATGGTAGGTCTATAACAGATGGTAGGTCTATAACAGATGGTAGGTCTATAACAGATAGTAGGTCTATAACAGATGGTAGGTCTATAACAGATGGTAGGTCTATAACAGATGGTAGGTCTATAACAGATAGTAGGTCTATAACAGATGGTAGGTCTATAACAGATGGTAGGTCTATAACAGATAGTAGGTCTATAACAGATGGTAGGTCTATAACAGATAGTAGGTCTATAACAGATGGTAGGTCTATAACAGATGGTAGGTCTATAACAGATGGTAGGTCTATAACAGATGGTAGGTCTATAACAGATAGTAGGTCTATAACAGATGGTAGGTCTATAACAGATGGTAGGTCTATAACAGATAGTAGGTCTATAACAGATGGTAGGTCTATAACAGATGGTAGGTCTATAACAGATAGTAGGTCTATAACAGATGGTAGGTCTATAACAGATGGTAGATCTATAACAGATGGTAGGTCTATAACAGATGGTAGGTCTATAACAGATGGTAGATCTATAACAGATGGTAGGTCTATAACAGATAGTAGGTCTATAACAGATGGTAGGTCTATAACAGATGGTAGGTCTATAACAGATAGTAGGTCTATAACAGATGGTAGGTCTATAACAGATGGTAGGTCTATAACAGATGGTAGGTCTATAACAGATGGTAGATCTATAACAGATGGTAGGTCTATAACAGATGGTAGGTCTATAACAGATGGTAGGTCTATAACAGATGGTAGGTCTATAACAGATGGTCTAGATGTGACAGCACTTATTTGAACAAGGATCAGAATATGTAAAAATTAAAATAAATAAATAAAATAAATAAATAAATAAATAAATCGACTTATTACAGAAATGCGCAACTTTGTGCTTTTGCTTGGACAGATGATAGTTTAAACAAGGCTTTCAGTCATCATCCCTCCTCTGTGCTTTCAGTCATCATCCCATCTCTGTGTTTTCAGTCATCATCCCACCTCTGTGTTTTCAGTCATCATCCCTCCTCTGTGTTTTCAGTCATCATCCCTCCTCTGTGCTTTCAGTCATCATCCATCCTCTGTGTTTTCAGTCATCATCCCACCTCTGTGTTTTCAGTCATCATCCCACCTCTGTGTTTTCAGTCATCATCCCACCTCTGTGTTTTCAGTCATCATCCCACCTCTGTGTTTTCAGTCATCATCCCACCTCTGTGTTTTCAGTCATCATCCCACCTCTGTGTTTTCAGTCATCATCCCACCTCTGTGCTTTCAGTCATCATCCCACCTCTGTGTTTTCAGTCATCATCCCTCCTCTGTGCTTTCAGTCATCATCCCACCTCTGTGTTTTCAGTCATCATACCACCAAAATTAGCCTAATCAATTAGAAATCGCAACAGGACGTTTTTCACTGTTTTGAAATAACTTAATATTTTGGAGGGGGCGTGCCAACAACTGCCCAGTGAGTGCCCACCAAGTCCAGTGTCCGCTCCCTGCTATGCCCAGTAGGCTGGCACAAGGCTCGGCGTATACCAGGTGTCTGGCTGGAGAGTGAGACCCCCCCCCCCCCCCACTGAGGATCAGCCTCGGGAAGGGAGACAAGAACCAGTGCGGGGTGTATGTGTTGTGTGTGTGTGTGTCAGGGGGTTGTGTTGTGTGTGTGTGTGTGTGTGTGTGCGTGTGTGTGTGCGTGTGTGTGTGTGTCAGGGGGTTGTGTTGTGCGTGCGTGCGCGCGCACGCGCGCGCGCGTGTGTGTGTGTGTGTGTGTGTGTGTGGTGGGGATTATGACTCTTACTGTCCACGTCTTTCATCTCTAATTTGTCTCCATGACGCCCTGGGCACCTGCAGTGCCTGCTGCTGCAAACAGCCCTCTGCTGCAGGAGACCTCACTGATCCCCGAACACAAACCACTCTAACCACAACAGCTGCTAACTATTAAATTAAAAAAGAGTGAGAAAGAGAAATTCTTATTTACAATGACAGCCCCCCCCCCCCCCCCCCCCCCCCGGCCAAACACAGACAACGCTGGGCCAATTGTGCACCACCCTATGGGATCCCCCAATCACGGCCTGGATTCAGCCTGTATTAAAACCAAGGTGTCTGTAGTGATGCCTCTAGCACTGAAATGCAGTGCCTTAGACCACTGAGCCACTCGGGAACCTTACATTATTACACACACAAAAACATGTTATTCCCTCACACGTCTATATAAAATAATTACATCAACTAACTGTTAAATAGGAAAATAAGTTGCATATTAACTCTTGACTTTTGGAAAAATAATAAAAATTCCAATCAACCTGTCATATCACCATTATTCTGACATCTAACATTTGCCTGCACTGAACAGTCCATGTCTCATTGACCTCCAGCTTCAATCAACTCTCCTCAAAACAGCTCACAAGAAGAGAGCACTTTGATTGAGAGGCAGTGATCAGTCGCCACTCGTTAGCCAATCACAATGTGACGTTATTACAGCTCTGTCACACTGTCGTCGGGCGGGTTAGAGGAGCCCCTTGACAGGACTGTTATAGGCCAGTTCAGGGGGTCAGAGAGGGGACTCTGAGAGGGTCCAGAGGCCCTCGGTGGCACTGTAAGTGGTTCAATCAGACATGACACGATGGCCTGGCTCCTAGGTGGGGCTGGTCTGGGCTGGGCTGGTCTGGGTTAGTCTGGGCTGGGCTGGTCTGGTCTGAGCTGGTCTGAGCTGGTCTGGGCTGGTCTGAGCTGGTCTGGGCTGGTCTGAGCTGTTCTGGGCTGGTCTGAGCTGATCTGGGTTAGTCTGGGCTGGGCTGGTCTGAGCTGGTCTGAGCTGGTCTGGGCTGGTCTGAGCTGTTCTGGGCTGGTCTGAGCTGATCTGGGTTAGTCTGGGCTGGTCTGGGCTGATCTGGTCTGGTCAGGGCTGATCTGGTCTGAGCTGGGCTTGACTGGGCTGGACTGAGCTGGGCCGGGATGTTCTGAGCTGGTCTGAACTGGTCTGAACTGGTCTGGGCTGGTCTGAGCTGGTCTGGGCTGGTATAAACTGGTCTGGTCTGGGCTGGTCTGAACTGGTCTGGTTTGACCTGGTCTGGTCTGGGCTGGTCTGAGCTGGGCTGGTCTGAACTGGTCTGGGGATTGAGTTGGACATGTTGACTGAGGATGAGGCTGGTAATGTGTGACTAATGCATCTCACTATCTACCGTAAAAGAGAAAGACGGCTCCCTGCTCACATATCATCCGCATACAATATGCTGAGAACATTCACAAATACAGAGACAAGGGCAGAGAACTATCAGTGTCATTCACAAATACAGAGACAAGGGCAGAGAACTATCAGTGTCATTCACAAATACAGAGACAAGGGCAGAGAACTATCAGTGTCATTCACAAATACAGAGACAAGGGCAGAGAACTATCAGTGTCATTCACAAATACAGAGACAAGGGCAGAGAACTATCAGTGTCATTCACAAATACAGAGACAAGGGCAGAGAACTATCAGTGTCATTCACAAATACAGAGACAAGGGCAGAGAACTATCAGTGTCATTCACAAATACAGAGACAAGGGCAGAGAACTATCAGTGTCATTCACAAATACAGAGACAAGGGCAGAGAACTATCAGTGTCATTCACAAATACAGAGACAAGGGCAGAGAACTATCAGTGTCATTCACAAATACAGAGACAAGGGCAGAGAACTATCAGTGTCATTCACAAATACAGAGACAAGGGCAGAGAACTATCAGTGTTTGTGGAGAGACATATTTGTTTAAGTTTCCATACAAACACGCGCATGCACCTGACAGCACCTCTTCCCCCTCAGGAGGTAGAAAAGATTTGGCCCCTCGGGAAACCTCAAAAAGTTCCAACAGCTGCACCACCGAGAGCCTCTTGAATGGCTGCATCACCGCTCGTCAAAGGAAGGAAGAGGATATTTTCAAAGACTCCAGCCAACCAAGCCATAGACTCTGTTCTCTCTGCTACCGCACGGCTAGTGGTACCGACACAACACGTCTGGAACCAGCAGGACTCTGCACATCTTCTACACCCAAGCCATAGACTGTTCACTCTGCTACCGCACGGCTAGTGGTACTGGAGACTGAAATAACACTTTGGCACTGAACTCTACACACACACATACTACACTGACGCTCCAACGCATGCACACACACACACACACACAGACACACTCTTCACACGCTGCTGCTACTCTGTTTATTATCTATTCTGATTGCCGACTTTACCCCTACCTACATGTACACATTACCTAAATTACCACAAGTACCCCTGCACATTGACTCAGTACTGGTACTCCTTGTATATAGCCTCATTACTACCTGGTAGCCCTGCACATTGACTCAGTACTGGTGCTCCTTGTATATAGCCTCATTACACCTGGTAGCCCTGCACATTGACTCAGTACTGGTACTCCTTGTATATAGCCTCATTACTACCTGGTAGCCCTGCACATTGACTCAGTACTGGTGCTCCTTGTATATTGCCTCATTACTACCTGGTAGCCCTGCACATTGACTCAGTACTGGTGCTCCTTGTATATTGCCTCATTACTACCTGGTAGCCCTGCACATTGACTCAGTACTGGTGCTCCTTGTATATAGCCTCATTACTACATGGTTCCCCTGCACATTGACTCAGTACTGGTGCTCCTTGTATATAGCCTCATTACTACCTGGTAGCCCTGCACATTGACTCAGTACTGGTGCTCCTTGTATATAGCCTCATTACTACCTGGTAGCCCTGCACATTGACTCAGTACTGGTGCTCCTTGTATATAGCCTCATTACTACCTGGTAGCCCTGCACATTGACTCAGTACTGGTGCTCCTTGTATATAGCCTCATTACTACCTGGTAGCCCTGCACATTGACTCAGTACTGGTGCTCCTTGTGTATAGCCTCATTACTACCTGGTAGCCCTGCACATTGACTCAGTACTGGTGCTCCTTGTATATAGCCTCATTACTACCTGGTACCCCTGCACATTGACTCAGTACTGGTGCTCCTTGTATATAGCCTCATTACTACCTGGTAGCCCTGCACATTGACTCAGTACTGGTGCTCCTTGTATATAGCCTCATTACTACCTGGTACCCCTGCACATTGACTCAGTACTGGTGCTCCTTGTATATAGCCTCATTACTACCTGGTAGCCCTGCACATTGACTCAGTACTGGTGCTCCTTGTATATAGCCTCATTACTACCTGGTAGCCCTGCACATTGACTCAGTACTGGTGCTCCTTGTATATTGCCTCATTACTACCTGGTACCCCTGCACATTGACTCAGTACTGGTGCTCCTTGTATATAGCCTCATTACTACCTGGTAGCCCTGCACATTGACTCAGTACTGGTGCTCCTTGTATATAGCCTCATTACTACCTGGTAGCCCTGCACATTGACTCAGTACTGGTGCTCCTTGTATATAGCCTCATTACTACCTGGTAGCCCTGCAAATTGACTCAGTACTGGTGCTCCTTGTATATAGCCTCATTACTACCTGGTAGCCCTGCACATTGACTCAGTACTGGTGCTCCTTGTATATAGCCTCATTACTACCTGGTACCCCTGCACATTGACTCAGTACTGGTGCTCCTTGTATATAGCCTCATTACTACCTGGTAGCCCTGCACATTGACTCAGTACTGGTACTCCTTGTATATAGCCTCATTACTACCTGGTAGCCCTGCACATTGACTCAGTACTGGTGCTCCTTGTATATAGCCTCATTACTACCTGGTAGCCCTGCACATTGACTCAGTACTGGTGCTCCTTGTATATAGCCTCATTACTACCTGGTAGCCCTGCACATTGACTCAGTACTGGTGCTCCTTGTATATAGCCTCATTACTACCTGGTAGCCCTGCACATTGACTCAGTACTGGTGCTCCTTGTATATAGTCTCATTACTACCTGGTAGCCCTGCACATTGACTCAGTACTGGTGCTCCTTGTATATAGCCTCATTACTACCTGGTAGCCCTGCACATTGACTCAGTACTGGTACTCCTTGTATATAGCCTCATTACTACCTGGTAGCCCTGCACATTGACTCAGTACTGGTGCTCCTTGTATATAGCCTCATTACTACCTGGTAGCCCTGCACATTGACTCAGTACTGGTGCTCCTTGTATATAGCCTCATCACTACCTGGTAGCCCTGCACATTGACTCAGTACTGGTGCTCCTTGTATATAGCCTCATTACTACCTGGTAGCCCTGCACATTGACTCAGTACTGGTGCTCCTTGTATATAGCCTCATTACTACCTGGTACCCCTGCACATTGACTCAGTACTGGTGCTCCTTGTATATAGCCTCATCACTACCTGGTAGCCCTGCACATTGACTCAGTACTGGTGCTCCTTGTATATAGCCTCATTACTACCTGGTACCCCTGCACATTGACTCAGTACTGGTGCTCCTTGTATATAGCCTCATTACTACCTGGTACCCCTGCACATTGACTCAGTACTGGTGCTCCTTGTATATAGCCTCATTACTACCTGGTAGCCCTGCACATTGACTCAGTACTGGTGCTCCTTGTATATTGCCTCATTACTACCTGGTACCCCTGCACATTGACTCAGTACTGGTGCTCCTTGTATATAGCCTCATTACTACCTGGTAGCCCTGCACATTGACTCAGTACTGGTGCTCCTTGTATATAGCCTCATTACTACCTGGTAGCCCTGCACATTGACTCAGTACTGGTGCTCCTTGTATATAGCCTCATTACTACCTGGTAGCCCTGCAAATTGACTCAGTACTGGTGCTCCTTGTATATAGCCTCATTACTACCTGGTAGCCCTGCACATTGACTCAGTACTGGTGCTCCTTGTATATAGCCTCATTACTACCTGGTACCCCTGCACATTGACTCAGTACTGGTGCTCCTTGTATATAGCCTCATTACTACCTGGTAGCCCTGCACATTGACTCAGTACTGGTACTCCTTGTATATAGCCTCATTACTACCTGGTAGCCCTGCACATTGACTCAGTACTGGTGCTCCTTGTATATAGCCTCATTACTACCTGGTAGCCCTGCACATTGACTCAGTACTGGTGCTCCTTGTATATAGCCTCATTACTACCTGGTAGCCCTGCACATTGACTCAGTACTGGTGCTCCTTGTATATAGCCTCATTACTACCTGGTAGCCCTGCACATTGACTCAGTACTGGTGCTCCTTGTATATAGTCTCATTACTACCTGGTAGCCCTGCACATTGACTCAGTACTGGTGCTCCTTGTATATAGCCTCATTACTACCTGGTAGCCCTGCACATTGACTCAGTACTGGTGCTCTTTGTATATAGCCTCATTACTACCTGGTAGCCCTGCACATTGACTCAGTACTGGTACTCCTTGTATATAGCCTCATTACTACCTGGTAGCCCTGCACATTGACTCAGTACTGGTGCTCCTTGTATATAGCCTCATTACTACCTGGTAGCCCTGCACATTGACTCAGTACTGGTGCTCCTTGTATATAGCCTCATTACTACCTGGTAGCCCTGCACATTGACTCAGTACTGGTGCTCCTTGTATATAGCCTCATTACTACCTGGTAGCCCTGCAAATTGACTCAGTACTGGTGCTCCTTGTATATAGCCTCATTACTACCTGGTAGCCCTGCACATTGACTCAGTACTGGTGCTCCTTGTATATAGCCTCATTACTACCTGGTACCCCTGCACATTGACTCAGTACTGGTGCTCCTTGTATATAGCCTCATTACTACCTGGTAGCCCTGCACATTGACTCAGTACTGGTACTCCTTGTATATAGCCTCATTACTACCTGGTAGCCCTGCACATTGACTCAGTACTGGTGCTCCTTGTATATAGCCTCATTACTACCTGGTAGCCCTGCACATTGACTCAGTACTGGTGCTCCTTGTATATAGCCTCATTACTACCTGGTAGCCCTGCACATTGACTCAGTACTGGTGCTCCTTGTATATAGCCTCATTACTACCTGGTAGCCCTGCACATTGACTCAGTACTGGTGCTCCTTGTATATAGTCTCATTACTACCTGGTAGCCCTGCACATTGACTCAGTACTGGTGCTCCTTGTATATAGCCTCATTACTACCTGGTAGCCCTGCACATTGACTCAGTACTGGTACTCCTTGTATATAGCCTCATTACTACCTGGTAGCCCTGCACATTGACTCAGTACTGGTGCTCCTTGTATATAGCCTCATTACTACCTGGTAGCCCTGCACATTGACTCAGTACTGGTGCTCCTTGTATATAGCCTCATCACTACCTGGTAGCCCTGCACATTGACTAAGTACTGGTGCTCCTTGTATATAGCCTCATTACTACCTGGTAGCCCTGCACATTGACTCAGTACTGGTGCTCCTTGTATATAGCCTCATTACTACCTGGTACCCCTGCACATTGACTCAGTACTGGTGCTCCTTGTATATAGCCTCATCACTACCTGGTAGCCCTGCACATTGACTCAGTACTGGTGCTCCTTGTATATAGCCTCATTACTACCTGGTACCCCTGCACATTGACTCAGTACTGGTGCTCCTTGTATATAGCCTCATTACTACCTGGTACCCCTGCACATTGACTCAGTACTGGTGCTCCTTGTATATAGCCTCATTACTACCTGGTAGCCCTGCACATTGACTCAGTACTGGTGCTCCTTGTATATAGCCTCGTTACTACCTGGTAGCCCTGCACATTGACTCAGTACTGGTGCTCCTTGTATATAGTCTCATTACTACCTGGTAGCCCTGCACATTGACTCAGTACTGGTGCTCCTTGTATATAGTCGCATTACTACCTGGTAGCCCTGCACATTGACTCAGTACTGGTGCTCCTTGTATATAGCCTCATTACTACCTGGTAGCCCTGCACATTGACTCAGTACTGGTGCTCCTTGTATATAGCCTCATTACTACCTGGTAGCCCTGCACATTGACTCAGTACTGGTGCTCCTTGTATATAGCCTCATTACTACCTGGTAGCCCTGCACATTGACTCAGTACTGGTGCTCCTTGTATATAGCCTCATTACTACCTGGTAGCCCTGCACATTGACTCAGTACTGGTACTCCTTGTATATAGCCTCATTACTACCTGGTAGCCCTGCACATTGACTCAGTACTGGTGCTCCTTGTATATAGCCTCATTACTACCTGGTAGCCCTGCACATTGACTCAGTACTGGTGCTCCTTGTATATAGCCTCATTACTACCTGGTACCCCTGCACATTGACTCAGTACTGGTGCTCCTTGTATATAGCCTCATTACTACCTGGTAGCCCTGCACATTGACTCAGTACTGGTGCTCCTTGTATATAGCCTCATTACTACCTGGTACCCCTGCACATTGACTCAGTACTGGTGCTCCTTGTATATAGCCTCATTACTACCTGGTAGCCCTGCACATTGACTCAGTACTGGTGCTCCTTGTATATAGCCTCATTACTACCTGGTAGCCCTGCACATTGACTCAGTACTGGTGCTCCTTGTATATTGCCTCATTACTACCTGGTACCCCTGCACATTGACTCAGTACTGGTGCTCCTTGTATATAGCCTCATTACTACCTGGTAGCCCTGCACATTGACTCAGTACTGGTGCTCCTTGTATATAGCCTCATTACTACCTGGTAGCCCTGCACATTGACTCAGTACTGGTGCTCCTTGTATATAGCCTCATTACTACCTGGTAGCCCTGCAAATTGACTCAGTACTGGTGCTCCTTGTATATAGCCTCATTACTACCTGGTAGCCCTGCACATTGACTCAGTACTGGTGCTCCTTGTATATAGCCTCATTACTACCTGGTACCCCTGCACATTGACTCAGTACTGGTGCTCCTTGTATATAGCCTCATTACTACCTGGTAGCCCTGCACATTGACTCAGTACTGGTACTCCTTGTATATAGCCTCATTACTACCTGGTAGCCCTGCACATTGACTCAGTACTGGTGCTCCTTGTATATAGCCTCATTACTACCTGGTAGCCCTGCACATTGACTCAGTACTGGTGCTCCTTGTATATAGCCTCATTACTACCTGGTAGCCCTGCACATTGACTCAGTACTGGTGCTCCTTGTATATAGCCTCATTACTACCTGGTAGCCCTGCACATTGACTCAGTACTGGTGCTCCTTGTATATAGTCTCATTACTACCTGGTAGCCCTGCACATTGACTCAGTACTGGTGCTCCTTGTATATAGCCTCATTACTACCTGGTAGCCCTGCACATTGACTCAGTACTGGTGCTCTTTGTATATAGCCTCATTACTACCTGGTAGCCCTGCACATTGACTCAGTACTGGTACTCCTTGTATATAGCCTCATTACTACCTGGTAGCCCTGCACATTGACTCAGTACTGGTGCTCCTTGTATATAGCCTCATTACTACCTGGTAGCCCTGCACATTGACTCAGTACTGGTGCTCCTTGTATATAGCCTCATTACTACCTGGTAGCCCTGCACATTGACTCAGTACTGGTGCTCCTTGTATATAGCCTCATTACTACCTGGTAGCCCTGCACATTGACTCAGTACTGGTGCTCCTTGTATATAGTCTCATTACTACCTGGTAGCCCTGCACATTGACTCAGTACTGGTGCTCCTTGTATATAGCCTCATTACTACCTGGTAGCCCTGCACATTGACTCAGTACTGGTACTCCTTGTATATAGCCTCATTACTACCTGGTAGCCCTGCACATTGACTCAGTACTGGTGCTCCTTGTATATAGCCTCATTACTACCTGGTAGCCCTGCACATTGACTCAGTACTGGTGCTCCTTGTATATAGCCTCATCACTACCTGGTAGCCCTGCACATTGACTCAGTACTGGTGCTCCTTGTATATAGCCTCATTACTACCTGGTAGCCCTGCACATTGACTCAGTACTGGTGCTCCTTGTATATAGCCTCATTACTACCTGGTACCCCTGCACATTGACTCAGTACTGGTGCTCCTTGTATATAGCCTCATTACTACCTGGTACCCCTGCACATTGACTCAGTACTGGTGCTCCTTGTATATAGCCTCATTACTACCTGGTAGCCCTGCACATTGACTCAGTACTGGTGCTCCTTGTATATAGCCTCATTACTACCTGGTAGCCCTGCACATTGACTCAGTACTGGTGCTCCTTGTATATAGTCTCATTACTACCTGGTAGCCCTGCACATTGACTCAGTACTGGTGCTCCTTGTATATAGTCGCATTACTACCTGGTAGCACTGCACATTGACTCAGTACTGGTGCTCCTTGTATATAGCCTCATTACTACCTGGTAGCCCTGCACATTGACTCAGTACTGGTGCTCCTTGTATATAGCCTCATTACTACCTGGTAGCCCTGAACATTGACTCAGTACTGGTGCTCCTTGTATATAGCCTCATTACTACCTGGTAGCCCTGCACATTGACTCAGTACTGGTGCTCCTTGTATATAGCCTCATTACTACCTGGTAGCCCTGCACATTGACTCAGTACTGGTACTCCTTGTATATAGCCTCATTACTACCTGGTAGCCCTGCACATTGACTCAGTACTGGTGCTCCTTGTATATAGCCTCATTACTACCTGGTAGCCCTGCACATTGACTCAGTACTGGTACTCCTTGTATATAGCCTCATTACTACCTGGTACCCCTGCACATTGACTCAGTACTGGTGCTCCTTGTATATAGCCTCATTACTACCTGGTAGCCCTGCACATTGACTCAGTACTGGTGCTCCATGTATATAGCCTCATTACTACCTGGTAGCCCTGCACATTGACTCAGTACTGGTGCTCCTTGTATATAGCCTCATTACTACCTGGTAGCCCTGCACATTGACTCAGTACTGGTGCTCCTTGTATATAGCCTCATTACTACCTGGTAGCCCTGCACATTGACTCAGTACTGGTACTCCTTGTATATAGCCTCATTACTACCTGGTAGCCCTGCACATTGACTCAGTACTGGTGCTCCTTGTATATAGCCTCATTACTACCTGGTAGCCCTGCACATTGACTCAGTACTGGTGCTCCTTGTATATAGCCTCATTACTACCTGGTAGCCCTGCACATTGACTCAGTACTGGTGCTCCTTGTATATAGCCTCATTACTACCTGGTAGCCCTGCACATTGACTCAGTACTGGTGCTCCTTGTATATAGCCTCATTACTACCTGGTAGCCCTGCACATTGACTCAGTACTGGTGCTCCTTGTATATAGCCTCATTACTACCTGGTAGCCCTGCACATTGACTCAGTACTGGTGCTCCTTGTATATAGCCTCATTACTACCTGGTAGCCCTGCACATTGACTCAGTACTGGTGCTCCTTGTATATAGCCTCATTACTACCTGGTAGCCCTGCACATTGACTCAGTACTGGTGCTCCTTGTATATAGCCTCATTACTACCTGGTAGCCCTGCACATTGACTCAGTACTGGTGCTCCTTGTATATAGCCTCATTACTACCTGGTAGCCCTGCACATTGACTCAGTACTGGTGCTCCTTGTATATAGCCTCATTACTACCTGGTAGCCCTGCACATTGACTCAGTACTGGTGCTCCTTGTATATAGCCTCATTACTACCTGGTACCCCTGCACATTGACTCAGTACTGGTGCTCCTTGTATATAGCCTCATTACTACCTGGTACCCCTGCACATTGACTCAGTACTGGTGCTCCTTGTATATTGCCTCATTAATACCTGGTACCCCTGCACATTGACTCAGTACTGGTGCTCCTTGTATATAGTCTCATTACTACCTGGTACCCCTGCACATTGACTCAGTACTGGTGCTCCTTGTATATAGCCTCATTACTACCTGGTAGCCCTGCACATTGACTCAGTACTGGTGCTCCTTGTATATAGCCTCATTACTACCTGGTAGCCCTGCACATTGACTCAGTACTGGTGCTCCTTGTATATAGCCTCATTACTACGTGGTAGCCCTGCACATTGACTCAGTACTGGTGCTCCTTGTATATAGCCTCATTACTACCTGGTAGCCCTGCACATTGACTCAGTACTGGTGCTCCTTGTATATAGCCTCATTACTACCTGGTAGCCCTGCACATTGACTCAGTACTGGTGCTCCTTGTATATAGCCTCATTACTACCTGGTAGCCCTGCACATTGACTCAGTACTGGTGCTCCTTGTATATAGTCTCATTACTACCTGGTACCCCTGCACATTGACTCAGTACTGGTGCTCCTTGTATATAGCCTCATTACTACCTGGTAGCCCTGCACATTGACTCAGTACTGGTGCTCCTTGTATATAGCCTCATTACTACCTGGTAGCCCTGCACATTGACTCAGTACTGGTACTCCTTGTATATAGCCTCATTACTACCTGGTAGCCCTGCACATTGACTCAGTACTGGTGCTCCTTGTATATTGCCTCATTACTACCTGGTAGCCCTGCACATTGACTCAGTACTGGTGCTCCTTGTATATAGCCTCATTACTACCTGGTAGCCCTGCACATTGACTCAGTACTGGTGCTCCTTGTATATAGCCTCATTACTACCTGGTAGCCCTGCACATTGACTCAGTACTGGTGCTCCTTGTATATAGCCTCATTACTACCTGGTAGCCCTGCACATTGACTCAGTACTGGTGCTCCTTGTATATAGCCTCATTACTACCTGGTAGCCCTGCACATTGACTCAGTACTGGTGCTCCTTGTATATAGCCTCATTACTACCTGGTAGCCCTGCACATTGACTCAGTACTGGTGCTCCTTGTATATAGCCTCATTACTACCTGGTAGCCCTGCACATTGACTCAGTACTGGTGCTCCTTGTATATAGCCTCATTACTACCTGGTAGCCCTGCACATTGACTCAGTACTGGTGCTCCTTGTATATAGCCTCATTACTACCTGGTAGCCCTGCACATTGACTCAGTACTGGTACTCCTTGTATATAGCCTCATTACTACCTGGTAGCCCTGCACATTGACTCAGTACTGGTGCTCCTTGTATATTGCCTCATTACTACCTGGTAGCCCTGCACATTGACTCAGTACTGGTGCTCCTTGTATATAGCCTCATTACTACCTGGTAGCCCTGCACATTGACTCAGTACTGGTGCTCCTTGTATATAGCCTCATTACTACCTGGTAGCCCTGCACATTGACTCAGTACTGGTGCTCCTTGTATATAGCCTCATTACTACCTGGTAGCCCTGCACATTGACTCAGTACTGGTGCTCCTTGTATATAGCCTCATTACTACCTGGTAGCCCTGCACATTGACTCAGTACTGGTGCTCCTTGTATATAGCCTCATTACTACCTGGTAGCCCTGCACATTGACTCAGTACTGGTGCTCCTTGTATATAGCCTCATTACTACCTGGTAGCCCTGCACATTGACTCAGTACTGGTGCTCCTTGTATATAGCCTCATTACTACCTGGTAGCCCTGCACATTGACTCAGTACTGGTGCTCCTTGTATATAGCCTCATTACTACCTGGTAGCCCTGCACATTGACTCAGTACTGGTGCTCCTTGTATATAGCCTCATTACTACCTGGTAGCCCTGCACATTGACTCAGTACTGGTGCTCCTTGTATATAGCCTCATTACTACCTGGTAGCCCTGCACATTGACTCAGTACTGGTACTCCTTGTATATAGCCTCATTACTACCTGGTAGCCCTGCACATTGACTCAGTACTGGTGCTCCTTGTATATTGCCTCATTATTGTTATTTAATGTGTTTCTATGTTTTGCTTTTATCTAAACTTTTTAAGCCTTCAGTGTTGAGAAAGGACTTAAAAGTCAGCATTTCACGATAAAGTCAACACTTGTTGTATTCAGAGCATGTGGCAATTTTATTTTATTTAACACACACACACACACACACACACACACACACACACACACACACACACACACACACACACACACACACACACACACACACACACACACACACACACACACACACACACACACACACACACACACACACACACACACCACGCCATGAGGAGATAAAACAACATCTCTGTTATTAGTGCCTGGAGCTGTGTGAGACAGACTGACATTTCAGAAGTGATATTCTGTCTGAGTGCCAGATCAGGGATAGCTAATGACACCCACTGAAACCATTTCACCAGTTTGAAACAGTAGACACAGACTGTACTGTATGAATGATAATCCTCTATGGCTCAGGGAAAGGAAATCTGTCCACTCGTAGTTTCACCTTGCATTGGCTTGATATTATGTCTATCCATACTGCATAATAAAACAACCCAGCCAACCATTTCTAAACTCTTCCCGTATGTCTCAGTTGGGTTCAATTATAGGTCTGATTCCCAGGGCCACCTATAAGAAAAGAAAACGTATAACAGATGACTGTAAAGTCACTTTAGTTAAAAGCTAAATGGCATATAATATCAATATGATATTATAAATGTGTGATTGTATGTTTCATTCAGTATCTGAAGTAGTATTTGGATGGTGCTTCTTCAATTAAAGTGGTGAATCTACTGATGTGTTCATGTTGATTCAGTCAGAAATTACGGGAAGCTGTCTCAACAGCTGGAATATAGAAAGAGAGAGTGAAGGAGAGAGAGAGAGAGAGAGAGAGTGGAGGAGAGAGAGAGAGAGTGGAGGAGAGAGAGAGAGAGGAGAGAGAGAGAGAGAGGGATAGTGAAGGAGAGAGAGAGTGGAGGAGAGAGAGAGAGAGAGGAGAGAAGAGAGAGAGAGGAGAGAGAGAGAGAGTGAAGAAGAGAGAGAGTGAAGAAGAGAGAGAGTGAAGAAGAGAGAGAGAGAGAGTGAGAGAGAGAGAGAGTGAAGAAGAGAGAGAGTGAAGAAGAGAGAGAGTGAAGAAGAGAGAGAGAGAGAGTGAGAGAGAGAGAGTGAAGAAGAGAGAGCGTGAAGAAGAGAGAGAGTGAAGAAGAGAGAGAGAGAGAGAAGAAGAGAGAGAGAGTGAAGAAGAGAGAGAGTGAAGAAGAGAGAGAGAGAGTGAAGAAGAGAGAGAGAGAGTGAAGAAGAGAGAGAGAGAGTGAAGAAGAGAGAGAGAGTGAAGAAGAGAGAGAGAGAGTGAAGAAGAGAGAGAGTGAAGAAGAGAGAGAGAGAGTGAAGAAGAGAGAGAGTGAAGGAGAGAGAGAGAAGAAGAGAGAGAGAGAGTGAAGAAGAGAGAGAGTGAAGAAGAGAGAGAGTGAAGAAGAGAGAGAGAGAAGAAGAGAGAGAGAGAGTGAAGAAGAGAGAGAGTGAAGAAGAGAGAGAGTGAAGAAGAGAGAGAGAGAGTGAAGAAGAGAGAGTGAAGAAGAGAGAGAGAAGAAGAGAGAGAGTGAAGAAGAGAGAGAGAGAGAGAGAGAGAGAGAGAGCAGATCCCACTCATCAATATCGGATTAGTAAATACACTAGCCTCGACTGCCTCCATGCATCTTTGTGAAGTTGTTTGACGTAAAAGAGAATACACCATTGAGTTCTGAAATGTAAGCCTAGATAAATCAACTTAATTTACCTACAGAGACAAAACACCCTGTGTCTAAAAGACTACGAAGCCAGTGAACGTGTGCTTTCTGTTTGAATATCAAATCACATTTCAGTTTTTTTCAGTTTGCGAGGGGACTTCATTGAATTCGGTTTTACCAAACCAAATATCCTGGTGGCGTATAAATCATTAGCGAGGCGTGCTGTGTTGGGAAGGAGAGGTAATTGGAAGTCCTGCTAGATCTTTATGAATGATTCTAATATGTTCACAGGGCTTCCATCCACTTAGCAAGACTAGTCTAGCAGTCAATCAAAAAGGAGAAGAAGGAGAAGCCACAAGGGAAAGTATTAAAGTGGACACTCTCTGTAACGTCCTCTCACAACCCCCGGGGTCAAACGAGGCTGTGTGGGAGAACGAGAGAGACAGAAGGGAGATTCAGAGGAGAGCACAGGGGAAAAGAAAACAAATCCATTGTGCTGCAAAACAATATGCATTTCCTCAATATTATTTGATTGGCCGTATAGGTCCTTCCATGTTGTCAATATTATTTGATTGGCCGTATAGATCCTTCCATGTTGTCAATATTATTTGATTGGCCGTATAGATCCTTCCATGTTGTCAATATTATTTGATTGGCCGTATAGATCCTTCCATGTTGTCAATATTATTTGATTGGCCGTATAGATCCTTCCATGTTGTCAATATTATTTGATTGGCCGTATAGATCCTTCCATGTTGTCAATATTATTTGATTGGCCGTATAGATCCTTCCATGTTGTCAATATTATTTGATTGGCCGTATAGATCCTTCCATGTTGTCAATATTATTTGATTGGCCGTATAGGTCCTTCCATGTTGTCAATATTATTTGATTGGCCGTATAGATCCTTCCATGTTGTCAATATTATTTGATTGGCCGTATAGGTCCTTCCATGTTGTCAATATTATTTGATTGGCCGTATAGATCCTTCCATGTTGTCAAGTCCAAGTTAGATTTAGGCCGAACAGGACATTTGGTACTGAACATACAGCTCGTTAAAAGTCAAATCGATCACTCCTAATCGGTGTCCCCATATGTGTTAATGAATGTCCTCTGTCGTCTGTCATGATGGGGGGGCGGTGGGGTACATCTCAGTTGTCTGAAGTAGCTCCCTTGTCTCCTTTCCTTCCACTGCACTGACATAACAGACAAGGAAAGGAGAAGACCTGAGATTTTTCTTTCCTTCCTTTAAACATATATGGGCTAGTCCCGCCTCCTCCTGCAGCCAGGAACCAATCAAAACCATGCAGCAGCCACTGTCCATGGTGCTGAATTGCTTGTGTGTGGCTGAATAATACTTCTTAACTCTAATATGGCTATCTGCTTGGACTCTTTCTCTTAAAGCACCATGGCAACAAACATTTTTCTCTAGCTCTCTCTCACTCCCTTCATGTGACAGTAATTCCCCCCCCCCCCCTAAAACCTACAGGAGGGTATCTCTCCAAGAACAGGGTTGGAGTTAAAACCTACAGGAGGGTATCTCTCCAGGAACAGGGTTGGAGTTAAAACCTACAGGAGGGTATCTCTCCAGGAACAGGGTTGGAGTTAAAACCTACAGGAGGGTATCTCTCCAGGAACAGGGTTGGAGAGCCCTAATCGACATACTGTCTATTATTAACAAACCCTTACTGTCACCCAGTCAGAACAGGTGTAGTGACCAGGATAGCCTCCCTCCCTCCCTCCCTCCCTCCCTCCCTCCCTCCCTTCCTCCCTCCCTCCCTCCCTCCCTCCCTGTGGAAACTCATATCATGTGAGCCGTATCATTATGTTGATATGGATATGCTCAGCTGAAAGAAAACAAGAGACTGACACGTCTTGCCCTGCAATCTAACCATCTGGTATGCAATCAGAAATAAAATCACTGCTTGTGTTATCACGACAACAAAGAGAAGCAAATTGGACAGCTGTCTTTTAAGTCGCTATCTAACAAACAAAGTTTTAATGGCTGCATCAGAGGGAGAGGAGATGGCTCACTCACAACAAGGACGTCAAAACACATCCATCCACCTCAAAACACATCCATTCACATCAAAACACATCCATTCACATCAAAACACATCCATTCACATCAAAACATATCCATTCACATCAAAACACATCCAAACACATCCATTCACATCAAAACACATCCATTCACATCAAAACACATCCATTCACATCAAAACACATCCAAACACATCCATTCACATCAAAACATGTCCATTCACATCAAAACACATCCATTCACATCAAAACACATCCATTCACATCAAAACACATCCATTCACATCAAAACACATCCATTCACATCAAAACACATCCATTCACATCAAAACACATCCATTCACATCAAAACACATCCATTCACATCAAAACATATCCATTCACATCAAACCCCTCCCTCGTATCGCACCGCTCACATCCCTTGTATCGCACCGCTCACATCCCTCTTCAGACGCTAGTCCCATCCTGATATAACAGGATATAACGGGTGAGTTTGTGAGTTAGAAGGTTGACATCTTAAAGCAACGGTTACGCTTTAAGAAAACGGACCCCACATTGGAATTAAAGAAGATTTAATAACTGAATGAAAGAGGATCGTTGTGGAAACGCCAAATGTCTATTGGGGTGGAGGGGGATAAAACGGACTGTGGTTCCTAAACTGCTCCCTGACAAAGTTCAAAACAGCAAAACCAACTGGGAGCCCACTATGTGAATTTTTCAGGAGGGATAAAATATTAACTAGCCCTAAATCAGAGTGGAGGGAGCACGAGAGAGAGAGGGATCTGTAACACACACTGGGCTAACAAGCCAGGAGAGAGAGGAGGTGGGGGGGAGGGGGATAAGAGGACAGCAAGAACGGAGCTGAACATTGTACTTTTCCCTGTAATTTATTCCACGTTATTTTGATTTGGACTTTCAAACAAATTAGCAGATGAGAAAAGTAGAGTCGCATGTAAAAGCCTGTGTTTCAACTGCCTCTGGACAGAGGATTACCTTTGAAAGTTTCACAGCTCCACTGCATTTTAACAGCCACTCTTTCCCCCATTTAGTTCACCGTGACCTGAGTGCTAAAGGCACTTTCAATATCTGGTCTTTTTTAATTAAATTATACCTTCCGGTAACCTGCCTCGCCCAATGTGGTACGGAACCGCTATTATTTATTTTTTATTTTTAGACCTTATAGCCAGAACCACCTAGCCATCAGAAGCTAACCAGCTAATTAGCTACAAGCTATTTAGTCATTGTTAGCCACTGCTAGCGGCCTTTACCTTCTGCGCAGATACCAGCCCTTTTTTTTGCCTGGTTAATACTCTCCAGCCTACCAGTATCGGACTGTTTCTCCACTACAACGCCGGATTCCTGCCTACACCCTGGACCATTACTCCTGATCTTCACAGCTAGCTAGCTGCCACCGAGTGACCCAGTACCGAAGCTATCCCTGAGGCCCACCTCCCGGCCTACTCAGTTGTTCACCCGGACTCCACCCAAACACGGCTAGAATCCACTAGTCCACCGTAAGCTCTGGACCTTGGCACCGGATCACAGCTGCTACCGAGTGGCTATAGTGGCTAACCCCCTGCCCTGAAGCTAGCACCAGTTAGCCGTGAGCCAGGTACATCTCCCGGCTAGAAAACTCCCATTATTAAAGTGGCTGGAGTTGAGACAGTGTGTTGGCAGCAGCCACTCAATGTTAGTGGTGGCTGTTTAACAGTCTGATGGCCTTGAGATAGAAGCTGTTTTTCAGTCTCTCGGGCCCAGCTTTGATGCACCTGTACTGACCTCGCCTTCTGGATGATAGCGGGATGAACAGGCAGTGGCTTGGGTGGTTGTTGTCCTTGATGATGTTTATGGCCTTCCTGTGACATCGGGTGGTGTAGGTGTCCTGGAGGGCAGGTAGTTTGACCCGGTTATGCGTTGTGCAGACCTCACTACCCTCTGGAGAGCCTTACGGTTGTGGGTGGAGCAGTTGCCGTACCAGGCGGTGATACAGCCCGGCAGGATGCTCTCGATTGTGCATCTGTAGAAGTTTGTGAGTGATTTTGGTGACAAGCCAAATTTCTTCAGCCTCCTGAGGTTGAAGAGGCGCTGCTGCGCCTTCTTCACGATGCTGTCTGTGTGGGTGGACCAATTCAGTTTGTCTGTGATGTGTACGCCGAGGAACTTAAAACTTACTACCCTCTCCACTAGTGTTCCATCGATGTGGATAGGGGGGTGCTCCCTCTGCTGTTTCCTGAAGTCCACAATCATCTCCTTAGTTTTGTTGAGTGTGAGGTTATTTTCCTGACACCACGCTCCGAGGGCCCTCACCTCCTCCCTGTAAGCCGTCTCGTTGTTGTTGGTAATCAAGCCTATCACTGTAGTGTCGTCCGCATACTTGATGATTGAGTTGGAGGCGTGCGTGGCCACGCAGTCGTGGGTGAACAGGGAGTACAGGAGAGGGATCAGAACGCACCCTTGTGGGGCCCCAGTGTTGAGGATCAGCGGGGTGGAGATGTTATTACCTACCCTCACCACCTGGGGGCGGCCCGTCAGGAAGTCCAGTACCCAGTTGCACAGGGCGGGGTCGAGACCCAGGGTCTCGAGCTTGATGACGAGTTTGGAGGGTACTATGGGGTTAAATGCTGAGCTGTAGTCGATGAACAGCATTCTCACATAGGTATTCCTCTTGTCCAGATGGGTTAGGGCAGTGTGTAGTGTGGTTGAGATTGCATCGTCTGTGGACCTATTTGGGCGGTAAGCAAATTGGAGTGGGTCTAGGGTGTCAGGTAGGGTGGAGGTGATATGGTCCTTGACTAGTCTCTCAAAGCACTTCATGATGACGGAAGTGACGGTGGTGGTCGTTTAGCTCAGTTAGAACAATGTTCCCGGCCTCCGTCGGACGTCGGAGCAGACACTTCTACCCCAGGCTGCTAACTTTAAACGCTGCGTGCTAGCATAGTAGCGACAACTCCGCGGCTTCCCTGTTCCATCTATTGCTGTCCCCTGGACCCTATGATCACTTGGCTACATAGCTGATGCCTGCTGGACTGTTCATTAATCACGGTACTCCGTTCTGTTCATTGTTGTTTATCTGTCGGCCCCAGCCGCGAACTCAGGCTCTGTGTGTAGTTAAACAACCCTCTCTGCCCATTCATTGCCATTTTATGTCTCTCTCAAATGTAAATATGCCTTGTATACTGTTGTTCCGGTTAGTTATCATTGTTTTAGTTTATTATGGAGCCCCTAGTTCCACTCATCATACTTCTGATACCTCCTTTGTCCCACCTCTCATACATGCGGTGACCTCACCCATTATAACCAGCATGTCCAGATAAGCAACCTCTCTTATCATCACTCAGTGCCTGGGCTTACCTCCGCTGTACCCACACCCCACCATACCCCTGTCTGCACATTATGCCCTGAATCTATTCTACCACGCCCAGAAATCTGCTCCTTTTATTCTTTGTCCCCAACGCTGTAGACGACCAGTTCTTATAGCCTTTAACCGTACCCTCATCCTATTCCTCCTTGTTCCTCGGGTGATGTGGAGGTAAACCCAGGACCTGCATGTCCTCAGGCACCCTCAATTTGTTGGGAAAAAAAAGCCTTGATTTCATGCATGTTAACATCAGAAGCCTCCTCCCTAACTTTGTTTTACTCACTGCTTTAGCACACTCCACCAACCCTGATGTCCTTGCAGTGTCTGAATCCTGGCTTAGGAAGGACACCAAAAATTATACCCAACTACAACATTTTCCATCAAGATAGAACTGCCAAAGGGGGAGGAGTTGCAATCTACTGCAGAGATAGCCTGCAAAGTTCTGTCATACTTTCCAGGTCTATACCTAAACAGTTCGAACTTCGAAATGTTAAAAATTAATCTCTCCAGAAATAAGTCCCTCGCTGTTGCAGCTTGTTATAGACCCCACTCAGCTCCCAGCTGTGCCCTGGACACCATATGTGAATTGATCGCTCCCCATCTAGCATCAAAGTTCCTTCTGTTAGGTGACCTAAACTGGGATATGCTTAACACCCCGGCAGTCCTACAATCTAAGCTAGATGCCCTCAATCTCACACAAATCATCAAGGAACCCACCAGGTACAACCCTAAAGCCGTAAACATGGGCACCCTCATAGACATTATCCTGACCAACTTGCCCTCCAAATACACCTCTGCTGTTTTCAATCGGGATCTCAGCGATCACTGCCTCATTGCCTGTATCTGCTATGGGTCCGCGGTCAAACGACCACCCCTCATTACTGTCAAACACTCCCTAAAACACTTCTGCGAGCAGGCCTTTCTAATCGACCTGCCCCGGGTATCCTGGAAAGATATTGACCTCATCCCGTCAGTCGAGGATGCCTGGTCATTATTTAAAAGTAATTTCCTCACTATCGTATATAAGCATGCCCCTTTCAAAAAATGCAGAACTAAGAACAGATATAGCCCTTGGTTCACTCCAGACCTGACTGCCCTTGACCAGCACAAAAACATCCTGTGGCGTTCTGCATCGAATAGTCCCCGCAATATGCAACTGTTCAGGGAAGCAAAGGCTAGCAAAGCAAAGGCTAGCTTTTTCAAGCAGAAATTTGCATCCTGTAGCTCTAACTCCAAAAAGTTTTGGAACACTGTAAAGTCCATGGAGAACAAGAGCACCTCCCAGCTGCCCACTGCACTGAGGCTAGGTAACACGGTCACCAACGATAAATCCATGATAATCAACAATTTTAATAAGCATTTCTCTACGGCTGGCCATGCCTTCCTCCTGGCTACTCCAACCCCGGCCAACAGTTCCGCCCCCCCTGAAGCCCGAGCCTCCCCAGCTTCTACTTCACCAAAATCCAAATAGCAGATGTTCTGAAAGAGCTGCAAAACCTGGACCCGTACAAATCAGCTGGGCAAGACAATCTGGAACCACTCTTTCTAAAACTATCTGCCGCCACTGTTGCAACCCCTATTAAGTGCCTGTTCAACCTATCTTTCGTATCGTTTGAGATCCCTAAAAATTGGAAAGCTGCCGCGGTCATCCCCCTCTTCAAAGGGGGTGACACTCTAGACCCAAACTGCTATAGACCTATATCGATCCTGCCCAGCCTTTCTAAAGTCTTCGAAAGGCAAGTTTATAAACAGATCACTGACCATTTCGAATCCCACTGTACCTTCTCCGCTGTGCAATCTGGATCCCGAGCCGGTCACGGGTGCACCTCAGCCATGCTCAAGGTACTAAACGATATCATAACCGCCATTGATAAGAGACAATACTGTGTAGCCGTCTTTATCGACCTGGCCAAGGCTTTCGACTCTGTCAATCACCGTATTCTTATCGGCAGACTCAATAGCCTTGGTTTCTCTAATGACTGCATCGCCTGGTTCACCAACTACTTTGCAGACAGAGTTCAATGTGTCAAATCAGAGGGCATGTTGTCCGGACCTCTGGCAGTCTCTATGGGGGTACCACAGGGTTAAATTATCTTGCCGACTCTTTCCCTGTCTATATCAATGATGTCGCTCTTGCTGTGGGCGATTCCCTGATCCACCTCTACGCCGACGACACCATTCTGTATACTTCTGGCCCTTTCTTGGACACTGTGCTGACTAACCTCCAAACAAGCTTCAATGCTATAAAACACTCCTTCCGTGGCCTCCAACTGCTCTTAAACTCTAGTAAAACCAAATGCATGCTTTTCAACCGTTCGCTGCCCGCACCCGCCCGCCCGACTAGCATCACCACCCTGGACGGTTCTGAACTAGAATATGTGAACAACTATAAATACCTAGGTGACTGGCTAGACTGTAAACTCTCCTTCCAGACTCATATTAAACATCTCCAATCCAAAATCAAATCTAGAATTGGCTTTCTATTTCGCAAAGCAAAGCCACCTTCACTCATGCCGCCAAACTTATCCTAGTAAAACTGACTATCCTGCCGATCATCGACTTCGGCGATGTCATCTACAAAATAGCTTCCAATACTCTACTCAGCAAACTGGAAGCAGTCTATCACAGTGCCATCTGCTTTGTTACCAAATCACCTTATACCACCCACCACTGCGACCTGTACGCTCTAGTCGGCTGGCCCTCGCTACATATTCGTTACCAGACCCACTGGCTCCAGGTCATCTGTAAGTCTATGCTAGGTAAAGCTCCGCCTTATCTGCGTTCACTGGTCATGATAACAACACCCACCCGTAGCCAAACCAATCTACCTACCTCATCCCCATACTGTTTTTATTTACTTTTCTGCTCTTTTGCACACCAGTTTCTCTACTTGCACATTATCATCTGCTCATCTATCACTCCAGTGTTAATCTGCTAAATTGTCATTCTTTGCTACATTAGCCTATTTATTGTCTACCTCCTCATGCCTTTTGCACACACTGTATATAGACTTTCTTTTTTTCTACTGTGTCATTGTGTCACGCCCTGACCATAGAGAGACGTTTTATTTCTCTATTTGGTTCGGTCAGGGTGTGATGTGGGGTGGGCATTCTATGTTTTGTATTTCCGTGTGTTTGGCCGAGTGTGGTTCCCGATCAGGGACAGCTGTCTATCGTTGTCTCTGATTGGGAATCATACTTAGGCAGCCTGTTTTGCCACCTTAGTTGTGGGTAGTTGTCTTTGTTAGTGGCCTGTGTAGCCGAAGTAAGCTTCACGGTCGTTTCCTTATTCTTAGTTTTGTTGGCGACATTTATAATAAAAATAAATGTACGCTCACCATGCTGCACCTTGGTCCCAGTCTAAATAAAGAGGAAATGTACGCTCACCATGCTGCACCTTGGTCCAGTCATTTCAACCCTGACAACGATCGTGACACATTGACTTGTTTATTGTGTTATTGGCTTGTTTATTGTTTATTCCATGTGTAACTCTGTGTTGTTGTCTTGTCTGTGTCACACTGCTTTGCTTTATCTTGGCCAGGTCGCAGTTGTACAGGAGAACTTGTTCTCAACTAGCCTACCTGGTTAAATAAAGGTGTTCTCAACTAGCCTACCTGGTTAAATAAAGGTGTTCTCAACTAGCCTCCCTGGTTAAATAAAGGTGTTCTCCAATAGCCTACCTGGTTAAATACAGGTGTTCTCAACTGGCCTACCTGGTTAAATAAAGGTGTTCTCAACTAGCCTACCTGGTTAAATAAAGGTGTTCTCAACTAGCCTACCTGGTTAAATAAAGGTGTTCTCAACTAGCCTACCTGGTTAAATAAAGGTGTTCTCAACTAGCCTACCTGGTTAAATAAAGGTGTTCTCAACTAGCCTACCTGGTTAAATAAAGGTGTTCTCAACTAGCCTACCTGGTTAAATAAAGGTGTTCTCAACTAGCCTACCTGGTTAAATAAAGGTGTTCTCAACTAGCCTACCTGGTTAAATAAAGGTGTTCTCAACTAGCCTACCTGGTTAAATAAAGGTGTTCTCAACTAGCCTACCTGGTTAAATAAAGGTGTTCTCAACTAGCCTACCTGGTTAAATAAAGGTGTTCTCAACTAGCCTACCTGGTTAAATAAAGGTGTTCTCAACTAGCCTACCTGGTTAAATAAAGGTGTTCTCAACTAGCCTACCTGGTTAAATAAAGGTGTTCTCAACTAGCCTACCTGGTTAAATAAAGGTGTTCTCAACTAGCCTACCTGGTTAAATAAAGGTGTTCTCAACTAGCCTACCTGGTTAAATAAAGGTGTTCTCAACTAGCCTACCTGGTTAAATAAAGGTGTTCTCAACTAGCCTACCTGGTTAAATAAAGGTGTTCTCAACTAGCCTACCTGGTTAAATAAAGGTGTTCTCAACTAGCCTACCTGGTTAAATAAAGGTGTTCTCAACTAGCCTACCTGGTTAAATAAAGGTGTTCTCAACTAGCCTACCTGGTTAAATAAAGGTGTTCTCAACTAGCCTACCTGGTTAAATAAAGGTGTTCTCAACTAGCCTACCTGGTTAAATAAAGGTGTTCTCAACTAGCCTACCTGGTTAAATAAAGGTGTTCTCAACTAGCCTACCTGGTTAAATAAAGGTGTTCTCAACTAGCCTACCTGGTTAAATAAAGGTGTTCTCAACTAGCCTACCTGGTTAAATAAAGGTGTTCTCAACTAGCCTACCTGGTTAAATAAAGGTGTTCTCAACTAGCCTACCTGGTTTAAATAAAGGTGTTCTCAACTAGCCTACCTGGTTAAATAAAGGTGTTCTCAACTAGCCTACCTGGTGTAAATAAAGGTGTTCTCAACTAGCCTACCTGGTTAAATAAAGGTGTTCTCAACTAGCCTACCTGGTTAAATAAAGGTGTTCTCAACTAGCCTACCTGGTTAAATAAAGGTGTTCTCAACTAGCCTACCTGGTTAAATAAAGGTGTTCTCAACTAGCCTACCTGGTTAAATAAAGGTGTTCTCAACTAGCCTACCTGGTTAAATAAAGGTGTTCTCAACTAGCCTACCTGGTTAAATAAAGGTGTTCTCAACTAGCCTACCTGGTTAAATAAAGGTGTTCTCAACTAGCCTACCTGGTTAAATAAAGGTGTTCTCAACTAGCCTACCTGGTTAAATAAAGGTGTTCTCAACTAGCCTACCTGGTTAAATAAAGGTGTTCTCAACTAGCCTACCTGTTAAATAAAGGTGTTCTCAACTAGCCTACCTGGTTAATAAAGGTGTTCTCAACTAACCTATCTGGTTAAATAAAGGGTGTTCTCAACTAGCCTACCTGGTTAAATAAAGGTGTTCTCAACTAGCCTACCTGGTTAAATAAAGGTGTTCTCAACTAGCCTACCTGGTTAAATAAAGGTGTTCTCAACTAGCCTACCTGGTTAAATAAAGGTGTTCTCAACTAGCCTACCTGGTTAAATAAAGGTGTTCTCAACTAGCCTACCTGGTTAAATAAAGGTGTTCTCAACTAGCCTACCTGGTTAAATAAAGGTGTTCTCAACTAGCCTACCTGGTTAAATAAAGGTGTTCTCAACTAGCCTACCTGGTTAAATAAAGGTGTTCTCAACTAGCCTACCTGGTTAAATAAAGGTGTTCTCAACTAGCCTACCTGGTTAAATAAAGGTGTTCTCAACTAGCCTACCTGGTTAAATAAAGGTGTTCTCAACTAGCCTACCTGGTTAAATAAAGGTGTTCTCAACTAGCCTACCTGGTTAAATAAAGGTGTTCTCAACTAGCCTACCTGGTTAAATAAAGGTGTTCTCAACTAGCCTACCTGGTTAAATAAAGGTGTTCTCAACTAGCCTACCTGGTTAAATAAAGGTGTTCTCAACTAGCCTACCTGGTTAAATAAAGGTGTTCTCAACTAGCCTACCTGGTTAAATAAAGGTGTTTTCAACTAGGGCTTGTCCGTACTGAGGGCTTGGCGTACTGAGGGCTTGTCGTACTGAGGGCTTGTCGTACTGAGGGGCTTGTCGTACTGAGGGCTTGTCGTACTGAGGGGCTTGGCGTACTGAGGGCTTGGCGTACTGAGGGCTTGTCGTACTGAGGGCTTGGCGTACTGAGGGCTTGGCGTACTGAGGGCTTGTCGTACTAAGGGCTTGGCGTACGGAGGGCTTGGCGTACTGAGGGCTTGTCGTACTGAGGGCTTGTCGTACTGAGGGCTTGGCGTACTGAGGGCTTGGCGTACTGAGGGCTTGTCGTACTGAGGGCTTGGCGTACTGAGGGCTTGTCGTACTGAGGGCTTGGCGTACTGAGGGCTTGGCGTACTGAGGGCTTGGCGTACTGAGGGCTTGGCGTACTGAGGGCTTGTCGTACTGAGGGCTTGGCGTACTGAGGGCTTGTCGTACTGAGGGCTTGGCGTACTGAGGGCTTGTCGTACTGAGGGCTTGTCGTACTGAGGGCTTGTCGTACTGAGGGCTTGTCGTACTGAGGGCTTGTCGTACTGAGGGCTTGTCGTACTGAGGGCTTGTCGTACTGAGGGCTTGTCGTACTGAGGGCTTGTCGTACTGAGGGCTTGTCGTACTGAGGGCTTGTCGTACTGAGGGCTTGGCGTACTGAGGGCTTGTCGTACTGAGGGCTTGTCGTACTGAGGGCTTGTCGTACTGAGGGCTTGTCGTACTGAGGGCTTGGCGTACTGAGGGCTTGGCGTACTGAGGGCTTGTCGTACTGAGGGCTTGGCGTACTGAGGGCTTGGCGTACTGAGGGCTTGTCGTACTGAGGGCTTGTCGTACTGAGGGCTTGGCATACTGAGGGCTTGTCGTACTGAGGGCTTGTCGTACTGAGGGCTTGTCGTACTGAGGGCTTGGCGTACTGAGGGCTTGTCGTACTGAGGGCTTGTCGTACTGAGGGCTTGGCGTACTGAGGGCTTGTCGTACTGAGGGCTTGGCGTACTGAGGGCTTGTCGTACTGAGGGCTTTGCGTACTGAGGGCTTGGCGTACTGAGGGCTTGGCGTACTGAGGGCTTGTCGTACTGAGGGCTTGGCGTACTGAGGGCTTGGCGTACTGAGGGCTTGTCGTACTGAGGGCTTGGCGTACTGAGGGCTTGGCGTACTGAGGGCTTGGCGTACTGAGGGCTTGTCGTACTGAGGGCTTGGCGTACTGAGGGCTTGTCGTACTGAGGGCTTGGCGTACTGAGGGCTTGTCGTACTGAGGGCTTGTCGTACTGAGGGCTTGGCGTACTGAGGGCTTGTCGTACTGAGGGCTTGGCGTACTGAGGGCTTGTCGTACTGAGGGCTTGGCGTACTGAGGGCTTGGCGTACTGAGGGCTTGTCGTACTGAGGGCTTGGCGTACTGAGGGCTTGTCGTACTGAGGGCTTGGCGTACTGAGGGCTTGTCGTACTGAGGGCTTGTCGTACTGAGGGCTTGGCGTACTGAGGGCTTGTCGTACTGAGGGCTTGTCGTACTGAGGGCTTGTCGTACTGAGGGCTTGGCGTACTGAGGGCTTGGCGTACTGAGGGCTTGGCATACTGTTATGTGTGGATAGTGCAAGTCTCTCTGTCTTTCTGGTTTGTTTTGCTATTGAGTGCAATGCTACCCCAGCGTCCAATACCCAATATCCCATGAAGCGTCCTGTTGGTGAAATGTGTGTGTCTCTGATTTAACCTGAATATGAATCCTTAGATAAGCACTTTGATTAGGAGAAACCTTTTTAAATGAGCACTTATTTTCATCAGCAGACTCTACAGTACATTAGTGACCTGGAATGAACTGCTTTGTGTACTAATAGTGTGAAGTGCAACAACATTCTCATCTGGGTAGATAAATGAGCTACAAACATGGATTCCATTTTTTTTCACGACCACATGTGTGTGTGTGTGTGTGTGTGTGTGTGTGTGTGTGTGTGTGTGTGTGTGTGTGTGTGTGTGTGTGTGTGTGTGTGTGTGTGTGTGTGTGTGTGTGTGTGTGTGTGTGTGTGTGTGTGTGTGTGTGTGTGTGTGTGTGTGCTTGTCTCTTTCGTCATTAACATTGTTTATGAGAATACATCACATTAGGCGTCTGTAATGGCTTGCCTGTACGTCTTCAGTTAAAAGCATGTACCGGCCGCTCGTGATAAACGGATGAGTCATCCAGCGCTTCCACTTTCAAAGCAGCCCTTGTCTGTCCAGCATTACTAGTAAGCCGCGAGAAGAAGAAAAAACACCTTGCTCAAAGAAAAGCCCAGGAAGCTCTTGTTATTTATTTGCTTTGATGACTATGAGGCAATGGGCTGAGTGGACGTGTTGGGTAGCCTGGATGTGTTGGGCTCAGTGGAGGTGTTGGGTAGCCTGGAGCTGTTGGGTAGCCTGGATGTGTTGGGCTCAGTGGAGGTGTTGGGTAGCCTGGAGCTGTTGGGTAGCCTGGATGTGTTGGGCTCAGTGGAGGTGTTGGGTAGCCTGGATGTGTTGGGCTGAGTGGACGTGTTGGGTAGCCTGGAGCTGTTGGGTAGCCTGGATGTGTTGGGCTTAGTGGAGGTGTTGGGTAGCCTGGAGCTGTTGGGTAGCCTGGATGTGTTGGGCTTAGTGGAGGTGTTGGGTAGCCTGGAGCTGTTGGGCAGCCTGGAAGTGTTGGGTAGATTGGAGCTGTTGGGCAGCCTGGAAGTGTTGGGTAGCCTGGAGGTGTTGGGCAGCCTGGATGTGTTGGGCTCAGTGGAGGTGTTGGGCAGCCTGGATGTGTTGGGCTCAGTGGAGCTGTTGGGCAGCCTGGATGTGTTGGGCTCAGTGGAAGTGTCGGCAGTCTGGAAGTCTTGGGCAGTCTGGAAGTGTTTGGCAGTCTGGAAGTGTTGGGCAGTCTGGAAGTGTTGGGCAGTCTGGAAGTGTTGGGCAGTCTGGAGGTGTTGGGAAGTCTGGAAGTGTTGGGCAGTCTGGAGGTGTTGGGCAGTCTGGAAGTGTTGGGCAGTCTGGAAGTGTTGGGCAGTCTGGAAGTGTTGGGCAGTCTGGAGGTGTTGGGCAGTCTGGAAGTGTTGGGCAGTCTGGAATGTTGGGCAGTCTGGAAGTGTTGGGCACCTATTCATGTTATATAGCTCTCTTCAGGGGCCAAGACCTCAAAAACAACACTATCAAGCCTGGTTGGAGTGGCTATTCACTGAGCACCACATGAACTGATCAGGAACTACTCTGTACCCTAGTGAATAGAGTACATAAAGGTTCTGCCCTGGAGAAGGACAGAACCCTATGACACATCCACAGAAACCCTAAGAGCATGGTTTACAGCTTCGGGGGACTGAGTGGCGCAGCGGTCTAAGGCACTGCGTCACAGTGCTAGAGGCGTTCACTAACAGACCCGGGTTCGATCCCGGGCTTGACTAGCCATGATCGGGAGCCCCATAGGGCAGTGCACAATTGGCCCAGCGTCGGGTTGGTTTGGCCGTCATTGTAAATAAGAATTTGTTGTTAAACTGACTTGCCTGGTTAAATAAAGGTTAAATAAATAAAACAGCCGTGTGCTTTAAGTGCTGCAGGTGCTATTCATTCAGTCAGTCTGTGAAGATTAAAATACCCCCCTGACAGAGAGCCAGTGCCTCTGACGGCCATGATTTAAGGCGGATAATTCATCTCACAAGGCAAAAGTAGAAGGGTGATTGATTACAGGGCTACTCTGAAACTCTCTGAAAACTCCATGATGATAACATGATGAGGCATTCCAGCAAATTACGAATTCATTCAATTTCAGGTGATCTGTACTACATAAAAATGAGGAATTGATTCAGTGGGGGTGAACGACAGGTAAGTTCTAAATCAAAGTCAACCCATTGCATTTGGTAGCATCTTTGTTTGTGGTGAAGTATCTCGCATCAAAATCATAATCTCTTTGGTGGTATCAAATGAGGACTTTCTCACTATAACTTACAGAGTGGTATAATATCATAATGTTTAAATAAGTCTGTTGAGATAAGCATAGCCCCTTGAAAAAACTGAAGAAAAAAAAATATATATATATATATTATTTGTTGAAAAAAAAAATTGGGCCTGGGCCTTTACTAGTATTAGTAGACTGATATAAACGTCTGTAGCGCGTGCAAAAACATTATTTCAGCATATCAATTTTGGCAAAAAAGGTAGTAACATAATTAAGAACAGTATCTTGCAGGATTCACTAGTTATAATTGTAAGAGTTGTTGCCTTGTCTCTCTATGTTCCATTCTCTGTGATTGTCATTCTAACGGTATCCATAAAGAACCTCTCCTCAAAAATACTAATCATAAAGGTGTTGTCACGCCCTGGTCAAAGTATTTTGTGTTTATCTTTATGTATTTGGTCAGGCCAGGGTGTGGCATGGGGTTTTTGTATTGGGGTGTGTTTTGTCTTGGGGTTTTGGTGTTAGTATTGGGATTGTAGCGTAGGTGGTTATCTAGCTAAGTCTATGGCTGTCTGGAGTGGTTCTCAATTAGAGGCAGGTGTTTATCGTTGTCTCTGATTGGGAACCATATTTAGGCAGCCATATTCTTTGAGTTTGTCGTGGGTGATTGTCCTATTTGTCTTGATGTCCTTGTTTAGGTTAGTTTGCACCAGATAGGCTGTTTCGGTTTCGTTTATTGTTTTTGTTCGTGTAAGTTCGTGTTTCTTTGTTTCATTAAACATGAATCTCAATCAACACGCTGCGTTTTGGTCCGATCCTTGTTCTACCTCTTCGTCAGAGGAGGATATAGAAGAAAACCGTAACAGGTGTGAAGTAATGGGAAAAGACACAAAACACCCACGTCATATAATATATAAAGTATTACACTGGGCCTTTACTAGTCCTGTATAAACAGACCTTTACTAGTCCTGTATTAACAGACCTTTACTAGTCCTGTATTACTAGTCCTGTATTAACAGACCTTTACTAGTCCTGTATTAGCAGACCTTTACTAGTCCTGTATTAACAGACCTTTACTAGTCCTGTATTAACAGACCTTTACTAGTCCTGTATTACTAGTCCTGTATTAACAGACCTTTACTAGTCCTGTATTACTAGTCCTGTATTACTAGTCCTGTATTACTAGTCCTGTATTACTAGTCCTGTATTACTAGTCCTGTATTACTAGTCCTGTATTACTAGTCCTGTATTACTAGTCCTGTATTAAGAGACCTTTACTAGTCCTGTATTAACAGGCCTTTACTAGTCCTGTATTAACAGACCTTTACTAGTCCTGTATTACTAGTCCTGTATTAACAGACCTTTACTAGTCCTGTATTACTAGTCCTGTATTAACAGACCTTTACTAGTCCTGTATTAGCAGACCTTTACTAGTCCTGTATTAACAGACCTTTACTAGTACTGTATTACTAGTCCTGTATTAATAGACATTTACTAGTCCTGTATTAACAGGCCTTTACTTGTCCTGTATTAACAGACCTTTTCTAGTCCTGCATTAACAGACCTTTACTAGTCCTGTATTAACAGACCTTTACTAGTCCTGTATTACTAGTCCTGTATTAACAGACCTTTACTAGTCCTGTATTAACAGACCTTTTCTAGTCCTGTATTAACAGACCTTTACTAGTCCTGTATTACTAGTCCTGTATTAACAGACCTTTACTAGTCCTGTATTACTAGTCCTGTATTAAGAGACCTTTACTAGTCCTGTATTAAGAGACCTTTACTAGTCCTGTATTAAGAGACCTTTACTAGTCCTGTATTAAGAGACCTTTACTAGTCCTGTATTAACAGGCCTTTACTAGTCCTGTATTGACAGACCTTTACTAGTCCTGTATTACTAGTCCTGTATTAACAGACCTTTACTAGTCCTGTATTAACAGACCTTAACTAGTCCTGTATTACTAGTCCTGTATTACTAGTCCTGTATTAACAGACCTTTACTAGTCCTGTATTACTAGTCCTGTATTACTAGTCCTGTATTACTAGTCCTGTATTAACAGGCCTTTACTAGTCCTGTATTAACAGACCTTTACTAGTCCTGTATTAACAGACCTTTACTAGTCCTGTATTACTAGTCCTGTATTAACAGACCTTTACTAGTCCTGTATTAACAGGCCTTTACTAGTCCTGTATTACTAGTCCTGTATTAACAGACCTTTACTAGTCCTGTATTAACAGACCTTTACTAGTCCTGCATTACTAGTCCTGTATTAACAGACCTTTACTAGTCCTGTATTAACAGACCTTTACTAGTCCTGTATTACTAGTCCTGTATTAACAGACCTTTACTAGTCCTGTATTACTAGTCCTGTATTAACAGACCTTTACTAGTCCTGTATTAACAGACCTTTACTAGTCCTGTATTACTAGTCCTGTATTAACATACCTTTACTAGTCCTGTATTAACAGACCTTTACTAGTCCTGTATTAGCAGACCGTTACTAGTCCTGTATTACTAGTCCTGTATTAACAGACCTTTACTAGTCCTGTATTAACAGACCTTTACTAGTCCTGTATTACTAGTCCTGTATTAAGAGACCTTTACTAGTCCTGTATTAACAGACCTTTACTAGTCCTGTATTAACAGACCTTAACTAGTCCTGTATTACTAGTCCTGTATTAACAGACCTTTACTAGTCCTGTATTAACAGACCTTAACTAGTCCTGTATTACTAGTCCTGTATTAACAGACCTTTACTAGTCCTGTATTAACAGACCTTTACTAGTCCTGTATTACTAGTCCTGTATTAAGAGACCTTTACTAGTCCTGTATTAACAGACCTTTACTAGTCCTGTATTACTAGTCCTGTATTAAGAGACCTTTACTAGTCCTGTATTAACAGACCTTTACTAGTCCTGTATTAACAGACCTTAACTAGTCCTGTATTACTAGTCCTGTATTAACAGACCTTTACTAGTCCTGTATTAACAGACCTTAACTAGTCCTGTATTACTAGTCCTGTATTAACAGACCTTTACTAGTCCTGTATTAACAGACCTTTACTAGTCCTGTATTACTAGTCCTGTATTAAGAGACCTTTACTAGTCCTGTATTAACAGACCTTTACTAGTCCTGTATTACTAGTCCTGTATTAACAGACCTTTACTAGTCCTGTATTACTAGTCCTGTATTAAGAGACCTTTACTAGTCCTGTATTAACAGACCTTTACTAGTCCTGTATTAACAGACCTGTACTAGTCCTGTATTAGCAGACTGATATAGACCTCCACAGGCAAAAATACTTTTTCTACATCCCCCCACAACAAAAATAAATCGCAGCACAGTCACCCCCAAACTACTTCCCATGGCTATTCTCAGTAGTACAACAATTACTGATGAAAGGTATAGGTCTGTTGTGAAAATGGTCCTTTGGCTGGATATCACCAGTTTCTAGAGCAGGATTCTCGTCATATGTTTACATGTAACCTGCTCATTCCAACAGACCTTTGGTTGCAGAGAGGAGGAGGACCATCAACAGTGAATTCATCTTCACCGTCTTTTTCACACACACGTACACACACACACACACACACACACACACACACACACACACACACACACACACACACACACACACACACACACACACACACACACACACGTACACACACACACACACACACACACACACACACACACACACACACACACACACACACACACACACACACACACACACACACACACACACACACACACACACACACACACACACACACACACACACACACACACAGGTACACACACACACACACACACACAAAGAAATTAAAGCTATTGTTTTCCACAGCAAATCTGTCACCATTCCCTTTGATATTCACGAACATCCAATTGTCTTGGGGAGATGTAAGTTTAAACAAGAAAGCCTGGAACAGGGGCTTGTGGGACTGTTCTACAATGTTAACCAGCTCTATGCTCAGTTTTAGACACAACCCTGGTGTCAGGTTGTGGAACGCACTACCTCGTTCCAGAAAAAGACAGACAGAAACAGGTGGACAGACACACAGCCATTGTTTCCACGGGGTAATTACTTTGGAGGGCTTGCGGGCAAATGTCAATTTCAAAACTAGTCCAGGGAAAAATTCACCTTCCTGTTATTATTATTATTCCTGTTATTCTGAACACCATCAGAGGCTGTGCCTTTGATTAACGACCCCAGCTCAGACCCTCCCGTCCCCGTCACCCCTCCTCCACTGAACCCCTACCCCAGCTCTGCCCCCCCCCCCCCCCCCCCCAGCTCTGCTCCAATACACAGAGGTGTATCAAAAACCTGGCATTAAGAATGAATGGAGTGTGTCCTTATAGTATTAATTAAGCAGGATGTTATTAAGTTCAGGTGGCAGTCATAATAAAGCCAGTGACCCTGTAATTCATCAGCGTGAGGCCGGTGGAGGCCTAGCTAATGTTGGCCTTTCACTGACCCACATCCAAACATGCCGAACCAGCACCGGACATGCCACACCAAGAGGAATCAAATCGAGCCAAAAGCGGACCAACAGATGGTTACTGAATATGGCTACATAGTCCAATCAGATTAATATACAACAACACAATGTCCATTATCACCAATCAAACTACCAGCTGCTGGTTCCCTCCCAGAGACATTGGCCCTATCTGTCCAGTCAATAAATGAATCATTGCAGGAAACTATTCAAGTGCTAATTGAAAACATTCAGCACTTCACATTATTAGCAGATATGCCAGGAGAAGGGCAAGGAGAGAGGAGAAGAGAGCAAGGGAAGAGACCATGAAAAACTGGTCTATCTCCTATCGAGTTCATCAGTTGTTTTCCTCTGGGAAAAGTGAAACAGAGAGAGAAGGTGAGAAAGTGAGAAGTTGAGATCTTCGGCTTTCATTGTGTGTGTGTGTGTGTGTGTGTGTGTGTGTGTGTGTGTGTGTGTGTGTGTGTGTGTGTGTGTGTGTGTGTGTGTGTGTGTGTGTGTGTGTGTGTCATAGGGCTGGGAAATAGACAAAGAGGGAGAATATGTGAGCGAGAGAGAGAGCGGTAGAGAGAGAGAGAGAGAGCGGTAGAGAGAGAGAGAGAGCGGTAGAGAGAGCGAGAGCGGTAGAGAGAGAGTGAGAAAGAGCGGTGGAGGGAGAGAGAGAGCTAGAGAGACAGAGAGAGAGATTGAGAGAGAGAGTGAGAGAGAGAGTGAGAGAGAGCGGTAAAAGAGAGAGAGAGAGAGAGAGAGAGAGAGAGTGAGAAAGAGCGGTGGAGGGAGAGAGAGAGCTAGAGAGACAGAGAGAGACAGAGAGAGAGAGTGAGAGAGAGAGTGAGAGAGAGAGTGAGAGAGAGTGGTAAAAGAGAGAGAGAGAGAGAGTGAGAAAGAGCGGTGGAGGGAGAGAGAGAGCTAGAGAGACAGAGAGAGACAGAGAGAGAGAGTGAGAGAGAGAGTGAGAGAGAGAGTGAGAGAGAGCGGTAAATGAGAGAGAGAGAGCGGTAGAGAGAGAGAGAGTGAGAAAGAGCGGTGGAGGGAGAGAGAGAGCTAGAGAGACAGAGAGAGACAGAGAGAGAGAGTGAGAGAGAGAGTGAGAGAGAGAGAGTGAGAGAGAGCGGTAAAAGAGAGAGAGAGAGCGGTAGAGAGAGAGAGAGTGAGAAAGAGCGGTGGAGGGAGAGAGAGAGCTAGAGAGACAGAGAGAGACAGAGAGAGAGAGTGAGAGAGAGAGTGAGAGAGAGAGTGAGAGAGTGAGAGAGAGCGGTAAATGAGAGAGAGAGAGCGGTAGAGAGAGAGAGAGTGAGAAAGAGCGGTGGAGGGAGAGAGAGAGCTAGAGAGACAGAGAGACAGAGAGAGAGAGTGAGAGAGAGAGTGAGAGAGAGAGAGTGAGAGAGAGCGGTAAAAGAGAGAGAGAGAGAGAAAGCGCTCAAATGAGTCTGACATAAATAACAGTAAATTAAATAATAAAATGCTCTTAATTTTCCTGATCACGGCGCCTCCTAAATTATAACCATTAACAGATGTTGGCCCCCCGAGCCAAAGACACTGACAGGATTAATGTCCTGGCCCGCCCCTCGTCACTGCAACATCGTTACCGTGGGAGACAGAAATCGAGGAAACGGTGTCCTGCACTGGTACAGTATTAGTACCACTTAGTTTCCTGGAAAGAGCCAGAGAGGAGGAGTGGAGAGAGACACTGGTGCCATAGCTGCAACGTCAAAACACATTTCACACTGCATATGAACCTATTTCAGAGACCCAGCCCAGGTCAAAACACATTTCACACCGCATGTGAACCTATTTCAGAGACCCAGCCCAGGTCAAAACGCATTTCACACTGCATATGAACCTATTTCAGAGACCCAGCCCAGGTCAAAACACATTTCACACCGCATGTGAACCTATTTCAGAGACCCAGCCCAGGTCAAAACACATACTGTAGGTTCGCATATGAACCTATTTCAGAGACCCAGCCCAGGTCAAAACGCATTTCACACCGCATGTGAACCTATTTCAGAGACCCAGCCCAGGTCAAAACGCATTTCACACCGCATGTGAACCTATTTCAGAGACCCAGCCCAGGTCAAAACGCATTTCACACCGCATGTGAACCTATTTCAGAGACCCAGCCCAGGTCAAAACGCATTTCACACCGCATGTGAACCTATTTCAGAGACCCAGCCCAGGTCAAAACGCATTTCACACCGCATGTGTACCTATTTCAGAGACCAAGCCCAGGTCAAAACGCATTTCACACCGCATGTGAACCTATTTCAGAGACCCAGCCCAGGTCAAGACGCATTTCACACCGCATGTGAACCTATTTCAGAGACCCAGCCCAGGTCAAAACGCATTTCACACAGCATGTGAACCTATTTCAGCGACCCAGCCAAGGTCAAAACGCATTTCACACCGCATGTGAACCTATTTCAGAGACCCAGCCCAGGTCAAAACCCGGGCATTTAACTAGAGGGGGGCAGGGGGGAGAACTGATGCTCATTCCCAGCTAATATGATGCATAATGAGATGAGGCCAGTCTGCGACCTCTTCGACCTGATCAGGAACTACTCTGTATCTTAGTGAATAGAGTATATAAAGGTGCTGCCATGGAGAAGGACAGAACCCTATGACACATCCACAGAAACCCTGAGAGGCAAGGTTCACAGCTTCGGGGGACTGAGTGACCAAGCGGTCTAAGGTGCTTCCATATGGTTCGAATGAGTGGGTTCCACCGGCTGACCTGAAGTGGTATTTGATGGTTGAACATCCATTTATTTATTTTATTTATTTTACCTTTATTTAACCAGGCAAGTCAGTTAAAAACAAATTCTTATTTTCAATGACAGCCTAGGAACAGTGGGTTAACTGCCAGTTCAGGGGCAGAACGACAGATTTGTACCTTGTCAGCTCGGAGGTTTGAACTTGCAACCTTCCGGTTACTAGTCCAACACGCTAACCACTAGGCTACCTGCCACCTCTACACTCTAACCACTAGGCTACCTGCCACCTCTACACTCTAACCACTAGGCTACCTGCCACCATCTACACTCTAACCACTAGGCTACCCTGCCACCTCTACACTCTAACCACTAGGCTACCCTGCCACCTCTACACTCTAACCACTAGGCTACCCTGCCACCTCTACACTCTAACCACTAGGCTACCTGCCACCTCTACACTCTAACCACTAGGCTACCCTGCCACCTCTACACTCTAACCACTAGGCTACCCTGCCACCTCTACACTCTAACCACTAGGCTACCCTGCCACCTCTACACTCTAACCACTAGGCTACCCTGCCACCTCTACACTCTAACCACTAGGCTACCCTGCCACCTCTACACTCTAACCACTAGGCTACCCTGCCACCTCTACACTCTAACCACTAGGCTACCCTGCCACCTCTACACTCTAACCACTAGGCTACCCTGCCACCTCTACACTCTAACCACTAGGCTACCTGCCACCTCTACACTCTAACCACTAGGCTACCTGCCAGCATCTACACTCTAACCACTAGGCTACCCTGCCACCTCTACACTCTAACCACTAGGCTACCCTGCAACCTCTACACTCTAACCACTAGGCTACCCTGCCACCTCTACACTCTAACCACTAGGCTACCTGCCACCTCTACACTCTAACCACTAGGCTACCTGCCACCTCTACACTCTAACCACTAGGCTACCCTGCCACCTCTACACTCTAACCACTAGGCTACCCTGCCACCTCTACACTCTAACCACTAGGCTACCCTGCCACCTCTACACTCTAACCACTAGGCTACCCTGCCACCTCTACACTCTAACCACTAGGCTACCCTGCCACCTCTACACTCTAACCACTAGGCTACCTGCCACCTCTACACTCTAACCACTAGGCTACCTGCCAGCATCTACACTCTAACCACTAGGCTACCCTGCCACCTCTACACTCTAACCACTAGGCTACCCTGCCACCTCTACACTCTAACCACTAGGCTACCCTGCCACCTCTACACTCTAACCACTAGGCTACCCTGCCACCTCTACACTCTAACCACTAGGCTACCTGCCACCTCTACACTCTAACCACTAGGCTACCTGCCACCTCTACACTCTAACCACTAGGCTACCCTGCCACCTCTACACTCTAACCACTAGGCTACCCTGCCACCTCTACACTCTAACCACTAGGCTACCCTGCCACCTCTACACTCTAACCACTAGGCTACCCTGCCACCTCTACACTCTAACCACTAGGCTACCTGCCACCTCTACACTCTAACCACTAGGCTACCTGCCAGCATCTACACTCTAACCACTAGGCTACCCTGCCACCTCTACACTCTAACCACTAGGCTACCTGCCACCTCTACACTCTAACCACTAGGCTACCTGCCAGCATCTACACTCTAACCACTAGGCTACCTGCCACCTCTACACTCTAACCACTAGGCTACCTGCCAGCATCTACACTCTAACCACTAGGCTACCCTGCCACCTCTACACTCTAACCACTAGGCTACCCTGCCACCTCTACACTCTAACCACTAGGCTACCCTGCCACCTCTACACTCTAACCACTAGGCTACCCTGCCACCTCTACACTCTAACCACTAGGCTACCCTGCCACCTCTACACTCTAACCACTAGGCTACCTGCCACCTCTACACTCTAACCACTAGGCTACCCTGCCACCTCTACACTCTAACCACTAGGCTACCCTGCCACCTCTACACTCTAACCACTAGGCTACCCTGCCACCTCTACACTCTAACCACTAGGCTACCCTGCCACCCATATTAGTGGACTGTGTGGATGACTGGCACTGACGGATGTGTGGCGATGGGGATTATCTCGAAGCCATAAAGCAGCTCATGTCACCTTGAAGCATAACATTGTTGACCTGTCACACCCCCTGAGGGGGAAGAAATCAATTGAGTGTTAGAGCTCCCTCTGAGTCCAAATAGGAACAGGGGGGGGGCAGATAGTGGCCAGGACTCAGACGTTACAGAGACATTTACCAGACATTACAGAAATGTTACCCAGACATCACTGAGACATTACAGAAATGTTACCCAGACATGACTGAGACATTACAGAAATGTTACCCAGACATGACTGAGACATTACAGAAATGTTACCCAGACATGACTGAGACATTACAGAAATGTTACCCAGACATGACTGAGACATTACAGAAATGTTACCCAGACATCACTGAGACATTACAGAAATGTTACCCAGACATCACCGAGACATTACAGAAATGTTACCCAGACATGACTGAGACATTACAGAAATGTTACCCAGACATCACCGAGACATTACAGAAATGTTACCCAGACATCACTGAGACATTACAGAAATGTTACCCAGATATCACTGAGACATTACAGAAATGTTACCCAGACATCACTGAGACATTACAGAAATGTTACCCAGACATCACTGAGACATTACAGAAATGTTACCCAGACATCACTGAGACATTACAGAAATGTTACCCAGACATGACTGAGACATTACAGAAATGTTACCCAGACATGACTGAGACATTACAGAAATGTTACCCAGACATTACTGAGACATTACAGAAATGTTACCCAGACATTACTGAGACATTACAGAAATGTTACCCAGATATCACTGAGACATTACAGAAATGTTACCCAGACATCACTGAGACATTACAGAAATGTTACCCAGACATTACTGAGACATTACAGAAATGTTACCCAGACATCACCGTGTCTCTGATATGAGACCCAATCTGTCTGTCAAGAGGAGAGGAGAAGCCCTGCATCAGTGTCTCTGATATGAGACACGCTGTTATTGAGACAAGGGGGAAGACTATCACAGAGGAACATAATATTTCCGAGAGAGAGAGAATGTGATGTCATCCGTCATACCTGACCTTTCTTTTATGAGCGTGCCGTTTTCCAATTACATAATGACACTAACACTTACTATAGTGTGACTGACCAACGCCACTGGAGTGATCTCTCTCTGTCCAGAGCAAACTGCAGCTGCCTGCCAGGCTGAATCAGATCAGGTTCGGGACAGGGAGACAGTTAACATCTCTACAGTCAAGTTGATAGAGATGGCAAACTTACGGGCGCAGTTAAAGTATTTTAATGGTCGATTGTGATTTGCTTCAGTAGCTAAAGCATATTGGAGCAGGCAGTTAGTCAGATGCAAATTAACCCCCCCCCCCCAACATATTGAAACAGATACTTATTTCCCCAGTTCCCTAGTCCAACCCCATTGACAACTTACAAGTTAAATCATTTTTCTAGAGGGGGTGGTCTAGAGGGGGTGGTCTAGAGGGTGTCCTGGGGTGGTCTAGAGGGGGTGGTCTAGAGGGTGTCCTGGGGTGGTCTAGAGGGTGTGGTCTAGAGGGGGTGGTCTAGAGGGGGTGTTCTAGAGGGGGTGGTCTAGAGGGGGTGGTCTAGAGGGTGTCCTGGGGTGGTCTAGAAGGTGTCCTGGGGTGGTCTAGAGTGTGTCCTGGGGTGGCCTAGAGGGTGGCCTGGGGTGGTCTAGAGGGTGTGGTCTAGAGGGTGTCCTGGGGTGGTCTAGAGGGTGGCCTGGGGTGGTCTAGAGGGGGTGGTCTAGAGGGTGTCCTGGGGTGGTCTAGAGGGTGTGGTCTAGAGGGGGTGGTCTAGAGGGGGTGTTCTAGAGGGGGTGGTCTAGAGGGGGTGGTCTAGAGGGTGTCCTGGGGTGGTCTAGAAAGTGTCCTGGGGTGGTCTAGAGTGTGTCCTGGGGTGGCCTAGAAGGTGGCCTGGGGTGGTCTAGAGGGTGTGGTCTAGAGGGGGTGGTCTAGAGGGTGGCCTGGGGTGGTCTAGAGGGGGTGGTCTAGAGGGTGGCCTGGGGTGGTCTAGAGGGGGTGGTCTAGAGGGGGTGGTCTAGAGGGTGTCCTGGGGTGGTCTAGAGGGTGTCCTGGGGTGGTCTAGAGGGTGGCCTGGGGTGGTCCAGAGGGTGTCCTGGGGTGGTCTAGAGGGTGACCTGGGGTGGTCTAGAGGGTGGCCTGGGGTGGTCTAGAGGATGTCCTGGATCAGCTTCGGGACAGGGAGACAGTTAAAATCTTTACAGTCAAGTTGATAGAGATGACAAACTTACGGCGCAGTTAAAGTATTTTAATGGTCGATTGTGATTTGCTTCAGTAGCTAAAGCATATTGGAGCAGGCAGTTAGTCAGATGCAAATTAACCCCCCCCCCCCCCCAACATATTGAAACAGATACTTATTTCCCCAGTTCCCTAGTCCAACCCCATTGACAACTTACAAGTTAAATCATTTTTCTAGAAGGGGTGGAGGGGGTGGTCTAGAGGGGGTGGTCTAGAGCGTGTCCTGGGGTGGTCTAGAGGGGGTGGTCTAGAGGGTGTCCTGGGGTGGTCTAGAGGGTGTGGTCTAGAGGGGGTGGTCTAGAGGGGGTGGTCTAGAGGGTGTCCTGGGGTGGTCTAGAGGGTGGCCTGGGGTGGTCTAGAGGGGGTGGTCTAGAGGGGGTGGTCTAGAGGGTGTCCTGGGGTGGTCTAGAAGGTGTCCTGGGGTGGTCTAGAGTGTGTCCTGGGGTGGCCTAGAGGGTGGCCTGGGGTGGTCTAGAGGGGGTGGTCTAGAGGGTGTCCTGGGGTGGTCTAGAGGGTTTGGTCTAGAGGGGGTGGTCTAGAGGGGGTGGTCTAGAGGGTGTCCTGGGGTGGTCTAGAGGGTGGCCTGGGGTGGTCTAGAGGGGGTGGTCTAGAGGGTGTCCTGGGGTTGTCTAGAGGGTGTGGTCTAGAGGGGGTGGTCTAGAGGGGGTGTTCTAGAGGGGGTGGTCTAGAGGGTGTCCTGGGGTGGTCTAGAGGGTGTGGTCTACAGGGTGTGGTCTAGAGGGTGTGGTCTAGAGGGGGTGGTCTAGAGGGTGGCCTGGGGTGGTCTAGAGGGGGTGGTCTAGAGGGTGGCCTGGGGTGGTCTAGAGGGTGGCCTGGGGTGGTCTAGAGGGGGTGGTCTAGAGGGGGTGGTCTAGAGGGTGTCCTGGGGTGGTCTAGAGGGTGTCCTGGGGTGGTCTAGAGGGTGGCCTGGGGTGGTCTAGAGGGGGTGGTCTAGAGGGTGTCCTGGGGTTGTCTAGAGGGTGTGGTCTAGAGGGGGTGGTCTAGAGGGTGTCCTGGGGTGGTCTAGAGGGTGTGGTCTACAGGGTGTGGTCTAGAGGGGGTGGTCTAGAGGGGGTGGTCTAGAGGGTGGCCTGGGGTGGTCTAGAGGGGGTGGTCTAGAGGGTGGCCTGGGGTGGTCTAGAGGGTGGCTTGGTGTGGTCTAGAGGGGGTGGTCTAGAGGGGGTGGTCTAGAGGGTGTCCTGGGGTGGTCTAGAGGGTGTCCTGGGGTGGTCTAGAGGGTGGCCTGGGGTGGTCCAGAGGGTGACCTGGAGTGGTCTAGAGGGGGTGGTCTAGAGGGTGTCCTGGGGTGGTCTAGAGGGTGTGGTCTAGAGGGGGTGGTCTAGAGGGGGTGGTCTAGAGGGTGTCCTGGGGTGGTCTAGAGGGGGTGGTCTAGAGGGTGTCCTGGGGTGGTCTAGAGGGTGGCCTGGGGTGGTCTAGAGGGTGTCCTGGGGTGGTCTAGAGGGTGTGGTCTAGAGGGGGTGGTCTAGAGGGGGTGTTCTAGAGGGGGTGGTCTAGAGGGTGTCCTGGGGTGGTCTAGAGGGTGTGGTCTACAGGGTGTGGTCTAGAGGGTGTGGTCTAGAGGGGGTGGTCTAGAGGGTGGCCTGGGGTGGTCTAGAGGGGGTGGTCTAGAGGGTGTCCTGGGGTGGTCTAGAGGGTGTCCTGGGGTGGTCTAGAGGGTGGCCTGGGGTGGTCCAGAGCGTGTCCTGGAGTGGTCTAGAGGGTGCCCTGGGGTGGTGTAGAGGGTGGCCTGGGGTGGTCTAGAGGGTGTCCTGGGGTGGTCTAGAGGGTGGCCTGGGGTGGTCTAGAGGGTGTCCTGGATCAGCTTCGGGACAGGGAGACAGTTAAAATCTTAACAGTCAAGTTGATAGAGATGGCAAACTTACGGCGCAGTTAAAGTATTTTAATGGTCGATTGTGATTTGCTTCAGTAGCTAAAGCATATTGGAGCAGGCAGTTAGTCAGATGCAAATTACCCCCCCCCCAACATATTGATACAGATACTTATTTCCCCAGTTCCCTAGTCCAACCCCATTGACAACTTACAAGTTAAATCATTTTTCTAGAGGGGGTGGTCTAGAGGGGGTGGTCTAGAGAGGGTGGTCTAGAGGGTGTCCTGGGGTGGTCTAGAGGGTGGCCTGGGGTGGTCTAGAGGGGGTGGTCTAGAGGGTGTCCTGGGGTGGTCTAGAGGGTGTGGTCTAGAGGGGGTGGTCTAGAGGGGGTGTTCTAGAGGGGGTGGTCTAGAGGGGGTGGTCTAGAGGGTGTCCTGGGGTGGTCTACAAGGTGTCCTGGGGTGGTCTAGAGTGTGTCCTGGGGTGGCCTAGAGGGTGGCCTGGGGTGGTCTAGAGGGGGTGGTCTAGAGGGTGTCCTGGGGTGGTCTAAAGGGGGTGATCTAGAGGGGGTGGTTTAGAGGGGGTGTTCTAGAGGGGGTGGTCTAGAGGATGTCCTGGGGTGGTCTAGAAGGTGTCCTGGGGTGGTCTAGAGGGTGTCCTGGGGTGGTCTAGAGGGTGTCCTGGGGTGGTCTAGACATCTAACCATATACACCTCACCCCTAAGGATAAAATAGACCCTTTGCTTGTGGGGACCAGCGAAAAGTCCACACTTGTCCGAATTTTTCTTGTTTTACTATGAGGAGTTCTGGTTCCCAGAAAGATAGTAAACACACACACACGCACACACACACACACACACACACACACACACACACACACACACACACACACACACACACAGACGCAGACGCAGACGCAGACGCAGACGCACACGCACACGCACACGCACACACAGACACAGACACAGACACAGACACAGACACAGACACAGACACAGACACACACACACACACACACACACACACACACACACACACACACACACACACACACACACACACACACACACACACACACACACACACACACTACCAGATAGAAAGACTAAATGGGTTTAAAGGAAGAGAGAGAGATGATTCAGTGCGGTGGCAGTACGATGGTACAGGGAGTAAGGATCCCAGCACTGTAAAAAAAAACACTGATGTTTTTCTGCTCGTCAGCTCGTTTAGCTATTCCTTGGCTAGAGGGCATTTCTCTTGTTTTCATAGAAGAAGATGCTTAAACACAGAAAGTATTTTTACCAAGATGAATCTAATAAAACTTCAGGAATCAATAGAAGGAAATCTGGGAGATCAGTTTGGAGCTGAACTGAAATCTAAGCCTGGGGCCGAACCGTTTGTTATCCCAACTAATTAAATTACAGATGAACACAAACCCTTAGTAAACAGAGGAAAGGAAAGGAGGATACCTAGTCAGTTGTACAACACTGGGAGGAAAGGAAAGGAGGATACCTAGTCAGTTGTACAACACTGGGAGGAAAGGAAAGGAGGATACCTAGTCAGTTGTACAACACTGGGAGGAAAGGAAAGGAGGATACCTAGTCAGTTGTACAACACTGGGAGGAAAGGAAAGGAGGATACCTAGTCAGTTGTACAACACTGGGAGGAAAGGAAAGGAGGATACCTAGTCAGTTGTACAACACTGGGAGGAAAGGAAAGGAGGATACCTAGTCAGTTGTACAACACTGGGAGGAAAGGAAAGGAGGATACCTAGTCAGTTGTACAACACTGGGAGGAAAGGAAAGGAGGATACCTAGTCAGTTGTACAACACTGGGAGGAAAGGAAAGGAGGATACCTAGTCAGTTGTACAACACTGGGAGGAAAGGAAAGGAGGATACCTAGTCAGTTGTACAACACTGGGAGGAAAGGAAAGGAGGATACCTAGTCAGTTGTACAACACTGGGAGGAAAGGAAAGGAGGATACCTAGTCAGTTGTACAACACTGGGAGGAAAGGAAAGGAGGATACCTAGTCAGTTGTACAACACTGGGAGGAAAGGAAAGGAGGATACCTAGTCAGTTGTACAACACTGGGAGGAAAGGAAAGGAGGATACCTAGTCAGTTGTACAACACTGGGAGGAAAGGAAAGGAGGATACCTAGTCAGTTGTACAACTGAATGCCTTCAACTGAAATGTGTCTTCCGCATTTAACCCAACCCCTCTGAATCAGAGGTGAAGTGGGCTGCCTTAGTCGATTTCCACATCATCGGCACCCAGAGAACAGTGGGTTAAGTGCCTTACTCAGGGGCACAACGCCAGGTAGTTACCTTGTCAGCTCAGGGATTCAATCCAGGAACCTTTCAGTTACTGGCACATCGCTCCTATCCGCCAGGCTACCTGCAGAGCATCCTTTTATAACGTACTGAACGCCTCTAATGCCAGGTGACTAAGAAGACCTCTAATGCCAGGTGACTAAGAAGTCTCTAATGCCAGGTCACTAAGAAGTCTCTAATGCCAGGTCACTAAGCAGTCTCTAATGCCAGGTCACTAAGAAGTCTCTAATGCCAGGTCACTAAGAAGTCTCTCATGCCAGGTGACTAAGAAGTATCTAATGCCAGGTGACTAAGAAGTCTCTCATGCCAGGTCACTAAGAAGTCTCTAATGCCAGGTCACTAAGAAGTCTCTAATGCCAGGTCACTAAGCAGTCTCTAATGCTAGGTGACTAAGAAGTCTCTAATGCCAGGTGACTAAGAAGTCTCTCATGCCAGGTGACTAAGAAGTCTCTAATGCCAGGTGAATAAGAAGTCTCTAATGCCAGGTGCCTAAGGAATCTCTAATGCCAGGTACCTAAGAAGTCTCTAATGACAGGTGACTAAGCGGTCTCTAATGCTAGGTGACTAAGAAGTCTCTAATGCCAGGTGACTAAGAAGTCTCTAATGCCAGGTCACTAAGCAGTCTCTAATGCCAGGTCACTAAGAAGTCTCTAATGCCAGGTCACTAAGAAGTCTCTCATGCCAGGTGACTAAGAAGTCTCTCATGCCAGGTCACTAAGAAGTCTCTAATGCCAGGTCACTAAGAAGTCTCTAATGCCAGGTCACTAAGCAGTCTCTAATGCTAGGTGACTAAGAAGTCTCTAATGCCAGGTGACTAAAAGGTCTCTCATGCCAGGTCACTAAGAAGTCTCTAATGCCAGGTCACTAAGAAGTCTCTAATGCCAGGTGACTAAGAAGTCTCTCATGCCAGGTGACTAAGAAGTCTCTAATGCCAGGTGACTAAGAAGTCTCTAATGCCAGGTGCCTAAGGAATCTCTAATGCCAGGTACCTAAGAAGTCTCTAATGACAGGTGACTAAGCAGTCTCTAATGCTAGGTGACTAAGAAGTCTCTAATGCCAGGTGACTAAGAAGTCTCTAATGCCAGGTGACTAAGAAGTCTCTAATGCCAGGTGACTAGGAAGTCTCATGCCAGGTCACGAATAATACTCTAATGCCAGGTGACTAAGTCTCTAATGCCAGGTGACTAAGTCTCTAATGCCAGGTGTCTAAGACGTCTCTAATGCCAGGTGACTAAGAAGTCTCTAATGCCAGGTGACTAAGAAGTCTCTAATGCCAGGTGACTAAGAAGGTCTCTAATGCCAGGTGACTAAGAAGACCTATAATGCCAGGTGACCTAGAAGTCTCTAATGCCAGGTGACCTAGAAGTCTCTAATGCCAGGTCACTAAGAAGTCTCTAATGCCAGGTCACTAAGAAGTCTCTAATGCCAGGTCACTAAGAAGTCTCTAATGCCAGGTGACTAAGAAGTCTCTAATGCCAGGTGACTAAGAATACCTCTAATGCCAGGTGACTAAGAAGGTCTCTAATGCCAGGTTACTAAGAAGTCTCTAATGCCAGGTGACTAAGAAGACCTCTAATGCCAGGTGACTAAAAAATCCAATGCCAGGTGACTAAGAAGTCTCTAATGCCAGGTGACTAAGAAGTCTCTAAGGAGTCAGGAGTCACCTAGATCAAATGTCAGGATTACTGTGTGTTACGTCTATCTGGGTAACCTTGTACTGTGTCCTCGCATTAATTAAATAACACGCCACCTCAACAACCAGCTGTATTGTTTTTTTAAATTGTTTTTATTTCAGCAATGTAGATACATCAATGTAGATACATCAATGTAGATACATCAATGTAGATACATCAATGTAGATACATCAATGTAGATACATCAATGTAGATACATCAATGTAGATACATCAATGTCGATACATCAATGTAGATACATCAATGTAGATACATCAATGTAAAACCAATTCCTTGTGGCAGGTTTTGCTGCATTTTCTTTTTAAATCAACTTTTGCTAACAGAAATGCCTCTTCGGCACAAGAGAATTTGTGTCCCCAGACTAACAACAGAATCTCAGACACATTGACAACAGGGAATAATAATACTGCTCACAATACTACACACCACAGATCCTAGACATGAATAATGCACACTGCATCTTTTGGTTTGGTCCTTTACTTATTTAATTAGAATATTGCACAGGCTGTACATTATAAATACAGAGGTTGTTAATTAAAAGTTTGATATGATATGACCTAATTGTAGAGATTTGGTAAATTATGACTAAAAAAGCTGCTATACAGTATGAACCTTTTTGGCAGATGTGAATCGGAACGAATATAATTTAAGATAAAACTAAATAAATATGGATAGATCTAAGTAGGGCTAGAATAAAGGATTATATCCTTAAAAACCTGTCTAGATTCTCTCCCTGGAGTAGGTCTATAGAAAACAACCTGTCTAGATTCTCTACTGGAGTAGACCTATAGAAAACAACCTGTCTAGATTCTCTACTGGAGTAGGTCTATAGAAAACAACCTGTCTAGATTCTCTACTGGAGTAGGTCTATAGAAAACAACCTGTCTAGATTCTCTACTGGAGTAGGTCTATAGAAAACAACCTGTCTAGATTCTCTACTGGAGTAGGTCTATAGAAAACAACCTGTCTAGATTCTCTCCCTGGAGTAGGTCTATAGAAAACAACCTGTCTAGATTCTCTACTGGAGTAGGTCTATAGAAAACAACCTGTCTAGATTCTCTACTGGAGTAGGTCTATAGAAAACAACCTGTCTAGATTCTCTACTGGAGTAGGTCTATAGAAAACAACCTGTCTAGATTCTCTACTGGAGTAGGTCTATAGAAAACAACCTGTCTAGATTCTCTACTGGAGTAGGTCTATAGAAAACAACCTGTCTAGATTCTCTACTGGAGTAGGTCTATAGAAAACAACCTGTCTAGATTCTCTACTGGAGTAGACCTATACATAACAACCTGTCTAGATTCTCTACTGGAGTAGGTCTATAGAAAACAACCTGTCTAGTTTCTCTACTGGAGTAGGTCTATAGAAAACAACCTGTCTAGATTCTCTACTGGAGTAGGTCTATAGAAAACAACCTGTCTAGATTCTCTCCCTGGAGTAGGTCTATAGAAAACAACCTGTCTAGATTCTCTCCCTGGAGTAGGTCTATAGAAAACAACCTGTCTAGATTCTCTCCCTGGAGTAGGTCTATAGAAAACAACTTGTCTAGTTTCTCTACTGGAGTAGGTCTATAGAAAACAACCTGTCTAGTTTCTCTACTGGAGTAGACCTATACATAACAACCTGTCTAGTTTCTCTACTGGAGTAGGTCTATAGAAAACAACCTGTCTAGACTCTCTACTGGAGTAGGTCTATAGAAAACAACCTGTCTAGATTCTCTACTGGAGTAGGTCTATAGAAAACAACCTGTCTAGTTTCTCTACTGGAGTAGGTCTATAGAAAACAACCTGTCTAGTTTCTCTACTGGAGTAGGTCTATAGAAAACAACCTGTCTAGTTTCTCTACTGGAGCAGACCTATACATAACAACCTGTCTAGTTTCTCTACTGGAGTAGGTCTATAGAAAACAACCTGTCTAGTTTCTCTACTGGAGTAGGTCTATACAAAACAACCTGTCTAGATTCTCTCCCTGGAGTAGGTCTATAGAAAACAACCTGTCTAGTTTCTCTACTGGAGTAGACCTATACATAACAACCTGTCTAGTTTCTCTACTGGAGTAGACCTATACATAACAACCTGTCTAGTTTCTCTACTGGAGTAGACCTATACAAAACAACCTGTCTAGGTCCTCTACTGGGTTAGGTTTTGTCAACAGGGTTGTGGTCTCTATAAGTGCTTGGTGGGATGGCTAACACTGGGATAAACTGATTCAATTTAAAATGGTAGAACTAACACAATAACAGGCATATGGAAGCACTTCTCTATGCCAGAGGTATATTATGTATTTATATATGAGCTATTTATGCTAACTTTTATATTGTTGATCCTAATGCTATATAATAATAATAATATAGAGCCTAGGTGTAAAACAGTCGAGATGATAGAGCAACAACCCTGGAATAAAAAATGAAATGTTTGTGGGTGGAGAGAGGGTTGGTTTTACATGTTTACTCGTTCTGAATTGTCAGTACTGTGTTTCCTTCTTAGCCATCATGTCATTGTTGTGTCAGGGTTGTAAGTTGAACTTTCAGTGCCTTTGGAAAGTTTTCAGACCCCTTGACTTCTTCCACATTTTGTTACGTTACAGCCTTACTATGAAATGGATGAAAACAAATATAAAATACAGAAATCTACAGTACCCCATAACGACAAAGTGAAAACAGGTTTTTAGAAATGCTTATTTACATAAGGTAAAGGAGGAGAATATGTCTCTCTGCTGATAGAGAGAGAGAGAGAGAGAGGGAGAGATTGAGCATGAGAGAGAGGTAGGGAGAGAGAAAGAGCCAGGAGAGAGAGAGACAGAGAGAGAGAAAGCGAGAGACACAGAGAGAGAGAGACAGACAGACAGAGAGAGAGAGACAGGGAAAGAGAAAGAGAGATTGAGCATGAGAGAGAGGTAAGGAGAGAGAAAGAGCCAGGAGAGAGAGAGAGAGAGAGAGAGAGAGTGAGAGCACGAGAGGAGAGAGACAGAGAGAGAGAAAGCGAGAGAGAGAGACAGAGAGAGAGAGAGAGAGAGAGAGAGAGAGAGAGACAGACAGACGAGAGAGAGAGAGAGAGAGAGAGACAGAGAAAGAGAGATTGAGCATGAGAGAGAGGTAGGGAGAGAGAAAGAGCCAGGAGAGAGAGAGTGAGAGCACGAGAGAGAGAGACAGAGAGAGAGAGAAAGAGAGAGAGAGAGAGAGAAAGAGAAAGACAGATATTGAGGGAGACAGAGAGAGAGAGAGAGAGAGAGAGAGAGAGAGAGAGAGAGAGAGAGAGGAGAGAGAGAGAGAGAGAGAGAGAGAGAGAGAAAAAGAGAAAGACAGAGATTGAGGGAGACAGAGAGGAACAGAGAGAGAGAGAGAGAGAGAGAGAGAGAGAGAGAGAGAGAGAGAGAGAGAGAGACAGAGAGAGAGAGAGAGAGACAGAGAGAGAGAGAGAGAGAGAGACAGAGAGAGAGAGAGACAGAGGGAGAGAGAGAGAAAAAAAGAAAGAGAAAGACAGAGATTGAGGGAGCACTATGTTAATGATTGTCTTAGTTGAAATAAAATGTCAGAGGCTCAGAGTTTATCACATGCCGCTGTGTCTATAATTCAATCACAGACAAATGGACGGAGGAAGGCAACAGTCTCGCAAAGGGAGGCAGGGCCTAATGTGATTTGATCACTAATGGAGTGGCCATTCTCCCCAGATGGTGCGTGCTGCCAGGACAGGCAGACAGAGAGGCCTGCCGAATGACGGCTGGAGCCAATATTGTGGGCCATATAAATGTGTGATTAGAGATGTGAGGTTGTGGGGGGGGGTGGAGTGAGAGAGAGAGAGATATACAGAGATAATATAGTTTCTCCAGACAGAGTGGAAGGGTGTATAGAGTGTGAGAAGAACAAGTGTGTGTTGTTTGAGAACAAATGTGTGTATGTGCGAGTAAATGTGTGTAAGGAATTTCCTCCTCTTCTTCCGAAGAGGAGAGGCGAAAAGGATCAGAGGACCAATAGGCCTGGTAAGTGTCCATGGTTATTTTAATACGTAAACGTACACATGAACAGCTGATTACAAAAAACAAGAAACATGTGAAACCCTAACCAGCCCTATCTGGTGCAAAACACAGAGACAGGAACAATCACCCACAAACACACAGTGAAACCCAGGCTACCTAAGTATGATTCCCAATCAGAGACAACTAATGACACCTGCCTCTGATTGAGAACCATACTAGGCCGAAACATAGAAATACCCAAATCATAGAAAAACAAACATAGACTGCCCACCCAACTCACGCCCTGACCATACTAAATAAATACAAAACAAAGGAAATAAAGGTCAGAACGTGACAATGTGTGTGTGCGTGTATCCACACCAGTGTGTGTGCTCTCAGATCACATATTTTATTTGTCACATGCGCCGAATACCAACTAGTGTAGTAAGACAACAAAATAACAATAATAATAAATAATAACAATAAATAACAATAAGGAGGCTATATACAGGCTAAATACAGGCTATATACAGGCTATATACAGGCTAAATACAGGCTAAACACAGGCTATATACAGGCTATATACAGGCTATATACAGGCTATATACAGGCTATATACAGGCTAAACACAGGCTATATACAGGCTATATACAGGCTAAATACAGGCTATATACAGGCTATATACAGGCTATATACAGGCTATATACAGGCTATACACAGACTATATACAGGCTAAATACAGGCTAAATACAGGCTATATACAGGCTATATACAGGCTAAACACAGGCTATATACAGGCTATATACAGGCTAAATACAGGCTATATACAGGCTATATACAGGCTATATACAGGCTATATACAGGCTATACACAGACTATATACAGGCTAAATACAGGCTAAATACAGGCTATATACAGGCTATATACAGGCTATATACAGGCTATACACAGGCTATATACAGGCTAAACACAGGCTAAACACAGGCTAAACACAGGCTATACACAGGCTATATACAGGCTAAATACAGGCTAAACACAGGCTATATACAGGCTATATACAGGCTATATACAGGCTATACACAGGCTATATACAGGCTAAACACAGGCTAAACACAGGCTAAACACAGGCTATACACAGGCTATATACAGGCTAAATACAGGCTAAACACAGGCTATATACAGGCTATATACAGGCTATATACAGGCTAAACACAGGCTATACACAGGCTAAATACAGGCTAAATACAGGCTATATACAGGCTAAATACAGGCTATACACAGGCTAAATACAGGCTATATACAGGCTAAATACAGGCTAAATACAGGCTATACACAGGCTAAACACAGGCTAAATACAGGCTATATACAGGCTATATACAGGCTATATACAGGCTAAATACAGGCTAAATACGGGCTATATACAGGCTATATACAGACTATATACAGGCTATATACAGGCTATATACAGGCTATATACAGGCTAAATACAGGCTATATACAGGCTAAATACAGGCTATATACAGACTATATACAGACTATATACAGGCTATATACAGGCTATATACAGACTATATACAGGCTATATACAGACTATATACAGACTATATACAGACTATATACAGGCTATATACAGGCTAAATACAGGCTATATACAGACTATATACAGACTATATACAGGCTATATACAGGCTATATACAGGCTATATACAGGCTATATACAGGCTATATACAGGCTAAATACAGGCTATATACAAGGAGTAGTGGTACCAAGTCAGTGTACTGGGGTATGAGGTAGTTGGGGTGTTTGATTGAAGTACTATGTACATGTAAGTAGGGGGTGAAAAGCCGTTTAACAGCAGTCCTATGGCTTTCGGGTAGAAGCTGTTCTGGAGCCTTGTTGTCCCAGACTTGGTGCTCCGGTATCGTCACTGTGGCCGCGAGACAGAAAGCCCTTATTACGGGGACTGAGGGTTAGAGTGGAGCAAAGAGAGGAGAGACACTTCACAGCCTGAGGAGAAGAGAGAGAGAGAGAGAGAGAGAGAGAGAGAGAGAGAGAGAGAGAGAGAGAGAGAGAGAGAGAGAGAGAGAGAGAGAGAGAGAAGAAAAGTGTATGCTAATTAACTGACATTACAGCTATGCCTGGCTGCGCTACGTTGGAGCAGTCCCCACCCCGTGACATTTCCACAACCGTGATGGAGCGTTAAGATAACCACTCGTGGAGATGAGAGAGGAACAGGCAGGAGAAAGAGGGGGTGAGGGCGTTTCCAAATGGAGGGGAACAGAGAAGAAGCCGGGGATGAATGATGGAGGGAGGGGGGGGAGAGAGAAAGAGCGAGAAAGAGAGGGGGAGGCATTGGAAGAGTGAGGGGTTTTGATGGGGGGGGGGCTGGAGAGGTACATGAAGTTCTGATTCTCTGTCTTATCAGCTAGATGTGGAGAATCAGGTTGAAGACTGAGGAGGAGACCCACTTGAGCAGAAGAGAAAATTACACTGAAACAACGGGAGGTACCTTACACACACACACACACACACACACACACACACACACACACACACACACACACACACACACTGAAAGCGAGACAGGTACCTTTTGGCAAACTCCAAGCGGGCTGTCATGTGCCTTTTACTGAGAAGTGGCTTCCGTCTGGCCACTCCATCTGGCCACGATAAAGCTCTGTCAGAGTGACCATCGGGTTCTTGGTCACCTCCCTGACCAAGGCCCTTCTCCCCTGATTGCTCAATTTGGCCGGGTGGCCAGCTCTAGGAAGAGTCTTGGTGGTTCCAAACTTCATCCATTTAGAAATGATGGAGGCCACTGTGTTCTTGGGACATGTAACTACTGGTGTTACTCTCAGCACTGGGACAGGTAACTGCTGGTGTTACTCTCAGCACTGGGACAGGTAACTGCTGGTGTTACTCTCAGCACTGGGACAGGTAACTGCTGGTGTTACTCTCAGCACTGGGACAGGTAACTGCTGGTGTTACTCTCAGCACTGGGACAGGTAACTGCTGGTGTTACTCTCAGCACTGGGACAGGTAACTGCTGGTGTTACTCTCAGCACTGGGACAGGTAACTGCTGGTGTTACTCTCAGCACTGGGACAGGTAACTGTTGGTGTTACTCTCAGCACTGGGACAGGTAACTGCTGGTGTTACTCTCAGCACTGGGACAGGTAACTGCTGGTGTTACTCTCAGCACTGGGACAGGTAACTGCTGGTGTTACTCTCAGCACTGGGACAGGTAACTGTTGGTGTTACTCTCAGCACTGGGACAGGTAACTGCTGGTGTTACTCTCAGCACTGGGACATGTAACTGTTGGTGTTACTCTCAGCACTGGGACAGGTAACTGCTGGTGTTACTCTCAGCACTGGGACAGGTAACTGCTGGTGTTACTCTAAGCACTGGGACAGGTAACTGTTGGTGTTACTCTCAGCACTGGGTTAACTCTCATCCCTGGATCTGGTCTGGTTGCCACCCTAGCCCTGGGGTGAGAATACAGACACACCAGCAGCTACAGTAGCTACAGGCAAACAACGAGCATGAAAACATTCCTAAGCACCAAGCCATAGAGCAACAGAACCACAGAACCACAGAACCACAGAACCACAGAACCACAGAACCAAGGAGCCGCAGAGCCACAGAGCCAAAGAGCCACGGACACACAGAACCACAGAACCACAGAACCACAGAACCAAAGAGCCAAAGAGCCACGGACACACAGAACCACAGAACCACAGAACCACAGAACCAAAGAGCCACGGATACACAGAACCACAGAACCACAGAACCAAAGAGCCGCAGAGCCACAGAGCCAAAGAGCCACGGACACACAGAACCACAGAACCACAAGTCATTTATCACACGCCTACAGATTATATAAGTTTGCCTGCGACCAGTCGTATGGGTCAGACGTTAACTCTAGCACCGCTAGTGGCTTTAACTAGGTATAACCCCAAATCTGGCAACCCGCCGCCGGCTCTGTTGTCTCACTTGGTAAGGCAGGGGACTCTGATTAATGAGCGAAGCGATTGGGAGTTGTGATGGGGAACTGTGATTTAGAGTTCCTGCCGGGGCCCGGGGCCCGGGGCTGGCTCTGCCCTGACTATTATCTCCATCCGTCAGCCAGGTCATCAGAGCCAGTGGCGTTGTCACCCTGATAGAATGGAACCTTTCAGAGGGGATTGAGGACCACATCCTTCTCAAGTCCTTCTCTCTTCGTCTTTCTCTCCATCGAGTGTCTCTGTCTCCTGTTTCTCTCAAGTGTGTCCACAGGCCAGGCGTGAACCACAGTCAAAGTGGGCGTTGGGAGGGATTTGGTCCTGACTCATAACCACATAGGAGGTACTGTATGATAATCCAACATCCATCATGTGTGCTACAGGTTGAAAAACATGTAATATTTACCTCAGACAGGATGCTTTGATCAGCACACTTCCTTCTTCACCAGCAGACATCATTCTCTTTCATGAGAAACTAGGTTGGGTCTTTTGATATGGAAATGAAATGAGGGGTGTCCCCGTATCCCTTCTACAGAGAACATACAGCACATTCGGAAAGTATTCAGACCCTTTGACTTTTTCCACATTTTGTAACATTACAGCCTTATTCTAAAATTGATTCAATCATTCCCCCCCCCTCAGCAATCTACACACAATAACCCATAATGGCAAAGCAAAAACAGGTTTTTAGAAATGTTTACAAATGTATAAAAATATAAAAACTGAAATAGACATTTACATAAGTATTCAGATCCTTTACTCAGTACTTTGTTGAAGCACCTTTGGCAGTGATAACAGCCTCGAGACTTCTTGGGTATGACGCTACAAGCTTGGCAAACCTGTATTTGGGGAGTTTCTCCCATTCTTCTCTGCAGATACTCTCAAGCTCTGTTAGGTTGGATGGGGAGCGTCGCTGCACAGCTATTTTCAGTTCTCTCCAGAGATGTTGGACCGGGTTAATGTCCGGTCTCTGGCTGGGACACTCAAGGACATTCAGAGACTTGTCCCAAAGCCACTCCTGCTTAGTCATTGTCCTGTTGGAATGTGAACCTTCACCCCAGTCTGAGGTCCTGAGCGCTTTGGAGTAGGTTTTCATCAAGGATCTCTCTGTACTTTTCTCTGTGCATCTTTCCCTCGATCCTGACTCGTCTCCCAGTCCCTGCCGCTGAAAAACATCTCCACAGCATGATGCTGCCACCACCATGCTTCACTGGAGGGATGCTGCCACCACAATGCAGCATCACTGAAGGGATGCTGCCAGGTTTCCCCCAGACATGACGCTTTAGCATTCAAGCTAAAGATTTCATTCTTGGTTTCATCAGGCCAGAGAATCTTGTTTCTCATGGTCTGAGAGACCTTTAGGTGCCTTTTGGCAAACTCCAAGCAAGCTGTCATTGATGAGCGGCTTCCGTCTGGCCACTACCATAAAGGCCTGATTGGTGGAGTGCTGCAGTGATGGTTGTCCTTCTGGAAGGTTCTCCCATCTCCACAGATAAACTCTGGAGATCTATCAGACTGACCATCGGGTTCTTGGTCACCTCCCTAACCAAGTTCCTTCTCTCCCGATTGCTCAGTTTGGCCGGGCGGCCAGTTCTAGTAAGAGTCTCGGTGGTTCTAAACTTCTTCCATTTAAGAATGATGGAGGCCACTGTGTTCTTGGGGACCTTCAATGCTGGAGACATGTTTTGGTGCCCTTCCCAGATCTGTGCCTCAAGACAATCCTGTCTCTGAGCTCTTCGGACAATTCCTTCGACCTCATGGCTTTGTTTTTGCTCTGACATGCACTGTCAACTGTGGGACCTTATATAGACAGGTATTTCTGTTGAAAATTTGGTATAAATTTGCAAACATTTCTAAAAAAACTGTTTTCGCTTTGTCATTATGGGGTATTGTGTGTAGATTGATGAGGGGAAACAATTATTTAATCATTTTTAGAATAAGGCTGTAACTTAACTAAATGTGGAAAAAGTCCAGGGGTCTGAATACTTTCTGAATGCACTGCAGTTCCATTATCACATATGACACTTATTGGGAACCTGCAGCAGTGTCTCAAAACAACAACCGCTGTCTTTGATCTGTGCTCCTACAACAGCTGAAGGGGCGTTAGTGGGGCTTAGAGACTTTTCGGCCGCACAAAATGTTGAGCACGAAGTACATCCGTGGGCTTTTCAGATTTTTCTAAACTAATTATACCCTTAGCCACCCAGGGCAAACTGAGATTAGACCTGGACTGGAGGATTAAAAATTAATGGGGAAATCCAGCCGACTGTAACAGTGAGACAGTGAGGTAGGGAGGGGAAAAGCAATTAGGAGAAACCATAGCCTGGTGTGGTAGACCCTAAGGGAGAAGCAGAGGAGAAGTCTGGTAGATGCTTTCACAGGAGATACACTACACACTGACCTGTCTTCCTCAGGGTTGTAGGTCATATCTCTTTATCCTCTTCTCCACCCCTCCTTCTCTTCTCAGGGCTTTACCAGATCTGTCATGTGATTTGACATTTAGGCGTCCCTGGGAGGGCCTCTATTGGCCCTCTAGTTTCTGGCTGTTCTGTCTCTCCTTACCCTCCGTCTGAGGGTTCTTTGACAGACCTAGTGGTCCGTGACAGAGGGTTGAGATGTGGTGGGTTCATCGGGGGGCCAGAAGAATATAAAGGGAGGAGGTGGGTAAGACACTCAAGCAATTAACTGTACGCACACAAGGGCAGGCGCCGGGAGGCAGGCATACCTTACACATCCAGAATAATGTATGGAGGGTACCGAGGTGAACCGTAAAGCCAGCTGTCCCGAGGTGAACCGTAAAGCCAGTGTAGCTCCGAATATGATACTGTATAAGAGAGAAGGGTGTTGAAACACTAAGGGCATTGCCAGCCCTAGACAGACCATGTTAGCCTATTCATATAGAGTCAGAATAGCCCTAGACAGACCATGTTAGCCTATTCATATAGTCAGAATAGTCCTAGACAGACCATGTTAGCCTATTCATATAGAGTCAGAATAGCCCTAGACAGACCATGTTAGCCTATTCATATAGAGTCAGAATAGTCCTAGACAGACCATGTTAGCCTATTCATATAGACTCAGAATAGTCCTAGACAGACCATGTTAGCCTATTCATATAGAGTCAGAATAGACCTAGACAGACCATGTTAGCCTATTCATATAGAGTCAGAATAGACCTAGACAGACCATGTTAGCCTATTCATATAGCGTCAGAATAGTCCTAGACAGACCATGTTAGCCTACTCATATAGAGTCAGAATAGCACTAGACGGACCAGATCTCGTTTCACACACGATTAGAGCAGATTCACTCTCCCCCCCTGCCCTCTTTTAAGTCCAAATACACACACACACACACACACACACACACACACACACACACACACACACACACACACACACACACACACACACACACACACACACACACACAGAGGTTGCCACAGGGCCAGATCATTCCAGACATGATGATGATGCGACATACGGTATGCGGTCTGGTCATGAACCCCATATTGACAGAGAGCTTCTCCGACCAATTACCTACACAGCACCAGCTCGGCGATGCGTCAAAGATACTGCCTCGCTGTGTACCCAGGAACATAGACTATTCTAGGTGTATGTGTATTAGACATGCTGTGCACCCAGCCACAACGGGCCCATTAAACATAGCGAAAGCAGTAGGGTGCTAATGATATTAAATAGATTAGTTACACAACTAGTAAATAATATACATTGTGAGACACTCAGTATTCACCAATAATCGACAAACACTGCGTAATATTACAAGCTACAACTCTGCTGTGTTCATTTTCCTCACTAAACCATCACACACTCCACACATTAACAATGAGTGCATTTAAATCCAGAGTGTTGTTCAGCTCATTGGTATTGGACTGGGTACTCCATCTTACCTGGACACATTGTTAGAAACCCCAGCCACCTAGCTAGCCTGACTGATGGGCAGCATGGAGAGACCTCAGGGGATTAGGACAGGGCTGAGAGAGCACACACAGGACGCTGGTAATGAGAAACATAACTTGGCATTGGGGCCGTAAGGCTTTTTGCATAATTCATGGCTCTTAGCTATGGATGGCTTATTGGCACTTGTGTGATCGGTGGGTCTGTGAACACAGATCCTGTTTCACCCGACAGCCTCCAGAGTTATCAGCCTGGCCTGCTGGTTATATAGGGCAAAGGGAGTCCCCCTTCAGAGAGAGGGGGACAATTGGGGAGTATGTTGAGCAGCCAATAGGGGAGCATGGTGAGGAGCATGTTGAGGATCCAATAGTTGAGCATTGTGAGGAGCCAATAGGGGAGCATGGTGAGGATCCAATAGCTGAGCATGGTGAGGAGCCAATAGGGGAGCATGGTGAGGAGCCAATAGGGGAGCATGGTGAGGAGCCAATAGCTGAGCATGGTGAGGAGCCAATAGGGGAGCATGGTGAGGAGCCAATAGGGGAGCATGGTGAGGAGCCAATAGGGGAGCATGGTGAGGATCCAATAGCTGAGCATGGTGAGGAGCCAATAGGGGAGCATGGTGAGGAGCCAATAGGGGAGCATGGTGAGGAGCCAATAGCTGAGCATGGTGAGGAGCCAATAGGGGAGCATGGTGAGGAGCCAATAGGGGAGCATGGTGAGGAGCCAATAGGGGAGCATGGTGAGGAGCCAATAGGGGAGCATGGTGAGGAGCCAATAGGGGAGCATGGTGAGGAGCCAATAGGGGAGCATGGTGAGGAGCCAATAGGGGAGCATGGTGAGGAGCCAATAGGGGAGCATGGTGAGGGACGAGGTAGGGACGAACAGTGATAAGGGGATGATGCCTGAACAGGGGTTAAAACGTTGATATATATAATATATAATGCTTCGTAACATAACAAAATGTCACTACAATTGACGTCACTCAGGAACTGTCGAAGGATAAACATGTCATGTTTCTAGCGACAGGTAGGATGTTTGTATTCATACATCAGGCTATTTGGTAAATATCGCCAATGATTTTGACATGCAAGCTCCAAGTAAGCAGTAAACAGAATACTGCTTCCTTTTATTCTACTGCTCTGAACATATCATCTCTCTACTCCTCCCTCTCTTTCCTATAGCCCATCACCACCCCCCCCCCCCCCCCCCCCCCACCCGTCTCTCTGAATAGCCCTACAGGTCTAAATACACTATACTGTATAGTGTATACACAAATATGTCGACACGTCTTCAAATGAGTGGATTCAGTTATTTCAGTCACAGCCGTTGTTGATAGGTGTATATAAATCGAACAAACAGCCATACAATCTCCATAGACCAAACATTGGCAGTAGAACGGCCTTACTGAAGAGCCCAGGGACATTCAACATTGCACCGTCATAGGATGTCACCTTTCCAACAATCAATTTGTCAAATTTCTGCCCTGCTAGAGCTGTAAGGGCTGTTATTGTGAAGTGAAAACATCTAGGAGCAACAACGGCTCTTTTTTGTCCTCTGTTGCCAAGTTCCAAACTGCCTCTGGAAGCAGAGTCAGCACAATAATTGTTCATCGGGGGCTTCATGAAGTGGGTTTCCATGGCCGAGCAGGCGCACACAAGCCTAAGATCACCATGCGCAATGCCAAGCGTCAGCTGGAGTGGTGTAAGGTTCGCAGCAATTAGACTCTGTAGCAGTGGAAATGCGTTCTCTGGAGTGATGAATCTCGATCCACCATCTGGCAGTCCGACGGGCAAATCTGGGTTTATCGGATACCAGGAGAGCACAACCTGCCCCAATGCATAGTGACAAATGTAAAGTTTGGTGGAGGAGGAATAATGGTCTGTGGCTGTTTTTAATGGTTCGGGCTAGGCCCCTTAGTTCTAGTTAAGGGAAATCTTAACGCTACAGCATACAATGACATTCTAGACGATTCTGTGCTTCCACCTTCGTGGTCACAGTTTGGGGAAGACCCTTTACTGTTTCCGCATGACAATGCCCCCGTGCACAAAAGCGAGGTCCATACAGAAATGGTTTGTCAAGATCGGTGTGGAAGAACTTGACTGGCCTGCACAGAGCCCTGACCTCAACCCCGTCAAATACCTTTTGGATTAATTGGAACGCCAGGCCTAATCTCCCAAAATCAGTGCCCGACCTCTCTAATGCTCTTATGGCTGAATGGAACCAAGTCCCCGCAGCAATGTTCCAACATCTAGTGGAAAGCCTTCCCAGAAGAGTGGAGGCTGTTATAGCAGCAAAGGGAGGGACCAAGTTCATATTAATGCCCATGATTTTGGAAAGAGATGCTCGACGAGCAGGTGTCCACATATTTTTGGTCATGTAGTAAAGCCCAATGTTCACACTGTGAACATTAAATACCGGGGTTGATTTAGCAATAAGGCATGAGAACACAGGGATTATCATGTGAACAACTCCTGACTAAGAAAGGTTCATAATTAACACCAGTTTGTTTTTTTCACAGCTCTCAGTTTTTGAAGTATTCGCGTCAGCTATCTAATATTAGATATTGTCATGGAGCAAGTAATAACAACCATCGCCGTGTCTCGCCGGCAGAGCTCCTGATACAAACGGAGCCATTAAGCAGAGAGGAATGGAACAGGGCTGCTAGATGCGGTGGCGGAGGATCCAATGGCACACATAATACGGCAGCATTAAATGTGCAGGGCTATTAAACATCCCGCTGGCACGACTCTCAAAACAATATGTCAACCCCATCAGTCACCTAGCCACAAGACATAAGAGATCGACCCCCGTGTTTGTTTTACTCAGAGAGAAAAAAAGGGAAAAGGCTTTCCATTTCTATCCCCAGTGTTAGCTTGTATTAATATAATACTGATGTCAAACAAGAAGAAGACGGAAAGGTGGCAACCTATAGTGTTGAGTCAACAGAGAACTAGTTTTCTTAAAGAGACAGGCAGTCATTATTAGCCACACTATAGGTGTATATCAGTGGAGGCTGGTGGATAACCACGTTTGACTCAGTTCTAATTATTACATTCCAGCCATTACAATGATCCCGTCCTCCTATCGTTCCTCCCACCAGCCTCCACTGGTGTATATTGAGTTTCAAGTTTTAATGTCACATCCACAAGTACAGTGAAATGCCTTTCTTGTCAACTCAAAACCCAACAATGTAATGATCAATAACAACATAATACTGGAACAAATACACATGAGAAATAAGAAGGAATATGAAGAACACAATAAGGAAGTAAGTAAGAACACTATATACAGGGTCAGTTCCCAATATCATATTTAGAATATACAGGGATACTGGAGTGATGGAGGTAGATATGTATAGTGGTAACCACACTATATACAGGGTCAGTTCCAATATCATATTTACAATGTGCAGGGATACTAGAGTGATGGAGGTAGATATGTATAGTGGTAACCACACTATATACAGGGTCAGTTCCCAATACCATATTTACAATGTGCAGGGATACTGGAGTGATGGAGGTAGATATGTATAGTGGTAACCACACTATATACAGGGTCAGTTCCAATATCATATTTACAATGTGCAGGGATACTGGAGTGATGGAGGTAGATATGTATAGTGGTAACCACACTATATACAGGGTCAGTTCCAATATCATATTTACAATGTGCAGGGATACTGGAGTGATGGAGGTAGATATGTATAGTGGTAACCACACTATATACAGGGTCAGTTCCAATATCATATTTACAATATACAGGGATACTAGAGTGATGGAGGTAGATATGTATAGGGGTAAAGTGACTATATACAGGGTCAGTACCATATTTACAATATACAGGGATACTAGAGTGATGGAGGTAGATATGTATAGGGGTAAAGTGACTATATACAGGGTCAGTACCATATTAACAATCTACAGGGATACTAGAGTGATGGAGGTAGATACAGTGCCTTGCGAAAGTATTCGGCCCCCTTGAACTTTGCGACCTATTGCCACATTTCAGGCTTCAAACATAAAGATATAAAACTGTATTTTTTTTGTGAATAATCAACAACAAGTGGGACACAATCATGAAGTGGAACGACATTTATTGGATATTTCAAACTTTTTTAACAAATCAAAAACTGAAAAATTGGGCGTGCAAAATTATTCAGCCACCTTAAGTAATACTTTGTAGCGCCACCTTTTGCTGCGATTACAGCTGTAAGTCGCTTGGGGTATGTCTATCAGTTTTGCACATCGAGAGACTGACATTTTTTCCCATTCCTCCATGCAAAACAGCTCGAGCTCAGTGAGGTTGGATGGAGAGCATTTGTGAACAGCAGTTTTCAGTTCTTTCCACAGATTCTCGATTGGATTCAGGTCTGGACTTTGACTTGGCCATTCTAACACCTGGATATGTTTATTTTTGAACCATTCCATTCTAGATTTTGCTTTATGTTTTGGATCATTGTCTTGTTGGAAGACAAATCTCCGTCCCAGTCTCAGGTCTTTTGCAGACTCCATCAGGTTTTCTTCCAGAATGGTCCTGTATTTGGCTCCATCCATCTTCCCATCAATTTTAACCATCTTCCCTGTCCCTGCTGAAGAAAAGCAGGCCCAAACCATGATGCTGCCACCACCATGTTTGACAGTGGGGATAGGGTGTTCAGGGTGATGAGCTGTGTTGCTTTTACGCCAAACATAACGTTTTGCATTGTTGCCAAAAAGTTCAATTTTGGTTTCATCTGACCAGAGCACCTTCTTCCACATGTTTGGTGTGTCTCCCAGGTGGCTTGTGGCAAACTTTAAACGACACTTTTTATGGATATCTTTAAGAAATGGCTTTGTTCTTGCCACTCTTCCATAAAGGCCAGATTTGTGCAATATACGACTGATTGTTGTCCTATGGACAGAGTCTCCCACCTCAGCTGTAGATCTCTGCAGTTCATCCAGAGTGATCATGGGCCTCTTGGCTGCATCTCTGATCAGTCTTCTCCTTGTATGAGCTGAAAGTTTAGAGGGACGGCCAGGTCTTGGTAGATTTGCAGTGGTCTGATACTCCTTCCATTTCAATATTATCGCTTGCACAGTGCTCCTTGGGATGTTTAAAGCTTGGGAAATCTTTTTGTATCCAAATACGGCTTTAAACTTCTTCACAACAGTATCTTGGACCTGCCTGGTGTGTTCCTTGTTCTTCATGATGCTCTCTGCGCTTTTAACGGACCTCTGAGACTATCACAGTGCAGGTGCATTTATACGGAGACTTGATTACACACAGGTGGATTGTATTTATCATCATTAGTCATTTAGGTCAACATTGGATCATTCAGAGATCCTCACTGAACTTCTGGAGAGAGTTTGCTGCACTGAAAGTAAAGGGGCTGAATAATTTTGCACGCCCAATTTTTCAGTTTTTGATTTGTTAAAAAAGTTTGAAATATCCAATAAATGTCGTTCCACTTCATGATTGTGTCCCACTTGTTGTTGATTCTTCACAAAAAAATACAGTTTTATATCTTTATGTTTGAAGCCTGAAATGTGGCAAAAGGTCGCAAAGTTCAAGGGGGCCGAATACTTTCGCAAGGCACTGTATGTATAGGGGGAAGGTGACTATATACAGGGTCAGTACCATATTAACAATGTGCAGGGATACTAGAGTGATGGAGGTAGATATGTATGGGGGGAGGTGACTAGGCAACAGGATATAAGATAAACAGAGTACCAGCAGCTTGTATGTGAGTGGGTGTGTGTGTATACAGTTAGTATACAGGTACAGTGCCTTGCAGAAGTATTCATCCCCCTTTTTGTTGCATTACAACCTGTAATTTAAATGGATTGTTATTTGGATTTCATGTCATGGACACAAAATAGTCCAAATAAGTGATGTGAAATTAAAACAATCACTTGTCTAAAAATGTTTTTTAAATGTTTTAACAGAAAATGGTGTGTGCATATGTATTCACCCCCTTTGCTATGAAGCCCCTAAATAAGATCTGGTGCAACCAATTACCTTCACAAGTCACATAATTAGTTAAATAAAGTCCACCTGTGTGCAATCTAATTGTCACATGATCTGTCACCTGATCTCAGTATATATATACACCTGTCTGAAAGGCCCCAGTCTGCAACACCACAAAGCAATGGGCATCACCAAGCAAGCGGCACCATGAAGACCAAGGAGCTCTCCAAACAGGTCAGGGACAAAGATGTGGAGAAGTATAGATCAGGGATTTGGGTTATAAAAAAATATCAGAAACTTTGAACATCCTACGGAGCACCATTAAATCCATTATTAAAAAATGGAAAGAATATGGCACAACAACAAACCTGCTAAGAGAGGGCCGGCCCCAAAACTCACTGACCAGGCAAGGAGGGAATTAATCAGAGAGGCAACAAAGAAACCAAAAATAACCCTGAAGGAGCTGCAAAGCTCCACAGCGGAGATTGGAGTATCTGTCCATTGGACCCCTTTAAGTCATACACTCCACAGACCTGGGCTTTACGGAAGTGTGGCCAGAAAAAAAGCCATTTGCTTAAAGAAAAAAATAAGCAAACACGTTTGGTGTTCGCCAAAAGGCATATGGAAGAAAGTACTCTGGTCAGATGAGACTAAAGTTGAGCTTTTTACCCATCAAGGAAAATGAAATGTCTGGTGCAAACCCAACACCTCTCATCACCCTGAGAGCACCATCCCCAGAGTGAAGCATGGTGGAGGCAGCATCATGCTGTTGGGATGTTTTTCATCGGCAGGGACTGGGAAACTGGTCAGAATTGAAGGAATGATGGATGGCACTAAATACAGGGAAATTCTTGAGGGAAACCTGTTTCAGTCTTCCAGACATTTGAGACTGGGACAGAGGTTCACCTTCCAGCATGACAATGACAATAAGCATACTGCTAAAGCAACACTCAAGTGGTTTAAGGGGAAACATTTAAATGTCTTTGAATGGCCTAGTCAAAGCCCAGACCTCAATTCAATTGAGAATCTGTGGTATGACTTAAAGATTGCTGTACACCAGCAAAACGTTTTATTTATTTATTTAACCTAGGGGTCCAGATTTTTCAGCTCTTTCAGAACATCAGCTGACTGGATTTGGGAGAAGGAGAAATGGGGAAAGCTTGGGCAAGTTGCTATGGGGGGTGCAGTGCTGTTGACCGGGGTAGGGGTTGCCAGGTGGAAAGCATGGCCAGCCGTAGAAAAATGCTTATTGAAATTCTCGATTATAGTGGATTTATCAGTGGTGACAGTGTTTCCTATCTTCAGTGCAGTGGGCAGCTGGGAGGAGGTGTTCTTATTTTCCATGGACTTTACAGTGTCCCAGAACTTTTTTGAGTTAGTGTTGCAGGAAGCAAATTTCTGCTTGAAAAAGCTAGCCTTGGTTTTTAATAACTGCCTGTGTATAATGGTTTCTATCTTCCCTAAAAAGCTGCATATCACGGGGGCTGTTCGATGCTAATGCAGAACGCCATAGGATGTTTTTGTGTTGGTTAAGGGCAGTCAGGTCTGGGGAGAACCAAGTGCTATATCTGTTCCTGGTTCTAAATTTATTGAATGGGGCATGCTTATTTAAGATGGTTAGGAAGGCATTTAAAAAAAATAACCAGGCATCCTGTACTGACGGGATGAGATCAATATCCTTCCAGGATACCCCGGCCAGGTAGATTAGAAAGGCCTGCTCGCTGAAGTGTTTCAGGGAGTGTTTGACAGTGATGAGTGGAGGTCGTTTGACCGCTGACCCATTACGGATGCAGGCAATGAGGCAGTGATCGCTGAGTTCTTGGTTGAAGACCAAGTTGGTAAGGATGATATCTATGAGGGTGCCCGTGTTTACGGCTTTGGGGAGGTACCTGGTAGGTTCATTGATCATTTGTGTGAGATTGAGGGCATCAAGCTTAGATTGTGGGATGGCTGGGGTGTTAAGCATGTTCCAGTTTAGGTCCCCTAGCAGCACATGCTCTGAAGATAGATGGGGGGCAATCAGTTCACATATGGTGTCCAGAGCACAGCTGGGGGCGGTCTAGGGTGGTCTATAGCAGGCGGCAACGGTGAGAGACTTGTTTTTAGAGAGGTGGATTTTTAAAAGTAGAAGTTCAAATTGTTTGGGTACAGACCTGGATAGTAGGACAGAACTCTGCAGGATATTTTTGCAGTAGATAGCAACACCGCCCCCTTTGGCAGTTCTATCTTGCCTGAAAGTTTTGTAGTTTGGGATGAAATCTTCAGAATTTTTGGTGGTCTTCCTAAGCCAGTAGTCAGACACAGCTAGAACATCCGGGTTGGCAGAGTGTGCTAAAGCAGTGAATAAAACAAACTTAGGGAGGAGGCTTCTAATGTTAACATGCATGAAACCAAGGATATTACGGTTAAAGAAGTCATCAAAAGAGAGCGCCTGGGGAATAGGAGTGGAGCTAGGCACTGCAGGGCCTGGATTCACCTCTACATCACCAGAGGAAAAGAGGAGGAGTAGGATAAGGGTACGGCTAAAAGCAATGAGAATTGGTCGTCTAGAACGTCTGGAACAGAGAGTAAAAGGAGGTTTCTGGGGGCGATAAAATAGCTTCAGGGTATAATGTACAGACAAAGGTATGGTAGGATGTGAATACAGTGGAGGTAAACCTAGGTATTAAGTGATGATGAGAGAGATATTGTCTCTAGAAACATCATTGAAACCAGGAGATGTCATCGCATGTGTGGGTGGTGGAACTAATAGGTTGGATAAGGTATAGTGAGCAGGACTAGAGGCTCTACAGTGAAATAAGCCAATAAACACTAACCAGAACAGCAATGGACAAGGCATATTGACATTAAGGAAAGGCATGCTTAGTCGAGTGATCAACAGGGTCCAGTGAGTAGTGAGGTGACTGATGGAACTCTTCAGCTGGCTAGCTCCGGAATAATTGATGTTTGCTCCGGAATCGACATAAGCCGACAGTCACACAGATAGCAGCTAGCTAGCTGCGAGATCCTGGTATAAATGTCCAGAGGTTGAGGTTGAAATCCGGGGACAAGGAGAGAAAAATAGGTCCGGTATGTTCCGGTCCGAGCAGCGCCGTACAAAACTGGCGATAGATTTTTGAGCTAAAGGAAAGCTGATGACCACAAACCGTGGTTAGCTGAATACTAACGATTAGCCAGTATTACCTTCTGGATAGGTTCTGATTAGCTTCTGTCTAGCTTCTGGTTAGCTTCTATGGAGGATTACAGATTTGAGGTAAATAATACTTTCTTTAAAAAAATATATAAATTGGTGAGGCAGGTTGCAGGAGAGTGTTTTGAAGATGAGTTTATGGAAAATAAAAAAAAATATATAAAAAGTTATGCGAAGAAAGTTGTAAATATATATATATATATATATATATATACATGGGACACGACAAGACGAGGACAAAAGACGTCTGACTGCTATGCCATCTTAGTGACAATATAGATAATGGATAGGCTGGACATGTCAAGAGATGAGTTCTGATTGGTCTGCCATGTAGCTCGCTTCTGTCTATAACATGAGCTGGCCAGTATGTGTAGGTAATCCTGTCTAACACAACTTTTTTTTTAAAGATATCACATAGTAGAATTGCAAAAGTGTTGCTCTCCAATTTCTGGAGGACCGAATTTTGAAATCAGTGGAACGCACGGTAGAATTAGAGTATGATAACTAAGGAGATGGAGAAAATTCTGCAGTTTGATTGCAAATATGAAGACAGAGTCGAAAAGAGAACACACGCTGTTGTATAAAACACCTGTCTCTGGATTACATCTTCAAACTAAGGCAATCATGGCATCCGTGACAGAGAGGGAGAAGTGTCCATCCATGTAAACAGGTAAGATAGTCTAGCTAGGTACATTTTCAGATTTGACACATTTCACATTTTGTCAAAGTCATTTTCAATTCAAGTTAAAGCGTACTGTTAGTTAGCTAGCTAACATTAGGCTGGCTGGCTCGCTAGCTAACGTTACGTGTATGATTTGTGTTGGGATATTATTCATATCTCAGAGCCATTTGTATTGCTAGTTATAGACTAATGTTAGCTACCTAGCTAACATTGAAACTGGTTGGTTATCTACCTGCAGATTCATGCAGGGCAGTAATGATATGAGTTGGGATTATGGTTCATTGTTTAGCTAGCAGGCTACATGTCTAAACAAAAGACTCCACTCTGCAAGTAACCATTTTAATAGAATGTTCATGATGTCACTATGACAACTGACAATAGACGTAGCTGGTAAATTGACTCTGGCTATCTACATATACTTACATACTACCTCAATAAGCCTGACTAAAAGGTGTCTGTATATAGCCACACACACACACACACACACACACACACACACACACACACACACACACACACACACTGTAAGTAAGCATTTCACTGTAAGGTTGTATTCGGCGCACGTGACATATAAACTTTGATTTGATTACTCCGATGTCAGTGTGCCGGAGCACAGTATAACTGACGAATACTCAACACCCGTTAAATATGGCCGGTGTCAGTAAGCATGGGAAAAAAAGCAGAATGAAATTGTTGCCAGCAGCACAATTTCAGTCACCAACGCTCTGGATAACATAAAAACAGCCTAACCAGCTCTGCTAGGGCGAGTAAAATAGTCAAGAGTGAGCGGTTATCTCATTTGTGTCTGGAAGTAGTGAGCAAGCTAGCCAGCGTTAGCCAGTAAGCTTGGGTGCTTGACTGCTGTTGTTAGGTCAGAATGCTCAGATCAACCTTACTCCTCGGCCAGAGCGTCCAGTGTCTGTGTGCAAAACACTTTGAATTTACGAACCGACAATCGGACAACGCTCTGAGTGTACGAATGCCCAGAGCACACTCTGAGTACACTCTGGCATACCAGATGAATTTCCGAACACACCCGTAGTATAAACCAGCATTTAGTCCTAAAGTCAGCAGCAAGCTCGTCATCAAGCTCGAGACCCTGGGTCTCGACCCCGCCCTGTGCAACTGGGTACTGGACTTCCTGACGGGCCGCCCCCAGGTGGTGAGGGTAGGCAACAACATCTCCACCCCGCTGATCCTCAACACTGGGGCCCCACAAGGGTGCGTTCTGAGCCCTCTCCTGTACTCCCTGTTCACCCACGACTGCGTGGCCACGCAGGCCCCCAACTCAATCATCAAGTTTGCGGACGACACAACAGTGGTAGGCTTGATTACCAACAACGACGAGATAGCCTACAGGGAGGAGGTGAGGGCCCTCGGAGTGTGGTGTCAGGAAAATAACCTCACACTCAACGTCAACAAAACTAAGGAGATGATTGTGGACTTCAGGAAACAGCAGAGGGAACACCCCCCTATCCACATCGATGGAACAGTAGTGG
>NC_034191.2:76990467-76999880 GCF_002021735.2 Oncorhynchus kisutch
CCTAGCGGTGTGGGCTAACCTAGCGGTGTGGGCTAACCTAGCGGTGTGGGATAGCCTAGCGGTGTGGGATAGCCTAGCAGTGTGAGCTAGCCTAGCGGTGTGGGATAGCCTAGCGGTGTGGGATAGCCTAGCGGTGTGGGATAGCCTAGCGGTGTGGGATAGCCTAGCGGTGTGAGCTAGCCTAGTTGTGTGAGCTAGCCTAGCGGTGTGGGATAGCCTAGCGGTGTGAGCTAGACTAGCGGTGTGAGCTAGCCTAGCGGTGTGGGCTAACCTAGCGGTGTGGGATAGCCTAGCGGTGTGGGATAGCCTAGCGGTGTGGGATAGCCTAGCGGTGTGGGCTAGCCTAGCGGTGTGAGCTAACCTAGCGGTGTGGGCTAACCTAGCTTGCTAAGGCCATTTTACAGGAGCAGTGCTTTTGCAGGAGCACAAAACGAATGATTGTTCCACGGGTCCTCCCTCCTAACGTGGACTGTGTATGAGTGTAGTCATCTTCTTGAAACTGGGGTAGAATTGCAATCCTTTTTCTTTAACTTGAGTCCATTGAAGGGGAAAGTAATTCTCTCTTGCCAGAGAGAAGGGAGTAGGTTGGGGGGCAGGTAGCCTGACAGATTTTTACCTTGTCAGCTCAGGGATTTGATCCAGCAACCTTTTGGTTACAGTAACCGACAGGTTGCTAGATCAAATCCCTGAGCTGACAAGGTAAAAATCTGTCATTCTGCCCCTGAACAAGGCAGTTAACCCACTGTTCCTTGGTAGGCTGTCGTTGTAAATAAGATATTTGTTCTTAACTGGCTTGCCTAGTTAAATAATAAAGAATAAAATAGTCTGTGCAGTGAATTTTCAGACCAGTTTCTAATCAATGAAAACATTCATGATGAATTAATCATGAATAGACACTTCATCAAGTCTTCCTATGTATTAATTCACTATTTATGTGATCTAATGGTATTTCTTTGTGTTTCAGAGGGGGGTTCCCAGGGCCAGATGGACCTGACAGAGCTGATCGGCGTTCCTCTCCCCCCCTCCGTCTCCTTCGTCACGGGCTTTGAGGGCTACCCGGCCTACCGTTTCGGGCCCGATGCCAACGTGGGCCGCCTCACCAAGTCCTTCATCCCTGACCCCTTCTACCGTGACTTCACCGTGATCGTCACTGCCAAGCCCACCACGCGGCACGGCGGGGTCCTATTCGCCATCACCGACGCCTACCAACGGGTGGTGCAGCTGGGTGTGGCGTTGAGCCCCGTGGAGGACGGGTCTCAGCAGGTGCTCCTCTACTACACTGACCCGGGGGTCGGGAGCACCCAGGAGGCTGCGAGCTTCAAACTGGCTGACCTGACGGGGAGGTGGGCCCGCTTCACGTTGACTGTGCAGGGGACAGAGGTGCGTCTCTACATGGACTGTGAGGAGTACCACCGTGTGGCCTTCCAGAGGAGCCCGGAGCCCCTCACCTTCGAGGCCAGCTCGGGCGTCTTCGTGGGCAACGCAGGTGGTACGGGGCTGGACAGGTTTGTGGTGAGTTGACGGGTTTCTGTTGTGTTGTTTGTGTGTGTGTGTGTGTGGGGGGGGGGGGGGTTTGGATCTGCTCAGCCCAGTCCTGGCATCCCAATGGTAGAACCAGCTTCCCCCTGGAGCTAGGGCAGCAGAGTTCCTGCCCATCTTTTGTAAATGTCTGAAACCCTACTTCTTCAAAGAATATCTTAAATAATCCAAAAACACCCTCCCTTCACACCTTCACCTCAGCCCGAGAGGTGCATTTGTCCATTTTCTCTTAATCTAAACCAGTCCTGGTCCTGGAGGGCCTAAACACTTCAGTTTTTTGTTTTCTACCTGGTATTTAATTGCACTCACCTGGTGTCCCAGGGCTACCCAGTCATTGTCCTGCAGGGCCGATAAAACCTCTGGTTTTCATCCTCTCCTGACAAGCAAAACATTTTTGGAAGTTTGTCAACAATCGACTAATGAAACAAATACTAAAAGAGCATCTTCGGGTGGAATTTGGCTTTAACTAGTTTTCAGTCACACTATGTATGTGTGACTCACTGGGGTTTGAACCCAGGTTTTCTGCGAGCCACGAGGCAGTGTTATCCTATTGACCTAAAGCCTAGGCATTACACTGTAGTATATTTCACCCAAGATGCTACTTCCACTCCACCCTACTAGAGCCCTGCATAGGCATGAATCAAGCCCTACCTGTGATCGTTATGTTCAGGCCCTACCCTACCCAGGCTTGATTGCTCCGGCCCCGCCTGGCTATGCCCTGCCCTTGCCCTGCCCCGCCCGGCCCCGCCCGGCCCCGCCCGACCTCCTCCATTAGTAAATCCATTAGCTCCTCCTCTCTGTCTGTCACTCACTCCCTTCACGCTGTTCACTCTGCATGAGCTCTCCTCATGGTGCTCTGAGTCTGTGAGTATCCATAGCAACGGAGAGATGTGAGAGAGCTGTTAGCTACTTTTGCCACTCGAAACTCAAGGAACATTATTATTTTCTTTGAAATGATCTGTCCTGTCTTATATTTGACGAGGTTGAAGCACTTCTGACACCATGTTATGATTTTAGTCAGATATGACTCTACTGCGCAGCAGAGGACGAGCAAATGGTTCAGGGTCAAATTGTTAGTGATCAATTTAGTGAAGCCCGAGCCCTGCCCACACTCTAGTTATTGATGTTAAAACCCTACCTGGCCTTTAACCCCGATGTACAATATTGGGGCCAGTCGAGCAAGTAGCAGAGCTCTACACCCTACCACTACTACTTAGATGTTGTACTAATCTAAACAGAATGGATTAACTAATAAAGTATTGCCTGCCTCAGTTTTTAAGAGCACCAAAAAGCTATTGCCAAGCAGCTGTTTCCCACCCATAAAGTTTCATTGGAGCAAATGGGTTGGTAGATTCAGTGAAATATAGTTAACTTAGTCTGGAGGAGCAGGAAACTCTCTGTTCTCCCTGCCAGTTTCAACCAGCACCAGCCTGTCTCTTCTCACCACCCTGGATCATAACAGACCTCTCGCTGGTCAGGGGAAAATCAAAATGTCACTCTTTGTGTTCATTACCCCTCTTTCTTTCCTCTGCCACTCTCTTTCTCCCTCCTCTCTCATTAATGTCTATCTGACTTTGTTTTCGTCTCTGCCACTCTCTTTCTCCCTCCTCTCTCTCTCTCTCTCTCATTAATGTCTATCTGACTTTGTTTTCGTCTCTGCCACTCTCTTTCTCCCTCCTCTCTCTCTCATTAATGTCTGTCTGACTTTGTTTTAATCTCTATCTCTTTTTCTCTCTCCCCCCCTCTCGACCCCCCCCCCCCCCCTTCTCTCTCGCTCTCTCTTTCTCTCAATTCAATTCAATTCAAGGGCTTTATTGGCATGGGAAACATGTGTTAACATTGCCAAAGCAAGTGAGGTAGACAACATACAAAGTGAATACTCTCTCTCTCTGTCAATGTGTGATGGAGGCAGTGAGGCCTCGAGCTGATAGTGTGTTTGTATTGGAATCTGATACCCTGTTTCTTCCCCTGTGAGGAACACTAACAAACAGACGCAACAGCAGTGGCGCTCCTAAAAGCACCTCACACTGCATTATGGAAAAATGGAGGTGTGTGTGTGCGTGTGTGCGTGTGTGTGTGTGTGTGTGTGTGTGTGTGTGTGTGTGTGTGTGTGTGGCAGTCGACCACAGCTGATTTGGATAAGAACTCATGCTGGTTTAGGACCACCAGACTTCAAAAACAACCGTCTCTGAGTCCCATGTTCATTCCCTTTCGTTGTTTGTTGTTGTTGTATATTTAAGCAGAGTATAAACTCTTGCTAAGAGACTTTGTGTAAGTAACCCTGACGTACGCAGCATATGTACCTCTTCATAGAACCATTAATTACATCGCTTATGACATCACAACACTTACATGTCAGCTGTCTTAGCAACGGTCACTTGGTGCAACAGACATGGTACTCTACACCATACGATGTGTTGTGCTGTGAGGAAAACACTCTTCTTGTTGTCCTGCCAAGCAATGTGCATCAAATAGCTCTGGGTTGTTTTTTTTTCACGTCATCCAACAAATGTAAGCTTTTTGGCGACGCACACCAGGGGTGGGTTTGCCATCGAACTGACAATGCATAAGCTAAAAAGGACCCCATACCTACTGTAAAATATAGTGGCGAATCTTTGATTTTATGGGGCTATTTTGCTTCCACTGATCCTGGGGGGTCTTTGTTAAGGTCAACCGCATCATGAACTTTACCCAGTACCAGGACGTTTTTGTCCCAAAAAATATGATTGCCTGTAAACTTTGGCTGCAGGTGGATCTTCCAGCAACACAATAACCCCAAGCACACATTACAGAACAAAGAGATGGTCTCCAGACTTGAAACCCATTGAACATCTGTGGTTTGAATTGAAGAGGGCAGTCCATCGGCGCAGACTAAGGATTTCACGGATCTGGAAGGATTCTGTATGGAGTGTTTTAAGATCCCTCACAATTTGTTTTAGAAAAAGGCTTAGTGCCGTTATCCTCACAAGGGAAAGGTATTGAAAACAAGGGGTGTCAATAATGTTGACCCCTACCTACAGTAGTTGAGAAACAAAATATGACTTGTTACAAAATCTCTTTCTCTGACAATTTGATTAGGATAAAATACTATAATTTCCTAAACAAATAGAGTATTTGAGCTCAGTATTTGAATTATGCACGCTGACTTCGGTCGCCAGCTTGTACGGTGTTACATCCGACGCGTTGGTGCGGCTGACTTCCGGGTTAAGTGAGCAGTGTGTCAAGAAGCAGTGCAGCTTGGTTAGGTTGTGTTTCAGAGGACGGATGGCTCTCGACCTTCGCCTCTCCCGAGTCCGTACGGGAGTTGCAGCGATGGGACAAGACTGTAACTACCAATTGGGGAGAAAAGAAGTTGGTAAAAATTACCAAATAATAATATTGATCTCAGAAAAGCTCATAAAACTTTGATGGAATCAGAGCTGTTGCATTGAAACATTTCCTGTTTACCTTCAACCTCCCTTTACAGCATCAGATGGACTTGATTTAGTTTACTGAGCCTCTCTTCTCCCTCCCCTCCTCCTCTCTCCTCTACCGTTCTGTCTTCTCCCTCCCCTCCTCCTCTCTCCTCTCCCCTTCTGTCTTCTCCCTCCCCTCCTCCTCCCTCCTCTCCCCTTCTGTCTTCTCCCTCCCCTCCTCTCTCCTCTCCCCTTCTGTCTTCTCCCTCCCCTCCTCCTCTCTCCTCTCCCCTTCTGTCTTCTCCCTCCCCTCCTCCTCCTCTCTCCTCTCCCCTTCTGTCTTCTCCCTCCCCTCCTCCTCCTCTCTCCTCTCCCCTTCTGTCTTCTCCCTCCCCTCCTCCTCTCTCCTCTCCCCTTCTGTCTTCTCCCTCCCTTCCTCCTCTCTCCTCTCCCCTTCTGTCTTCTCCCTCCCCTCCTCCTCCTCTCTCCTCTCCCCTTCTGTCTTCTCCCTCCCCTCTTCTCTCCTCTCCACTTTGTTGGATTGAAAACAGGTGTTTGTCCTCTGGATAGACCCATAAACAGATTAGTCAAACATGCCATGTGCCATTCGACCCTCCTGACAGTCATTGTTAGTGAGATCTATGTTCTGTTAAAGCGGTTTAAAGGCTGCTGTCTTGAAGAGTTTTTGTCAGATTGAGGTACCTGTTACCAGATTGAGGTACCTGTTACCAGATTGCGGTACCTGTTACCAGATTGAGGTACCTGTTACCAGGTTGAGGTACCTGTTACCAGGTTGAGGTACCTGTTACCAGGTTGAGGTACCTGTTACCAGATTGAGGTACCTGTTACCAGATTGAGGTACCTGTTACCAGATTGAGGTACATTTTACCAGATTGAGGTACCTGTTACCAGGTTGAGGTACCTGTTACCAGATTGAGGTTCCTGTTCGCCGTACTTGAGATATTTCCATTTCACTAAAAGGTTGTGTTGATTTGATTTGAGAGCTGGCAAATCAAATGCATTTACTGTGAGTGTGTATACTAGATTTAATGTTCCTTACCCCCCCCCCCAGGGTACTGTGTTTATACTAGTGTTAATGTGCCTTAACCTCTCTCTCTCTCCCCAGGGTTGTATCCAGCAGCTGGTTCTGAAGGGATACCCCACAGCCCAAGATGACCTGTGTGAAGAGGACGACCCCTATGTGAGTTTTTCCCAATACTACATCTGACCTTCTTTTCACTTGAGCCCTAATAGGTAGGCCTGGGTAGGTCAGGGTGGGACTGGGTAGGACAAGGTAGGACTGGGTGGGACTGGGTAGGACAAGGTGGGACTGGGTGGGACTGGGTAGGACAAGGTGGGACTGGGTATGGCTGGATGGGACTGGGTGGGATGGGTAGGACTGGGTGGGACTGGGTAGGACAAGGTGGGACTGGATGGGACTGGGTAGGACAAGGTAGGACTGGGTGGGACTGGGTATGGCTGGATGGGACTGGGTAGGACAAGGTAGGACTGGGTGGGACTGGATGGGACTGGGTATGGCTGGATGGGACTGGGTGGGACTGAGTAGGACAAGTTAGGACTGGGTATAGGACTGGGTGGGACTGGGTATGGCTGGATGGGACTGAGTAGGACAAGGTAGGACTGGGTATAGGACTGGGTGGGACTCGCTAGGTTTCCACCATACAGCTATCAACTATCAAGTATTTTCAGATTAGTTATCATAAAGGAAAGGATGCCAGGAGACACTATCTAGCGGACACTGTACATGGACCTCTAACCACTGATCTCGGATCAGATTTCAACCACCCCCAATACTAATACCATTAGGATGATGTAGGGTCAGATTTGACATTTTTATTAGTGGTAATGTGCTGAACTTCTACCTTACTCCATCCTAAAACCTGACATGCTAATGATGAATGGGACCATCAGCCCCTCTAGTGGTGGTTAGAGGACATCGCAGGGTTGTGTGTTGAAAGATTCATTCGCTTTCTGGTGAAAACAGCACTGAACTCCAGTTGTTTTATTCATTTTCTCTGTTTTTTAGCTCCGTTTTTAAGCATAAGTTATTGCTACTTGTAAAACGACCCCTATGTGAGTTTTTCCCAATACTACATCTGACCTTCTTTTCACTTGAGCCCTAATAGGTAGGCCTCTTAACTGACTTGCCTAGTTAAATAAACGTTTAATATATATATATTTTGTTTAAATACTTGGAAAAGCATTAGACAATTTGCTTGTGATAGAAGCATCTAGACTATTCTTCCTCACTGCCTATTGAATATGTAAAACTATTAGTGAGATTCCAATGTCATAACTTAAGCGTTATGTAATGAAAATACAAGGCTGTTACTATAGCGATTCCATTGTTACCCTCTTTCAGGCATCTGGCTATGGGAGTGGAGACGACTCCTTCGATGACACAGAAACTCTGGATGAAGTGAAGAAGGTAGTGGAGGAGAGAGAGTACACCGTGGTGAGTGACTGACCCAGCCCTGTACACACATATTCTATCACACTTTCATAAACCCACAAGGATAGTTTTCCGACATTTTAAAAACATTTTTTTTAATTTAAAAGAACAAATGACAATGACGGCCTACTGGGGAACAGTGGGTTAACTGCCTTGTTCAGGGGTAGAACTTTCTCTTGAACACTGCCTTCCATCTTCCTTCAACTGTCACATGGACACCAAGCACACTGCTTAACATCAAAACAGCTGCTGATGCTTGGCTGAGTTTTCCTTCAACTGTCACATGGACACCAAGCACACTGCTTAACATCAAAACAGCTGCTGATGCTTGGCTGAGTTTTCCTTCCAGTTTCCCTTGAGCTTTTCTCTCCCATTACCAGGGGTTGGATATCATCTGAAAAGACTGTGATGAGATAAAGTGTTTCAGTGGGAGAGACCACACAGTGTGCACATTTGGGGTTTTGCCCTAACACTACACAGCTGTGTGGTGTCTTTGCTATGCCGGATTAAGTGATATGACATGCTATTCTATAATATTACCTGATTGAACTAATCATGTAAATGTAATTAACTAGAAAGTCGGGCAAAATATATTTTTTAATAGAGCTGTGATCTTCCGAATAAACTCTTAAAGACCTGGTCATTTTTTACATCAATAGCAGTCAATTATTAATCGTCACCTTATTCAGTCTCATTTGAACATCGTAGAATTTTCGGTTATCTTCACGAACCCTGGCTAACAAGATTAATCGCAATACAAAATTTGGTTTATTTATTTACTAAATACCTAAACAATCACACAGGATGGGTCATACATTGATGACTAATTATGTCATAAAGAAAACGTCCCTGGCGGACGGAACCGATATGACGGCTGGTTACACAAAGAAAGGGGGTTGAGTTTTGAATGAAAGAGCGGGAAGACTGACGAACAAAGGAATTTGGTCTCTGATCGGACTTTGTAAAGCTATGCTATCGTAAATACAGACTCTTATGCATTCTAAATAACCACCCATTTGGAAAAGGAAAGTGCTTCAATTTACAGCTGCTGCTGCTCATTCAACGGCTAGGAGGTATCCCTTCTTTAGTGAATAAGAGTTCAAAGTTCATACCAAGTTGCCATACTTTAAGCTCACGCTGAAGTTGGCTTAGTTCTGTAGTTTGATATTAGCCCTTTTAACGTATGGACCATCGTCATCACGTCCTCGGGAATACAAATGTTAATTTCGTTAACACGGGCTTATGTAGTGGGGAGAGAAGGACGTTTTTCATAGTTTACAACCAATGTCTGTTCACTTGGGCGGGGCCACTGAGTTGAGCCTAGTTCACTTATGAAAACCAATTCTCTCATTTAGAAGCTAAAATTACATTTAATCTTTTCAGAAATAGTTTCATATTTAAACATTTAAATTGCACAAAAATTCCATGTGAATCTCATAACTAGAATGTGTAGACTTTCCAAGATAGAGTTTATGTCATCCTATCATCAGTAATAATGTCTCAGGTGACAACTGATCTGATATCATATTCTTTAAGTACCAACGAATATTTTTAACTGGTTGGATTACTGAAATATGGTTCTGGTCCCCACCCTGTTATGTTACCAGACTCTCTATGTTAACAAAGGGCTTTCCATGAGTCACTCTGTAGATTAGAGAGAGAGGAAGGTATTTATCGGGGTCATAAACCTCACCAAAAGGCCAACGTCATGACAGCTGATTAAAATAATCAAAGCTTGTTGCTGAGTTGGTTATCTTAGTCAGCTGTGTAGTGCTAGGGCCAAAACACAAAACGTGCACACAGGAGGGGGGGGGGGGACCCAGGACCGAGTTTGGGAAACGCTGAGTTTGGCTACACACTCAGGGTTACTACTTATCTCTTTCTCTCGCTCGCCTTCTCTCTCGCTCACCCTCTTCTCTCTCTCACCCTCTCTTCCACTCTCTCTCACCCTCTCCCTCTCTCTCTCACCTTCTCTCTCTCACCCTCTTTCTCACCTTCTCTCTCTC
>NC_034191.2:76999980-77028941 GCF_002021735.2 Oncorhynchus kisutch
GCTCTCTCTCTTCCACTCTCTCTTGCTCTCTCTTTCCACTCACTCTCTTTCACTCTCTCTTGCTCTCTCTTCCACTCTCTCTTGCTCTCTCTCTTTCCACTCTCTCTCTTTCCACTCTCTCTCTTTCCACTCTCTCTCTTTCCACTCTCTCTTGCTCTCTCTCTCCCTCTCTCTCTTCCACTCTCTCTCCCTCTCTCTCTTTCCACTCTCTCTCTCCCCTCTCTCTCTTCGACTCTCTCTCTCCCTCTCTCTCTTCCACTCTCTCTCTCCCTCTCTCTCTTTCCCACTCTCTCTCTCCCTCTATCTCTTCCTCTCTCTCTTCCACTCTCTGTCCCTCTCTCTCTCACCCTCTCTCTCTTCCACTCTCGTGTCCCTCTCTTCTTCTCGCCCTCTCTCTCTTCCACTCTCTCGCCCTCTCTCTCTTCCACTCTCTCTCTCTCTCTCTTCCACTCTGTCTTGCTCTCTCTCTTCCACTCTCTCTCCCTCTCCTCTCCCTCCTCTCTCTCTTTCCACTCTCTCTTGCTATCTCTCTTTCCACTCTGTCTTGCTCTCTCTCTTCCACTCTGTCTTGCTCTCTCTCTCTTGCTCTCTCTCTTCCACTCTCTCTCTCCCTCTCTCTTCCACTCTCTCTCCCCTCTCTCTCTTCCACTCTCTCGCTCTCTCTCTTTCCACTCTCTCTTGCTCTCTCTCTTTCCACTCTGTCTTGCTCTCTCTCTTCCACTCTCTCTTGCTCTCTCTTTCCACTCACTCTCTTTCCACTCTCTCTTGCTCTCTCTCTTCCACTCTCTCTTGCTCTCTCTCTTTCCACTCTCTCTCTTCCACTCTCTCTCTTTCCACTCTCTCTTGCTCTCTCTCTTTCCACTCTCTCTTGCTCTCTCTCTCCCTCTCTCTCTTCCACTCTCTCTCCCTCTCTCTCTTCCACTCTCTCTCTCCTCTCTCTCTTCGACTCTCTCTCTCCCTCTCTCTCTTCCACTCTCTCTCTCCCTCTCTCTCTTCCTCTCTCTCTTCCACTCTCTGTCCCTCTCTCTCTCACCCTCTCTCTCTTCCACTCTCTGTCCCTCTCTCTCTCGCCCTCTCTCTCTTCCACTCTCTCGCCCTCTCTCTCTTCCACTCTCTGTCCCTCTCTCTCACCCTCTCTCTCTTCCACTCTCTCTCACAATCTCTCTCATCCACTCTCTTCTACTCTCTCTCCCTCTCTCTCCCTCTCTTTCGCCCCCTCTCTCTTCCACTCTCTGTCCCTCTCTCTCGCCCTCTCTCTCTTCCACTCTCTTCCACTCTCTCTTGCTCTCTCTCTTTCCACTCTGTCTTGCTCTCTCTCTTTCCACTCTCTCTTGCTCTCTCTCTTTCCACTCTGTCTTGCTCTCTCTCTTCCACTCTCTCTTGCTCTCTCTCTTTCCACTCTCTCTCTTTCCACTCTCTCTTGCTCTCTCTCTTCCACTCTCTCTCTTTCCACTCTCTCTTGCTCTCTCTCTTTCCACTCTCTCTTGCTCTCTCTCTCCCTCTCTCTCTTCCACTCTCTCTCCCTCTCTCTCTTCCACTCTCTCTCCCTCTCTCTCTCCCTCTCTCTCTTCCACTCTCTCTCCCTCTCTCTCTTCCACTCTCTCTCCCTCTCTCTTCCACTCTCTCTCTCCCTCTCTCTCTTCCACTCTCTCTCTCCCTCTCTCTCTTCCACTCTCTCTCTCCCTCTCTCTCTTCCTCTCTCTCTTCCACTCTCTGTCCCTCTCTCTCACCCTCTCTCTCTTCCACTCTCTCTCACAATCTCTCTCATCCACTCTCTTCTACTCTCTCTCCCTCTCTCTCCCTCTCTTTCGCCCCCTCTCTCTTCCACTCTCTGTCCCTCTCTCTCGCCCTCTCTCTCTTCCACTCTCTTCCACTCTCTCTTGCTCGCTCTCTTTCCACTCTGTCTTGCTCTCTCTCTTCCACTCTGTCTTGCTCTCTCTCTCGCCCTCTCTCTCTTCCACTCTCTATCCCTCTCTCTCTCACCCTCTCTCGCTCAGTGTCCAGCTGTATGATCGTTTAACTGCTATTGCTTAGATTTAATCCAGGTGCTCCGAATCAAAGCTGAACCCTCGAAGGAAGCCTCTTTCTCTAAAAGCTCTGTTTTGTGAATTTGATAAAAAGGAATACATACTGTTTTTGTTTTTCGTTGTCCAAGGTGACTAAGGTCATATTTAATGAATAGTAAAAGTTCAACAACCATGAAAACTCTGAGATCTGTGTTTTTTTTTAAACAATCTGTTCTGATCAAATCTGTGACCATTAGCCTAATTGTATGTTCGTGGTCTACTCTGTCGTCATCCTTACTTTTCCTTGAGGCTGTTCCTACTCCCAGCTTGTTTGTGTCCTCTGTTGTAGCTGGCATTGGGGTAGACGGGTGATTTGACTTCTAAACCTCTCTGTTCCAGGATGGCTTCCACGTTCACCATTAGAGAGAAAACAAACAGACCCTAAATCAGTGATTTGGACAACTACTCCACAACCCACACAGACTGGGTATTAGGATGAGGTCCAAATCACTGATTTAGGGTCTGTTTGTTTTCTCCCTAATGGTGAAAGTTAGGATTTGGGGAGGGAAAACGGATCCTAGATCTGTATACCAGGGAAGCTTAATCCGGGAGCAGGGGATGTGCTGAGGCAGGGGATGATTTAGGGCCATTCCCAGTGTGTTTGTGGATCTGGTCCCAGCCTCTTCCTGCGTAGCTGGTTTAGCACTTCTGCTACTCTGTCAGCGCACACACACACACACGGACACACGGACATACTAACAGTGCATTTGGAAAGTATTCAGACCCCTTCCCTTTTTCCACATGTTGTTACGTTACAGCCTTATTCTAAAATTAATTACATTATTTTTTTCCCTCATCAATCTACACACAATACCCCATAAACTGATTTTTAGAAATGTTAGCAAATGTGTATATATATATATATATATATATAAAAAAGAGAGAAATACATTATTTACATAATAATTTCAGACCCTTTTGCTATGAGACTCAAAATTGAGCTCAGGTGCATCCTGTTTCCATTGATCATCCTTGAGATGTTTCTACGGCTTGATTGGAGTCCACCTGTGCTAAATTCTATTGATTGGACATGATTTGTAAAGACACACACCTGTCTATATAAGGTCCCACAGTTGACAGTGCATGTCAGAGCAAAAACCAAGCCATGCCGTCAAAGGAATTGTTCGTAGAGCTCCGAGACAGGATTGTGTCGAGGCACAGATCTGGGGAAGGGTACCAAAACATTTCTCCAGCGTTGAAGGTCCCCAAGAACACAGTCGCCTCCATCATTCTTAAATTAAAGAAGTTTGGAACCACCAAGAGCTGGCCGCCCCGGAAAAACTGAGCAATCGGGGGAGAAGGGCCTTGGCCAGGGAGGTGACCAAGAACCCGATGGTCACTCTGACAGAGCTCCAGAGTTCTTCTGTAGAGAAGGGAGACCCTCCATTGAGGACAACCATCTCTGCAGCACTCCATCAATCGGGTCGTCATGGTAGAGAGGCCAGACGGAAGCCACGCCTCAGTAAAAGGCACATGACAGCCCGCTTGGAGTTTGCCAAAAGGTACTTAAAGGGCATTCAGACCATGAGAAACAAGATTCTCTGCTACTTACTTCCATGGACATACTTATCTGAAAACCTACCTGAATACGTATTTGAATACTTACCTGAACATAATTACCTGCATCAATTAAGAACATCAATCAACTTCTACACCTGCATTGCTTGCTGTTTGGGGTTTTAGGCTGGGTTTCTGTACAGCACTTTGAGATATCAGCTGATGTACGAAGGGCTATATAAATACATTTGATTTGATTTGACTTACCTGAACACACTTACCTGGACATAGAGTATTTCCCTGAATATTTACCTTGACATACCTGAGTACATACATGACACACATAATATGCTCAATAGTGTAGTTTACCTCCATCTGCCTTTGAAGCCTCTGCACATCAGCTTCCATCCTCTGGGTCTGCATCTGTATGGGCTTCAGGATATCCATCTGCGTGTTCTTCAGGATATCCATCTGCGTGTTCTTCAGGATATCCATCTGCGTGTGCTTCAGGATATCCATCTGCGTGTTCTTCAGGATATCCATCTGCGTGTGCTTCAGGATATCCATCTGCGTGTTCTTCAGGATATCCATCTGCGTGTTCTTCAGGATATCCATCTGCGTGTGCTTCAGGATATCCATCTGCGTGTTCTTCAGGATATCCATCTGCGTGTGCTTCAGGATATCCATCTGCGTGTGCGTCTCAATGTGGCATTGTATTCTATCCACACACCTGCACGTCTCAATGTGTCATTGTATTCTATCCACACACCTGAACGTCTCAATGTGGCATTGTATTCTATCCACACACCTGAACGTCTCAATGTGGCATTGTATTCTATCCACACACCTGAACGTCTCAATGTGGCATTGTATTCTATCCACACACCTGAACGTCTCAATGTGGCATTGTATTCTATCCACACACCTGAACGTCTCAATGTGGCATTGCATTCTAACCACACACCTGAACGTCTCAATGTGGCATTGCATTCTATCCACACACCTGAACGTCTCAATGTGGCATTGTATTCTATCCACACACCTGAACGTCTCAATGTGGCATTGTATTCTATCCACACACCTGAACGTCTCAATGTGGCATTGTATTCTATCCACACACCTGAACGTCTCAATGTGGCATTGTATTCTATCCACACACCTGAACGTCTCAATGTGGCATTGTATTCTATCCACACACCTGAATGTCTGCACCAGCTTGTCTCTCATGCTTTTCCCAGAGCTTCTTTCTGTCTTGAAACTCATTAAGCAAATATCCACATTCAGAGCAGCCCTCTTTTCAGCCATAGTCCTGTAATTCTCTCTCGTGATATCAGGTAGCCTAGCAGTTAGAGAGGCGAGCCACTTCGAATCCGGGGTCTTATGGGGAATAATCTGGTGGGATCAAACAACCGGAGGCTTGCTGGAATCAAAGCTGAGATGCCATTGCCTGCCGTTGTGCCCTTGAGCATGGCACTTAACCCTGCAAAACAACAGCTCCCGGGGCGGGGTGCCTCTCCAAACCTCTATATGTGTGTGTATGTCTTGTATGGGTGTCTTTCGGAGGGGTTGGGTTAAACAGTGGCAGTCAACTTTTGGTTGGACCTTGTGTGCAATTGACCAATAAAGTGACGTTAATCTTAATGGGAATGAATCCGCAACAGATCTGTAAAACTCCTGCAGAGACATGGGAGAGATCAACTACATCAAAACCATACTCACTTTCGCTCTTATCTCCGCTAATGGTAAAGAATCACGTGCTCAAACTTTCCAAGGATGTCAATGGCAAACATTATCAAGCCTTTGGTTCAGAATCTCAAGATTCTAGTGGTTAGAGTGTAGAGGTGGCAGGGTAGCCTAGTGGTTAGAGTGTAGAGGTGGCAGGGTAGCCTCGTGGTTAGAGTGTAGAGGTGGCAGGTAGCCTAGTGGTTAGAGTGTAGAGGTGGCAGGGTAGCCTAGTGGTTGAACATCTTGGCCATGTTCTGTTATAATCTCCACCCGGCACAGCCAGAAGAGGACTGGCCACCCCACATAGCCTGGTTCCTCTCTAGGTTTCTTCCTAGGTTTTGGCCTTTCTAGGGAGTTTTTCCTAGCCACTGTGCTTCTACACCTGCATTGCTTGCTGTTTGGGGTTTTAGGCTGGGTTTCTGTACAGCACTTTGAGATATCAGCTGATGTACGAAGGGCTATATAAATACATTTGATTTGATTTGATTCGTGGTTAGAGTGTAGAGGTGGCAGGGTAGCCTAGTGGTTAGAGTGTAGAGGTGGCAGGGTAGCCTAGTGGTTAGAGTGTAGAGGCGGCAGGGTAGCCTAGTGGTTAGAGCGTTGGACTAGTAACCGGAAGGTTGCAAGTTCAGTTCCCAGAGCTGACAAGGTACAAATCTGTCGTTCTGCCCCTGAACAGGCAGTTAACCCACTGTTCCTAAGCAGTCATTGAAAATAAGAATCTGTTCTTAACTGACTTGCCTGGTTAAATAAAGGTAATAAAAAAAAAGATTAGATGAAAGTTGTTCAAAATACCTTCTGTAACAATCCTGAACCCCATCCCCCCTCTCTCTCTGCTACCTCCCCCTACCTCCGCCTACCCTCTCAGCCAGAGGAACCATGGGGCACCCCTGTGCGCGCCCCTCCCACAGAGGCATCGCCCAGTGACGATGAGGATGCTGATGAGATCTCAGGTCAAGATGTGGAGCTGAAAGTAGAGAGAGGTGAGAGATGTGAGGGAGAGCGAGACACATGGAGGTAGACTGTACATAACACTGCATGAATATATTATTATTATTATAATCCCTTGTGGTGTTGAAATGATGAGCCACCAGGGGGCGATAAAACCTGGTAAGACACAGAGCCATATATATTGAGATTGTGTCTTTGGCCACAGGACCAAGTCGGACTGCGGATGCAGACTACAGACCAAGCAGTGTAAGTATGAGTTGTTGACAGATTTAAGAGAATGCAACTGAAGACCGATAATGTGTTACCTGCCCTATAGTAATGATGTGTATAAACTCTGGATTGATGATGCTACTACAGTATGCAATGACCAATGAGAGGCTTAGAAGCCACCGGCCCTCCATATTGGTACTGCCCGGAAGAAGCAGTACTCCATAGGAATGAATGGAATTTTTACAGTATTTCAATAAAAGGTTTCAAGGACAAAATGACATGTATTTATTTGTTGTAGTGGGGACAGTAACATTAGTCCTCTCTAAAAAAATAATGTATTTATTAAGGAATATGCTCTTTCATTATTTGTTTTATGTTCAGGTCACAAAATATAATTTAAAAGTCTGCATTAAAGTGTCTGTAATAGAATATACGTGTCTAAAATGAATGTAGGCATTAATAAATGCATTTCTATAGCTTCCAACATCTGTTTTACACTGAAGGAGGAGTAACAAGATGGCTGTGCAGTGGCTTCCAAACAGAGGCCCCTGTCAGTCATCTAGGGTTAATACATATCATGGATAGTACCTGACCAGCCATCAAACAAATCATTAGTTGCCAATATACTACCACACTTAATGTTCTCATAGTGTGACTCTCTCTCTCTCTCTCTCTCTCTCTCCAGGGGACTTCCAGTCAGAAAGGAGAGCAAGGAGATCCAGGGCCAGCCGGCCCCCCTGGCTCCCCTGGGCCCCCAGGCCCACACAGTCTCTTTAGCAAAGGCTTCTCTCAGGGATTGCCAGGACCCAGGGGCCCCCAGGGGCCCCCAGGAACACCCGGTAACGACGGCCAGCCAGTAAGAACCTGTTTGTTACCACAACATCCCCTCCCCTTCACCCTCTATTGTTCATGTTGATCAGCACTGTATTGTAATTGCAAATCACAGTTGTATCTGTTTCCGGCCGATTCATTCGTTCACTCTGACTCCTAGACATTTGTGTGGTTTGTCTCGGCAGGCGTATTTCTCACCGAAATAGTTCAGTTCCATTGGTGTTCTCTCTCTCTCTCTCTCTCTCTCTCTTAATTCTGCTATTGACTCCTTTTAATGGCCCATTTAGGTGGTTTCATGCCCACAGCCAGTGGCCACGATGACGGCTGTATTGTTACCTCATTCAGTGGTTTAGAATAGCAGTTTTTCATGCACGGTTTTTGGGGTCAGAAATCGTTTTTATACAATACCAGTCAACAGTTTGGACACCTACTTATTCAAGGGTTTTTCTTTATTTGTGCTATTTTCTACATTGTAGAATAACAGTGAAGACATCAAAACTTTGAAATAACACTATGGAATCATGTAGTAACCAAAAAAGTGTTAAACAAATCAAATATATATTTTTTAAAGATAAACCACCTGGTATTGACAACTTAAATGGAAAGCTAATGAGGATGGTAGCTGACTTTATTGCCACTCCTATTTGTCATCATTTTAATCCGTCTGGAGCAAAATGTTTTTCTTCTGACCTGGAGTGAAGCCAAAGTCATTCCGCTACCCAAGAATGGTAAAGCACCCTTTACTGGTTCTAACAGCCAACCAATCAGCTTGCTGCCGACACATAGCAAAGTTTTGCAATAAAAAATAGTTTGACCAGATACAATTCTAATTCTCTGTAAACAGATTCACAACAGACTTCCAGCATGCTTATAGAGAAGGGCACTCAACATGTACTGCACTGACACAAATGACTGATGATTGGTTGAAAGACATTGATAATAAGTAGATTGTGGGAGCTGTACACATGGAATCATGTAGTAACCAAAGAAGTGTTAAACAAATCCAAATAGATTTGAGATTCTTCAGAGTAGCCACCCTTGGCCTTGATGCTTTGTACACTCTTGGCATTCTCTCAACCAGCTTCACTTGGAATGCTTTTCCAAAATTCTTGAAGGAGTTCCACATATGCTGAGCACTTGTTAGCTGCTTTTCCTTCACTCTGCAGTCCAACTCATCCCAAACCATCTCAATTGGGTAGAGGCCAGGTCATCTGAAGCAGCACGTCTCCATCACTTTCCTTCTTGGTCAAATAGCCCTTACACATCCTGGAGGTGTGTTGGGTCATTGTCCTGTTGAAAAACAAATGATAGTCCCACTAAGCGCAAACCTGATGGGATGGCATATCGCTGCAGAATGCTGTGGTAGCCATGCTGGTTAAGTGTGACTTGAATTCCCACACCATCACACCTCCTCCTCCATGATTCACAGTGGGAACCACATGCAGAGATGATCCGTTCCGTTCACCTACTCTATGTCTCACAAAGACACGGTAGTTGGAAACAACAATCTCAAATTTGTGCTTTGCTCGTTCTAATGTGCATTGCTCGTGTTTTTTTTTGGCCCCAAGCAAGTCTCTTCTTCTTATTGGTGTCCTTTAGTAGTGGTTTCTTTGCAGCAATTCCACCATGGTCATCTACAAGACCCTGCTAGGTAAAGTTCCCGCTTATCTCAGCTCGCTGGTCACCATAGCAGCACCCACCTGTAGCACGCGCTCCAGCAGGTATATCTCTCTGGTCACCCCCAAAACCAATTCTTCCTTTGGCCACCTCTCCTTCCAGTTCTCTGCTGCCAATGACTGGAACGAACTACAAAAATCTCTGAAACTGGAAACACTTATCTCCCTCACTAGCTTTAAGCACCAGCTGTCAGAACAGCTCACAGATTACTGCACCTGTACATAGCCCATCTATAATTTAGCCCAAACAACTACCTCTTTCCCTACTGTATTTATTTATTTATTTTGCTCCTTTGCACCCCATTATTTCTATCTCTACTTTGCACATTCTTCCACTGCAAATCAACCATTCCTGTGTTTTACTTGCTATATTGTATTTACTCCGCCACCATGGCCTTTTTTTGACTTTACCTCCCTTATCTCACCTCACTCACATTGTATATAGAGTGTATCAAATATTTGTTCTCCCCACTGTACATTATTAACTTTTCTCTTTGAAGTTTGAATGATTTGTTCATATAAATCAGTATTTCATTATAGAATAAGAATAACACCTTTTCACTTTATTGACTGTACTAAAGTATATGTAACAAGAATGAATCAGAAATGCAGCAATTTGCTTCAATAGCCTTTATTTTACTTGTGAAAAATGTAAAGTTGAAACAAATTCTTGAAATTCCAATAATAATAATAATAATTTAAAACATACTGTACAGTACTGTGAGGGTTCTAGTTCTCATCAACATGTCTAGTATAATCACTCATACTGTACAGTACTGTGAGGGTTCTAGTTCTCATCAACATGTATAGTATAATCACTCATACTGTACAGTACTGTGAGGGTTCTAGTTCTCATCAACATGTATAGTATAATCACTCATACTGTACAGTACTGTGAGGGTTCTAGTTCTCATCAACATGTCTAGTATAATCACTCATACTGTACAGTACTGTGAGGGTTCTAGTTCTCATCAACATGTCTAGTATAATCACTCATACTGTACAGTACTGTGAGGGTTCTAGTTCTCATCAACATGTCTAGTATAATCACTCATACTGTACAGTACTGTGAGGGTTCTAGTTCTCATCAACATGTCTAGTATAATCACTCATACTGTACAGTACTGTGAGGGTTCTAGTTCTCATCAACATGTCTAGTATAATCACTCATACTGTACAGTACTGTGAGGATTCTAGTTCTCATCAACATGTCTAGTATAATCACTCATACTGTACAGTACTGTGAGGGTTCTAGTTCTCATCAACATGTCTAGTATAATCACTCATACTGTACAGTACTGTGAGGGTTCTAGTTCTCATCAACATGTATAGTATAATCACTCATACTGTACAGTACTGTGAGGGTTCTAGTTCTCATCAACATGTATAGTATAATCACTCATACTGTACAGTACTGTGAGGGTTCTAGTTCTCATCAACATGTCTAGTATAATCACTCATACTGTACAGTACTGTGAGGGTTCTAGTTCTCATCAACATGTCTAGTATAATCACTCATACTGTACAGTACTGTGAGGGTTCTAGTTCTCATCAACATGTCTAGTATAATCACTCATACTGTACAGTACTGTGAGGGTTCTAGTTCTCATCAACATGTCTAGTATAATCACTCATACTGTACAGTACTGTGAGGGTTCTAGTTCTCATCAACATGTCTAGTATAATCACTCATACTGTACAGTACTGTGAGGATTCTAGTTCTCATCAACATGTCTAGTATAATCACTCATACTGTACAGTACTGTGAGGGTTCTAGTTCTCATCAACATGTCTAGTATAATCACTCATACTGTACAGTACTGTGAGGGTTCTAGTTCTCATCAACATGTATAGTATAATCACTCATACTGTACAGTACTGTGAGGGTTCTAGTTCTCATCAACATGTCTAGTATAATCACTCATACTGCACAGTACTGTGAGGGTTCTAGTTCTCATCAACATGTCTAGTATAATCACTCATACTGTACAGTACTGTGATGGTTCTAGTTCTCATCAACATGTCTAGTATAATCACTCATACTGTACAGTACTGTGAGGGTTCTAGTTCTCATCAACATGTCTAGTATAATCACTCATACTGTACAGTACTGTGAGGGTTCTAGTTCTCATCAATATGTCTAGTATAATCACTCATACTGTACAGTACTGTGAGGGTTCTAGTTCTCATCAACATGTCTAGTATAATCACTCATACTGTACAGTACTGTGAGGGTTCTAGTTCTCATCAACATGTCTAGTATAATCACTCATACTGTACAGTACTGTGAGGGTTCTAGTTCTCATCAACATGTATAGTATAATCACTCATACTGTACAGTACTGTGAGGGTTCTAGTTCTCATCAACATGTATAGTATAATCACTCATACTGTACAGTACTGTGATGGTTCTAGTTCTCATCAACGTGTCTAGTATAATCACTCATACTGTACAGTACTGTGAGGGTTCTAGTTCTCATCAACATGTATAGTATAATCACTCATACTGTACAGTACTGTGAGGGTTCTAGTTCTCATCAACATGTATAATCACTCATACTGTACAGTACTGTGATGGTTCTAGTTCTCATCAACATGTCTAGTATAATCACTCATACTGTACAGTACTGTGAGGGTTCTAGTTCTCATCAACATGTCTAGTATAATCACTCATACTGTACAGTACTGTGAGGGTTCTAGTTCTCATCAACATGTCTAGTATAATCACTCATACTGTACAGTACTGTGAGGGTTCTAGTTCTCATCAACATGTATAGTATAATCACTCATACTGTACAGTACTGTGAGGGTTCTAGTTCTCATCAACATGTCTAGTATAATCACTCATACTGTACAGTACTGTGAGGGTTCTAGTTCTCATCAACATGTATAATCACTCATACTGTACAGTACTGTGAGGGTTCTAGTTCTCATCAACATGTATAATCACTCATACTGTACAGTACTGTGAGGGTTCTAGTTCTCATCAACATGTATAATCACTCATACTGTACAGTACTGTGAGGGTTCTAGTTCTCATCAACATGTCTAGTATAATCACTCATACTGTACAGTACTGTGAGGGTTCTAGTTCTCATCAACATGTCTAGTATAATCACTCATACTGTACAGTACTGTGAGGGTTCTAGTTCTCATCAACATGTCTAGTATAATCACTCATACTGTACAGTACTGTGAGGGTTCTAGTTCTCATCAACATGTCTAGTATAATCACTCATACTGTACAGTACTGTGAGGATTCTAGTTCTCATCAACATGTCTAGTATAATCACTCATACTGTACAGTACTGTGAGGGTTCTAGTTCTCATCAACATGTCTAGTATAATCACTCATACTGTACAGTACTGTGAGGGTTCTAGTTCTCATCAACATGTATAGTATAATCACTCATACTGTACAGTACTGTGAGGGTTCTAGTTCTCATCAACATGTCTAGTATAATCACTCATACTGCACAGTACTGTGAGGGTTCTAGTTCTCATCAACATGTCTAGTATAATCACTCATACTGTACAGTACTGTGATGGTTCTAGTTCTCATCAACATGTCTAGTATAATCACTCATACTGTACAGTACTGTGAGGGTTCTAGTTCTCATCAACATGTCTAGTATAATCACTCATACTGTACAGTACTGTGAGGGTTCTAGTTCTCATCAACATGTCTAGTATAATCACTCATACTGTACAGTACTGTGAGGGTTCTAGTTCTCATCAATATGTCTAGTATAATCACTCATACTGTACAGTACTGTGAGGGTTCTAGTTCTCATCAACATGTCTAGTATAATCACTCATACTGTACAGTACTGTGAGGGTTCTAGTTCTCATCAACATGTCTAGTATAATCACTCATACTGTACAGTACTGTGAGGGTTCTAGTTCTCATCAACATGTATAGTATAATCACTCATACTGTACAGTACTGTGAGGGTTCTAGTTCTCATCAACATGTATAGTATAATCACTCATACTGTACAGTACTGTGATGGTTCTAGTTCTCATCAACGTGTCTAGTATAATCACTCATACTGTACAGTACTGTGAGGGTTCTAGTTCTCATCAACATGTATAGTATAATCACTCATACTGTACAGTACTGTGAGGGTTCTAGTTCTCATCAACATGTATAATCACTCATACTGTACAGTACTGTGATGGTTCTAGTTCTCATCAACATGTCTAGTATAATCACTCATACTGTACAGTACTGTGAGGGTTCTAGTTCTCATCAACATGTCTAGTATAATCACTCATACTGTACAGTACTGTGAGGGTTCTAGTTCTCATCAACATGTCTAGTATAATCACTCATACTGTACAGTACTGTGAGGGTTCTAGTTCTCATCAACATGTATAGTATAATCACTCATACTGTACAGTACTGTGAGGGTTCTAGTTCTCATCAACATGTCTAGTATAATCACTCATACTGTACAGTACTGTGAGGGTTCTAGTTCTCATCAACATGTATAATCACTCATACTGTACAGTACTGTGAGGGTTCTAGTTCTCATCAACATGTATAATCACTCATACTGTACAGTACTGTGAGGGTTCTAGTTCTCATCAACATGTATAATCACTCATACTGTACAGTACTGTGAGGGTTCTAGTTCTCATCAACATGTCTAGTATAATCACTCATACTGTACAGTACTGTGAGGGTTCTAGTTCTCATCAACATGTCTAGTATAATCACTCATACTGTACAGTACTGTGAGGGTTCTAGTTCTCATCAACATGTCTAGTATAATCACTCATACTGTACAGTACTGTGAGGGTTCTAGTTCTCATCAACATGTCTAGTATAATCACTCATACTGTACAGTACTGTGAGGGTTCTAGTTCTCATCAACATGTCTAGTATAATCACTCATACTGTACAGTACTGTGAGGGTTCTAGTTCTCATCAACATGTCTAGTATAATCACTCATACTGTACAGTACTGTGAGGGTTCTAGTTCTCATCAACATGTCTAGTATAATCACTCATACTGTACAGTACTGTGAGGGTTCTAGTTCTCATCAACATGTCTAGTATAATCACTCATACTGTACAGTACTGTGAGGGTTCTAGTTCTCATCAACATGTATAGTATAATCACTCATACTGTACAGTACTGTGAGGGTTCTAGTTCTCATCAACATGTATAGTATAATCACTCATACTGTACAGTACTGTGAGGGTTCTAGTTCTCATCAACATGTCTAGTATAATCACTCATACTGTACAGTACTGTGAGGGTTCTAGTTCTCATCAACATGTCTAGTATAATCACTCATACTGTACAGTACTGTGATGGGTCTAGTTCTCATCAACATGTCTAGTATAATCACTCATACTGTACAGTACTGTGAGGGTTCTAGTTCTCATCAACATGTCTAGTATAATCACTCATACTGTACAGTACTGTGAGGGTTCTAGTTCTCATCAACATGTCTAGTATAATCACTCATACTGTACAGTACTGTGAGGGTTCTAGTTCTCATCAACATGTCTAGTATAATCACTCATACTGTACAGTACTGTGAGGGTTCTAGTTCTCATCAACATGTCTAGTATAATCACTCATACTGTACAGTACTGTGAGGGTTCTAGTTCTCATCAACATGTCTAGTATAATCACTCATACTGTACAGTACTGTGAGGGTTCTAGTTCTCATCAACATGTCTAGTATAATCACTCATACTGTACAGTACTGTGAGGGTTCTAGTTCTCATCAACATGTCTAGTATAATCACTCATACTGTACAGTACTGTGAGGGTTCTAGTTCTCATCAACATGTATAGTATAATCACTCATACTGTACAGTACTGTGAGGGTTCTAGTTCTCATCAACATGTCTAGTATAATCACTCATACTGTACAGTACTGTGAGGGTTCTAGTTCTCATCAACATGTCTAGTATAATCACTCATACTGTACAGTACTGTGAGGGTTCTAGTTCTCATCAACATGTCTAGTATAATCACTCATACTGTACAGTACTGTGATGGTTCTAGTTCTCATCAACATGTCTAGTATAATCACTCATACTGTACAGTACTGTGAGGGTTCTAGTTCTCATCAACATGTCTAGTATAATCACTCATACTGTACAGTACTGTGATGGTTCTAGTTCTCATCAACATGTCTAGTATAATCACTCATACTGTACAGTACTGTGAGGGTTCTAGTTCTCATCAACATGTCTAGTATAATCACTCATACTGTACAGTACTGTGAGGGTTCTAGTTCTCATAAACATGTATAGTATAATCACTCATACTGTACAGTACTGTGAGGGTTCTAGTTCTCATCAACATGTCTAGTATAATCACTCATACTGTACAGTACTGTGAGGGTTCTAGTTCTCATCAACATGTCTAGTATAATCACTCATACTGTACAGTACTGTGAGGGTTCTAGTTCTCATCAACATGTCTAGTATAATCACTCATACTGTACAGTACTGTGATGGTTCTAGTTCTCATCAACATGTCTAGTATAATCACTCATACTGTACAGTACTGTGAGGGTTCTAGTTCTCATCAACATGTCTAGTATAATCACTCATACTGTACAGTACTGTGATGGTTCTAGTTCTCATCAACATGTCTAGTATAATCACTCATACTGTACAGTACTGTGAGGGTTCTAGGTCTCATCAACATGTCTAGTATAATCACTCATACTGTACAGTACTGTGAGGGTTCTAGTTCTCATCAACATGTCTAGTATAATCACTCATACTGTACAGTACTGTGAGGGTTCTAGTTCTCATCAACATGTCTAGTATAATCACTCATACTGTACAGTACTGTGAGGGTTCTAGTTCTCATCAACATGTCTAGTATAATCACTCATACTGTACAGTACTGTGAGGGTTCTAGTTCTCATCAACATGTCTAGTATAATCACTCATACTGTACAGTACTGTGAGGGTTCTAGGTCTCATCAACATGTCTAGTATAATCACTCATACTGTACAGTACTGTGAGGGTTCTAGTTCTCATCAACATGTCTAGTATAATCACTCATACTGTACAGTACTGTGAGGGTTCTAGTTCTCATCAACATGTCTAGTATAATCACTCATACTGTACAGTACTGTGAGGGTTCTAGTTCTCATCAACATGTCTAGTATAATCACTCATACTGTACAGTACTGTGAGGGTTCTAGTTCTCATCAACATGTCTAGTATAATCACTCATACTGTACAGTACTGTGAGGGTTCTAGTTCTCATCAACATGTCTAGTATAATCACTCATACTGTACAGTACTGTGAGGGTTCTAGTTCTCATCAACATGTCTAGTATAATCACTCATACTGTACAGTACTGTGAGGGTTCTAGTTCTCATCAACATGTCTAGTATAATCACTCATACTGTACAGTACTGTGAGGATTCTAGTTCTCATCAACATGTCTAGTATAATCACTCATACTGTACAGTACTGTGAGGGTTCTAGTTCTCATCAACATGTCTAGTATAATCACTCATACTGTACAGTACTGTGAGGGTTCTAGGTCTCATCAACATGTCTAGTATAATCACTCATACTGTACAGTACTGTGAGGGTTCTAGTTCTCATCAACATGTCTAGTATAATCACTCATACTGTACAGTACTGTGAGGGTTCTAGTTCTCATCAACATGTCTAGTATAATCACTCATACTGTACAGTACTGTGAGGGTTCTAGTTCTCATCAACATGTCTAGTATAATCACTCATACTGTACAGTACTGTGAGGATTCTAGTTCTCATCAACATGTCTAGTATAATCACTCATACTGTACAGTACTGTGAGGGTTCTAGTTCTCATCAACATGTATAGTATAATCACTCATACTGTACAGTACTGTGATGGTTCTAGTTCTCATCAACGTGTCTAGTATAATCACTCATACTGTACAGTACTGTGAGGGTTCTAGTTCTCATCAACATGTATAGTATAATCACTCATACTGTACAGTACTGTGAGGGTTCTAGTTCTCATCAACATGTATAATCACTCATACTGTACAGTACTGTGATGGTTCTAGTTCTCATCAACATGTCTAGTATAATCACTCATACTGTACAGTACTGTGAGGGTTCTAGTTCTCATCAACATGTCTAGTATAATCACTCATACTGTACAGTACTGTGAGGGTTCTAGTTCTCATCAACATGTCTAGTATAATCACTCATACTGTACAGTACTGTGAGGGTTCTAGTTCTCATCAACATGTATAGTATAATCACTCATACTGTACAGTACTGTGAGGGTTCTAGTTCTCATCAACATGTCTAGTATAATCACTCATACTGTACAGTACTGTGAGGGTTCTAGTTCTCATCAACATGTATAATCACTCATACTGTACAGTACTGTGAGGGTTCTAGTTCTCATCAACATGTATAATCACTCATACTGTACAGTACTGTGAGGGTTCTAGTTCTCATCAACATGTATAATCACTCATACTGTACAGTACTGTGAGGGTTCTAGTTCTCATCAACATGTCTAGTATAATCACTCATACTGTACAGTACTGTGAGGGTTCTAGTTCTCATCAACATGTCTAGTATAATCACTCATACTGTACAGTACTGTGAGGGTTCTAGTTCTCATCAACATGTCTAGTATAATCACTCATACTGTACAGTACTGTGAGGGTTCTAGTTCTCATCAACATGTCTAGTATAATCACTCATACTGTACAGTACTGTGAGGATTCTAGTTCTCATCAACATGTCTAGTATAATCACTCATACTGTACAGTACTGTGAGGGTTCTAGTTCTCATCAACATGTCTAGTATAATCACTCATACTGTACAGTACTGTGAGGGTTCTAGTTCTCATCAACATGTATAGTATAATCACTCATACTGTACAGTACTGTGAGGGTTCTAGTTCTCATCAACATGTCTAGTATAATCACTCATACTGCACAGTACTGTGAGGGTTCTAGTTCTCATCAACATGTCTAGTATAATCACTCATACTGTACAGTACTGTGATGGTTCTAGTTCTCATCAACATGTCTAGTATAATCACTCATACTGTACAGTACTGTGAGGGTTCTAGTTCTCATCAACATGTCTAGTATAATCACTCATACTGTACAGTACTGTGAGGGTTCTAGTTCTCATCAACATGTCTAGTATAATCACTCATACTGTACAGTACTGTGAGGGTTCTAGTTCTCATCAATATGTCTAGTATAATCACTCATACTGTACAGTACTGTGAGGGTTCTAGTTCTCATCAACATGTCTAGTATAATCACTCATACTGTACAGTACTGTGAGGGTTCTAGTTCTCATCAACATGTCTAGTATAATCACTCATACTGTACAGTACTGTGAGGGTTCTAGTTCTCATCAACATGTATAGTATAATCACTCATACTGTACAGTACTGTGAGGGTTCTAGTTCTCATCAACATGTATAGTATAATCACTCATACTGTACAGTACTGTGATGGTTCTAGTTCTCATCAACGTGTCTAGTATAATCACTCATACTGTACAGTACTGTGAGGGTTCTAGTTCTCATCAACATGTATAGTATAATCACTCATACTGTACAGTACTGTGAGGGTTCTAGTTCTCATCAACATGTATAATCACTCATACTGTACAGTACTGTGATGGTTCTAGTTCTCATCAACATGTCTAGTATAATCACTCATACTGTACAGTACTGTGAGGGTTCTAGTTCTCATCAACATGTCTAGTATAATCACTCATACTGTACAGTACTGTGAGGGTTCTAGTTCTCATCAACATGTCTAGTATAATCACTCATACTGTACAGTACTGTGAGGGTTCTAGTTCTCATCAACATGTATAGTATAATCACTCATACTGTACAGTACTGTGAGGGTTCTAGTTCTCATCAACATGTCTAGTATAATCACTCATACTGTACAGTACTGTGAGGGTTCTAGTTCTCATCAACATGTATAATCACTCATACTGTACAGTACTGTGAGGGTTCTAGTTCTCATCAACATGTATAATCACTCATACTGTACAGTACTGTGAGGGTTCTAGTTCTCATCAACATGTATAATCACTCATACTGTACAGTACTGTGAGGGTTCTAGTTCTCATCAACATGTCTAGTATAATCACTCATACTGTACAGTACTGTGAGGGTTCTAGTTCTCATCAACATGTCTAGTATAATCACTCATACTGTACAGTACTGTGAGGGTTCTAGTTCTCATCAACATGTCTAGTATAATCACTCATACTGTACAGTACTGTGAGGGTTCTAGTTCTCATCAACATGTCTAGTATAATCACTCATACTGTACAGTACTGTGAGGGTTCTAGTTCTCATCAACATGTCTAGTATAATCACTCATACTGTACAGTACTGTGAGGGTTCTAGTTCTCATCAACATGTCTAGTATAATCACTCATACTGTACAGTACTGTGAGGGTTCTAGTTCTCATCAACATGTCTAGTATAATCACTCATACTGTACAGTACTGTGAGGGTTCTAGTTCTCATCAACATGTCTAGTATAATCACTCATACTGTACAGTACTGTGAGGGTTCTAGTTCTCATCAACATGTATAGTATAATCACTCATACTGTACAGTACTGTGAGGGTTCTAGTTCTCATCAACATGTATAGTATAATCACTCATACTGTACAGTACTGTGAGGGTTCTAGTTCTCATCAACATGTCTAGTATAATCACTCATACTGTACAGTACTGTGAGGGTTCTAGTTCTCATCAACATGTCTAGTATAATCACTCATACTGTACAGTACTGTGATGGTTCTAGTTCTCATCAACATGTCTAGTATAATCACTCATACTGTACAGTACTGTGAGGGTTCTAGTTCTCATCAACATGTCTAGTATAATCACTCATACTGTACAGTACTGTGAGGGTTCTAGTTCTCATCAACATGTCTAGTATAATCACTCATACTGTACAGTACTGTGAGGGTTCTAGTTCTCATCAACATGTCTAGTATAATCACTCATACTGTACAGTACTGTGAGGGTTCTAGTTCTCATCAACATGTCTAGTATAATCACTCATACTGTACAGTACTGTGAGGGTTCTAGTTCTCATCAACATGTCTAGTATAATCACTCATACTGTACAGTACTGTGAGGGTTCTAGTTCTCATCAACATGTCTAGTATAATCACTCATACTGTACAGTACTGTGAGGGTTCTAGTTCTCATCAACATGTCTAGTATAATCACTCATACTGTACAGTACTGTGAGGGTTCTAGTTCTCATCAACATGTATAGTATAATCACTCATACTGTACAGTACTGTGAGGGTTCTAGTTCTCATCAACATGTCTAGTATAATCACTCATACTGTACAGTACTGTGAGGGTTCTAGTTCTCATCAACATGTCTAGTATAATCACTCATACTGTACAGTACTGTGAGGGTTCTAGTTCTCATCAACATGTCTAGTATAATCACTCATACTGTACAGTACTGTGATGGTTCTAGTTCTCATCAACATGTCTAGTATAATCACTCATACTGTACAGTACTGTGAGGGTTCTAGTTCTCATCAACATGTCTAGTATAATCACTCATACTGTACAGTACTGTGATGGTTCTAGTTCTCATCAACATGTCTAGTATAATCACTCATACTGTACAGTACTGTGAGGGTTCTAGTTCTCATCAACATGTCTAGTATAATCACTCATACTGTACAGTACTGTGAGGGTTCTAGTTCTCATCAACATGTCTAGTATAATCACTCATACTGTACAGTACTGTGAGGGTTCTAGTTCTCATCAACATGTATAGTATAATCACTCATACTGTACAGTACTGTGAGGGTTCTAGTTCTCATCAACATGTCTAGTATAATCACTCATACTGTACAGTACTGTGAGGGTTCTAGTTCTCATCAACATGTCTAGTATAATCACTCATACTGTACAGTACTGTGAGGGTTCTAGTTCTCATCAACATGTCTAGTATAATCACTCATACTGTACAGTACTGTGAGGGTACTAGTTCTCATCAACATGTCTAGTATAATCACTCATACTGTACAGTACTGTGAGGGTTCTAGTTCTCATCAACATGTCTAGTATAATCACTCATACTGTACAGTACTGTGAGGGTTCTAGTTCTCATCACATGTCTAGTATAATCACTCATACTGTACAGTACTGTGAGGGTTCTAGTTCTCATCAACATGTCTAGTATAATCACTCATACTGTACAGTACTGTGAGGGTTCTAGTTCTCATCAACATGTCTAGTATAATCACTCATACTGTACAGTACTGTGATGGTTCTAGTTCTCATCAACATGTCTAGTATAATCACTCATACTGTACAGTACTGTGAGGGTTCTAGTTCTCATCAACATGTCTAGTATAATCACTCATACTGTACAGTACTGTGAGGGTTCTAGTTCTCATCAACATGTCTAGTATAATCACTCATACTGTACAGTACTGTGAGGGTTCTAGTTCTCATCAACATGTCTAGTATAATCACTCATACTGTACAGTACTGTGAGGGTTCTAGTTCTCATCAACATGTCTAGTATAATCACTCATACTGTACAGTACTGTGAGGGTTCTAGTTCTCATCAACATGTCTAGTATAATCACTCATACTGTACAGTACTGTGAGGGTTCTAGTTCTCATCAACATGTCTAGTATAATCACTCATACTGTACAGTACTGTGAGGGTTCTAGTTCTCATCAACATGTCTAGTATAATCACTCATACTGTACAGTACTGTGAGGGTTCTAGTTCTCATCAACATGTATAGTATAATCACTCATACTGTACAGTACTGTGAGGGTTCTAGTTCTCATCAACATGTCTAGTATAATCACTCATACTGTACAGTACTGTGAGGGTTCTAGTTCTCATCAACATGTCTAGTATAATCACTCATACTGTACAGTACTGTGAGGGTTCTAGTTCTCATCAACATGTCTAGTATAATCACTCATACTGTACAGTACTGTGATGGTTCTAGTTCTCATCAACATGTCTAGTATAATCACTCATACTGTACAGTACTGTGAGGGTTCTAGTTCTCATCAACATGTCTAGTATAATCACTCATACTGTACAGTACTGTGATGGTTCTAGTTCTCATCAACATGTCTAGTATAATCACTCATACTGTACAGTACTGTGAGGGTTCTAGTTCTCATCAACATGTATAGTATAATCACTCATACTGTACAGTACTGTGAGGGATTCTAGTTCTCATCAACATGTCTAGTATAATCACTCATACTGTACAGTACTGTGAGGGTTCTAGTTCTCATCAACATGTCTAGTATAATCACTCATACTGTACAGTACTGTGAGGGTTCTAGTTCTCATCAACATGTCTAGTATAATCACTCATACTGTACAGTACTGTGAGGGTTCTAGTTCTCATCAACATGTATAGTATAATCACTCATACTGTACAGTACTGTGAGGGTTCTAGTTCTCATCAACATGTATTAGTATCTCATCACTCATACTGTACAGTACTGTGATGGGTTCTAGTTATCATTCAACATGTCTAGTATAATCACTCATACTGTACAGTACTGTGAGGGTTCTAGTTCTCATCAACATGTTAGTATAATCACTCATACTGTACAGTACTGTGAGGTTCTAGTTCTCATCAACATGTCTAGTATAATCACTCATACTTACAGTACGGTGATGGTTCTAGTTCTCATCACACATGTATAGTATAATCACTCATACTGTACAGTACTGTGAGGGTTCTAGTTCTCATCAACATGTCTAGTATAATCACTCATACTGTACAGTACTGTGGAGGGTTCTAGTTCTCATCAACATGTCTAGTATAATCACTCATACTGTACAGTACTGTGAGGGTTCTAGTTCTCATCAACATGTATAGTATACATCACTCATACTGTACAGTACTGTGAGGGTTCTAGTTCTCATCAACATGTATAGTATAATCACTCATACTGTACAGTACTGTGAGGGTTTCTAGTTCTCATCAACATGTATATAATCACTCATACTGTACAGTACTGTGAGGGTTCTAGTTCTCATCAACATGTATATATCACTCATACTGTACAGTACTGTGAGGGTTCTAGTTCTCATCAACATGTATAGTATAATCACTCATACTGTACAGTACTGTGAGGGTTCTAGTTCTCATCAACATGTCTAGTATAATCACTCATACTGTACAGTACTGTGAGGGTTCTAGTTCTCATCAACATGTCTAGTATAATCACTCATACTGTACAGTACTGTGAGGGTTCTAGTTCTCATCAACATGTCTAGTATAATCACTCATACTGTACAGTACTGTGAGGGTTCTAGTTCTCATCAACATGTCTAGTATAATCACTCATACTGTACAGTACTGTGAGGGTTCTAGTTCTCATCAACATGTCTAGTATAATCACTCATACTGTACAGTACTGTGAGGGTTCTAGTTCTCATCAACATGTCTAGTATAATCACTCATACTGTACAGTACTGTGAGGGTTCTAGTTCTCATCAACATGTCTAGTATAATCACTCATACTGTACAGTACTGTGAGGGTTCTAGTTCTCATCAACATGTCTAGTATAATCACTCATACTGTACAGTACTGTGAGGGTTCTAGTTCTCATCAACATGTATAGTATAATCACTCATACTGTACAGTACTGTGAGGGTTCTAGTTCTCATCAACATGTATAGTATAATCACTCATACTGTACAGTACTGTGAGGGTTCTAGTTCTCATCAACATGTCTAGTATAATCACTCATACTGTACAGTACTGTGAGGGTTCTAGTTCTCATCAACATGTCTAGTATAATCACTCATACTGTACAGTACTGTGAGGGTTCTAGTTCTCATCAACATGTCTAGTATAATCACTCATACTGTACAGTACTGTGAGGGTTCTAGTTCTCATCAACATGGCTAGTATAATCACTCATACTGTACAGTACTGTGAGGGTTCTAGGTCTCATCAACATGTCTAGTATAATCACTCATACTGTACAGTACTGTGAGGGTTCTAGTTCTCATCAACATGTATATATAATCCACTCATATACTGTACAGTACTGTGAGGGTTCTAGAGTTCTCATCAACATGTTAGTATAATCACTCATACTGTACAGTACTGTGAGGGTTCTAGTTCTCATCAACATGTTATGTATATCACTCATACTGTACAGTACTGTGAGGGTTCTAGTTCTCATCAACATGTCTAGTATCACTCATACTGTACAGTACTGTGAGGGTTCTAGTTCTCATCAACATGTATAGTATAATCACTCATACTGTACAGTACTGTGAGGGTTCTAGTTCTCATCAACATGTATAGTATAATCACTCATACTGTACAGTACTGTGAGGGTTCTAGTTCTCATCAACATGTATAGTATAATCACTCATACTGTACAGTACTGTGAGGGTTCTAGTTCTCATCAACATGTCTAGTATATCACTCATACTGTACAGTACTGTGAGGGTTCTAGTTCTCATCAACATGTCTAGTATAATCACTCATACTGTACAGTACTGTGAGGGTTCTAGTTCTCATCAACATGTATAGTATAATCACTCATACTGTACAGTACTGTGAGGGTTCTAGTTCTCATCAACATGTCTAGTATAATCACTCATACTGTACAGTACTGTGAGGGTTCTAGTTCTCATCAACATGTCTAGTATAATCACTCATACTGTACAGTACTGTGAGGGTTCTAGTTCTCCCTCTCTCCTGCATTTGGCCACAAGTTCTCATCAACATCACATCTTCATGTCTTCTCTAGCAATGCATCTTGGAAATATATTCTGGAATGTCTAATCCAACCCTGTCAGTCTTCAGGAGAAGTGTCTCCACACCCTGCCAGTCTTCAGGAGAAGTGTCTCCACACCCTGCATTCATATATCCAGTAAAGGACATCTGGTCATGTGGATGGTGGTCATAACCTTCCACCTCCACGCAGAGAAAACTCCTCTAAGGGGTTTAAGAAGGGGGAGTATGGAGGCAGGAGTGGTGGAATGCCACATGATCCCACACAACAACGAAGGTAGTTGCAGCAGAGTGGTGGAATGGCCACATGATCCCACACAACAACGAAGGTCGGGGAGTTTTCTTGCCCCTCTCTCTCCGCTGGCACACGTCGATTATGCAGATTCATCCAGAAAATAAATGAGCCTCTGTATTGTAGGGGCCAATGAGTGTTGTTGTTGGTAGTAACAGCAAACCATCATTGGACAGTTCTGCACCCATTGATGTTAGCTCCTCTCTGGCCTGGGACAATCCACGGTTGCTCTCTGTCCAATCACATTTCTTCCTCTGCGGCGTGTTTTGCCAGGTTTGAATCCAGCTTCCTCCACAAAGATGAATGTATGGGCAGTTTTGCCTGTGCTTTCATCTCCATGACTCTCTAAAATACAGTGAATCCACAGTTCTACAGTACTTTACATGATCCATAGCTGTTTATGTACCCTGTGGGGTTCTTGAACAGACATCTTACCTGGACATATTGATACCAGAGTTCTTTCACACGTTCACCGTTTCTCTCAAAGGGAACAACTGCTTCATCCTTATTTTATGTTTCTCTGGGACTCAACTGTCGTTGTGCTGATCGTATTCGCATTCCCAACAGGGATATTGTCGTTGAGCTGATCGTATTCACATTCCCACAGTGATATTGTCGTTGTGCTGACCGTATTCACATTCCCACAGGGATATTGTCGTTGAGCTGATCGTATTCACATTCCCAACAGTGTATTTGTCGTGTGCTGACCGTATCACATTCCCAACAGTGATATTGTCGTTGTGCTGATCGTATTCACATTCCCAACAGGGATATTGTCGTTGAGCTGATGTATTCACATTCCCAACAGTGATATTGTCGTTGTGCTGACCGTATTCACATACCCAACAGTGATATTGTCGTTGTGCTGACCGTATTCACATTCCAACAGTGATATGTCGTTGAGCTGACCGTTTCACATTCCCAACAGTGATATTGTCGTTGTGCTGACCGTATTCACATTCCCAACAGTGATATTGTCGTTGTGCTGACCGTATTCACATTCCCAACAGTGATATTGTCGTTGAGCTGACCGTATTCACATTCCCAACAGTGATATTGTCGTTGTGCTGACCGTACTCACATTCCCAACAGTGATATTGTCGTTGTGCTGACCGTATTCACATTCCCAACAGTGATATTGTCGTTGTGCTGACCGTATTCACATTCCCAACAGTGATATTGTCGTTGTGCTGACCGTATTCACATTCCAAACAGTGATATTGTCGTTGTGCTGACCGTATTCACATTGCCAACAGTGATATGTCGTTGTGCTGATCGTATTCACATTCCAACAGTGATATTGTCGTTGTGCTGACCGGATTCACATTCCCAACAGTGATATTGTCGTTGTGCTGACCGGATTCACATTCCCAACAGTGATATTGTCGTGTGCTGACTGTATTCACATTCCCAACAGGGATATTGTCATTGTGCTGACCGTATTCACATTGCAACAGTGATATTGTCGTTGTGCTGATCGTATTCACATTCCCAACAGGGATATTGTCGTTGAGCTGATCGTATTCACATTCCCAACAGTGATATGGCGTTGTTGCTGACCGTATTCACATAACCAACAGTGATATTGTCGTTGTGCTGACCGTATTCACATTCCCAACAGTGATATTGTCGTTGTGACGTGATTTATTCACATTGCCAACAGTGATTTTCGTTGTGCTGATCGTATTCACATTCCCAACAGTGATATTGTCGTTGTGCTGACCGTATTCACATTCCCAACAGTGATATTGTCGTTGTGCTGACCGGATTCACATTCCCAACAGTGATATTGTCGTTGTGCTGACTGTATTCACATTCCCAACAGGGATATTGTCGTTGTGCTGACCGTATTCACATTGCCAACAGTGATATTGTCGTTGTGCTGACCGTATTCACATTCCCAACAGTGATATTGTCGTTGTGCTGACCGTATTCACATTCCCAACAGTGATATTGTCGTTGTGCTGACCGTATTCACATTCCCAACAGTGATATTGTCGTTGTGCTGACCGTATTCACATTGCCAACAGTGATATTGTCGTTGTGCTGATCGTATTCACATTCCCAACAGTGATATTGTCGTTGTGCTGACGTATTCACATTCCCAACAGTGATATTGTCGTTGTGCTGACCGGATTCACATTCCCAACAGTGATATTGTCGTTGTGCTGACTGTATTCACATTCCCAACAGGGATATTGTCGTTGTGCTGACCGTATTCACATTGCCAACAGTGATATTGTCGTTGTGCTGACCGTATTCACATTCCCAACAGTGATATTGTCATTGTGCTGACCGTATTCACATTCCAACAGTGATATTGTCATTGTGCTGACCGTATTCACATTCCCAACAGTGATATTGTCGTTGTGCTGACCGTATTCACATTCCCACAGTGATATTGTCGTTGTGCTGACCGTATTCACATTCCCAACAGTGATATTGTCGTTGAGTGAGCTGACCGTATTCACATTCCAACAGTGATATTGTCGTTGTGCTGACCGTATTCACATTCCCAACAGTGATATTGTCGTGAGCTGACCGTATTCACATTCCCAACAGTGATATTGTCATTGTGCTGACCGTATTCACATTCCCAACAGTGATATTGTTCTGCCAGCACTCTGTCCCGAATTTCCGCAGTTTTATTGCATTGTTGCCAATTACCATGTCAAAAATGTCAATTTCCTGCGGATCTGATAACATTCTGCCTTCATCCTGTGTGAGGCATCCTTTGGATCCTACTGAAAAACACAAAACAATCAATTTATTTCAACTTGTCAGAACATGTAAAAATGGGAACATACTGTAATATTTAGTTCAATTATCATTGAAGGATGCAAATCTCACGTGTTGTTTGCTGGAAAATTTGTACTATTATTGACGCAACTGTTGAATGCTGCCGATTTGGTTGCACCTTTAAACCAGCCTCTCCAAAGAGAGACCATGGTTTACAACTGTCACGTTCTGATAGTTAGTCTTTGTTTTTGTCTGTTTTAGTATGGTCGGGGCGTGAGTTGGGGTGGGCAAGTCTATGTTGTTTTTCTATGGGTTTTGAGTTCGGCCTAGTATGGTTCTCAATCAGAGGCAGCTGTCAATTGTTGTCTCTGATGAGAAGAATAATACTTAGGGTAGCCTGGGTTTCACTTTTGGTTGGTGGGGTTTGTTTCCGTGTGAGTGTTTGGGCCACACGGTACTGTTTCGGTTATTCATGTCATCGTTATTGTTTTGTTCGAGTGTCCATTGTCTTTATTAAAATCATCATGAACACTTACCACGCTGCACTTTGGTCCGATCCTTACTCCTCCTCAGAGAAGAGGAAGATAACCCTTACAACAACATGGTCAATAATTGTGGCCCTTATCTCATCAGAGATCACCGCTCGTGTCTTCCTCCCTTGTCCTCCACACATTCTCCCTCTCCCTGCCACTCTTCTTTCCCCACCAAACAGTCTTCCTTTTGATCCATGTCTCCAAACTAAATCATTCTGAGTCGTCCTCTTTTGTCTGTTTGGTAACGAGACTAAAAACAGGACACTTGGGTCGGCTTTCAGCTGAAACTGCAATCAGCTCGTGTTGGAATGATTAAAATATTCTGCTGAGATTTCGATATGTTTCAGTTTGGTTACTGCAGAAATGCACGACATTTGCCATCATTCTGTTTTGAAGGTGTTTTAACAGTTTGGGAAACAGTGTGTATTAGCATTTGAAAACATGTGCTGCAATATATAGTTTAGCAGGTGGTGGAGTATGAATGAGAACAGAGTTTGTGAATTCAAGAGAATGTGGTCATTGAATGCATTTTTGTGTGAAAGGAATTAAAATGATTCACAGTTTGGTTCACACTACTGTTTCACTGACTGTGTGAAGAATTTTGACAGTGTGACTTCAGTTTTGACCAATGCATGTTAGCAATTGAAAAAAAAAAACGTGAA
>NC_034191.2:77029041-77109041 GCF_002021735.2 Oncorhynchus kisutch
ACTCACAGTACTGTACAGTATGAGTGATTATACTACACATGTTGATGAGAACTAGAAACCTACAGTATGTACAGTATGAGTGATTATACTATACATGTTGATGAGAACTAGAACCCTCACAGTACTGTACAGTATGAGTGATTATACTAGACATGTTGATGAGAATAGAACCTCACAGTACTGTACAGTATGAGTGATTATACTACATGTTGATGAGAATAGAACCCTCACAGTACTGTACAGTATGAGTGATTATACTATACATGTTGATGAAACTAGAACCTCAAGTATGTACAGTATGAGTGATTATACTATACATGTTGATGAGAATAGAACCCTCACAGTACTGTACAGTATGAGTGATTATACTATACATGTTGATGAGACTAGAACCTCACAGTACTGTACAGTATGAGTGATTATACTAATACATGTTGAGAGAAATAGAACCTCACAGTACTGTACAGTATGAGTGATTATATTATCATGTTGATGAGAACTAGAACCTCTACAGTACTGTACAGTATGAGTGATTATACTATACATGTTGATGAGATAGAACCTCACAGTACTGTACAGTATGAGTGATTATACTATACATGTTGATGAGAACTAGAAACCTCACAGTACTGTACAGTATGAGTGATTATATTATACATGTTGATGAGAACTAGAACCTCACAGTACTGTACAGTATGAGTGATTATATATACATGTTGATTGAGAACTAGAACCTCACAGTACTGTACAGTATGAGTGATTATATCTAGACATGTTGATGAGAACTAGAACCCTCACAGTACTGTACAGTATGAGTGATTATATATACATGTTGATGAGATAGAACCCTCACAGTACTGTACAGTATGAGTGATTATACTATACATGTTGATGAGAACTAGAACTCACAGTACTGTACAGTATGAGTGATTATACTATACATGTTGATGAGAACTAGAACCCTACAGTATGTACAGTATGAGTGATTATACTATAGTTGATGAGAACTAGAACCTCACAGTACTGTACAGTATGAGTGATTATACTATACAGGTTGATGAGACTAGAACCCTCACAGTACTGTACAGTATGAGTGATTATACTATACTAGTGATGAGAACTAGAACCCTCAGCAGTAATGTACAGTATGAGTGCTTATACTATACATGGTTGATGAGAACTAGAACCCTCACCAGGACTGTACAGTATGAGTGATTATACTATAGCATGGTGATGAGAACTAGAACCCGTCACAGTACTGGACAGTATGAGTGATTAGTACTTAGACATGTTGATGGAAACTAGAACCCTCACAGTACTGTAACGTATGAGTGATTTAATACTATACATGTTGATGAGAACTAGCACCCTCACAGTACTGTACAGTATCGAGTGATTATACTATACATGTTGATGAGAACTAGAACCCTCACAGTACTGTACAGTATGAGTGATTATACTATACATGTTGATGAGAACTAGAACCTCACAGTACTGTACAGTATGAGTGATTATACTATACATGTTGATGAGAACTAGAACCTCACAGTACTGTACAGTATGAGTGATTATACTAGACATGTTGATGAGACTAGAACTCCAGTACTGTACAGTATGAGTGATTATACTTACATGTTGATGAGAACTAGAACCTCACAGTACTGTACAGTATGAGTGATTATACTACCATGTTGATGAGAACTAGAACCCTCACAGTATGTACAGTATGAGTGATTATACTATACATGTTGATGAGAAATAGAACCCTCACAGTACTGTACAGTAGAGTGATTATACTAGACATGTTGATGAGAACTAGAACCTCACAGTACGTACAGTATGAGTGATTTACTATACATGTTGATGAGAACTAGAACCCTCACAGTACTGTACAGTAATGAGTGATTATACTAGATCATGTTGATGAGAACTAGAACCCCACAGTACTGTACAGTATGAGTGATTATATAACATGTTGATGAGAACTAGAACCCTCACAGTACTGTACAGTAATGAGTGATATACATGTTGATGAGAACTAGAACCCTCACAGTACTGTAACAGTATGAGTGATTATATAACATGTTGATGAGAACTAGAACCCTCACAGTACTGTACAGTATGAGTGATTATACTATACATGTTGATGAGAACTAGAACGCTCACAGTACTGTACAGTATGAGTGATTATACATACATGTTGATGAGAACTAGAAACCCTCACAGTACTCTGTACAGTATGAGTGATTATACTAGACATGTTGATGAGAACTAGAACCCTCACAGTAACTGTACAGTATGAGTGATTAACTAGACATGTTGGATGAGAATAGAACCTCGACAGTACTGTAACAGTATGAGTGATTATACTATACATGTTGATGAGAACTAGAACTCCTCAACAGTACTGTACAGTATGAGTGATTATACTATAACAATGTTGATGAGAACTAGAACCCCTCACAGTACTGTACAGTATGAGTGATTATACTATACATGTTGATGAGAACTAGAACCTCACAGTACTGTACAGTATGAGTGATATACTATACATGTTGATGAGAACTAGAACCCTCACAGTACTGTACAGTATGAGTGATTATATAATGTTGATGAGAACTAGAACCCTCACAGTACTGTACAGTATGAGTGATTATACTATACATGTTGATGAGAACTAGAACCCTCAGTACTGTACAGTATGAGTGATTATACTATACATGTTGATGAGAATAGAACCTCACAGTACTGTACAGTATGAGTGATTATACTATACATGTTGATGAGAATAGAACCTCACAGTACTGTACAGTATGAGTGATTATACTATACATGTTGATGAGAATAGAACCTCACAGTATGTACAGTAAGTGATTATATATATCATGTTGATGAGAACTAGAACCTCACAGTACTGTACAGTATGAGTGATTATACTATACATGTTGATGAGAACTAGACCTCACAGTACTGTACAGTATGAGTGATTATACTATACATGTTGATGAGAACTAGAACCTCACAGTACTGTACAGTATTGAGTGATTATATCTATACATGTTGATGAGAACTAGAACCACTCACAGTACTGTCACAGTAGTGAGTTTTTCTCCCGACAAATTAGACTCATACATGTTGATGGAGAACTAGAACCATACAGTACTGTACAGTATGAGTGATTATCCTATACATGTGTGATGAGAACTAGAACCCTCACAGTAATGTATCAGTATGAGTGATTATACTATACATGTTGATGAGAACTAGAACCCTCACAGTACCTGTACAGTTGAGTGATTATACTATACATGTTTGATGCGAACGCAGAACCCTCACAGTACTGTAGCAGTATGAGTGATTATACTATACATGTTGATGAGAACTAGAACCATCACAGTAACTGGGTAGCAGTATGAGTGAGTTATACTCATACAGTTGAATGCGAACTAGAACCCCTCACAGTACGTTTGCATGGCAGTAAATGAGTGATTATACTAGATCATGTTGATGAGAACTAGAACCCTCACAGTACTGTGAGCAGTATGAGTGATGTATAGTAGACATGTTGATGAAGAACGAAGAACCCTCACAGTACTGATATACAGTATGAGTGGATTAGTCCTAGACATGTGATGAGAACTAGAACCCTCACAGTACTGTAACAACAAAAAGTTAATGAAAAAGTGGGAAAAAATTTTTTAATACCTAGACATGTTGATAGGAACTTAGACCCTCACAGTACGGTACAGTATGAGTGATTATACTAGAGCAATGTTGATGAGAACTAGAACCTCACAGTATGTACAGTATGAGTGATTATACTAGACATGTTGATGAGAACTAGAACCCTCACAGTACTGTACAGTATGAGTGATTATACTAGACATGTTGATGAGAACTAGAACCCTCACAGTACTGTACAGTATGAGTGATTATACTATACATGTTGATGAGAACTAGAACCCTCACAGTACTGTACAGTATGAGTGATTATACTAATACATGTTGATGAGAACTAGAACCCTCACAGTACTGTACAGTATGAGTGATTATACTATACATGTTGATGAGAACTAGAACCCTCACAGTACTGTACAGTATGAGTGATTATACTATACATGTTGATGAGAACTAGAACCCTCACAGTACTGTACAGTATGAGTGATTATACATGTTGATGAGAACTAGAACCCTCACAGTACTGTACAGTATGAGTGATTATACTATACATGTTGATGAGAACTAGAACCCTCACAGTACTGTACAGTATGAGTGATTATACTATACATGTTGATGAGAACTAGAACCCTCACAAGTACTGTACAGTATGAGTGATTATACTATACATGTTGATGAGAACTAGAACCCTCACAGTACTGTACAGTATGAGTGATTATACTAATACATGTTGATGAGAACTAGAACCCTCACAGTACTGTACAGTATGAGTGATTATACTATACATGTTGATGAGAACTAGAACCCTCACAGTACTGTACAGTATGAGTGATTATACTATACATGTTGATGAGAACTAGAACCCTCACAGTACTGTACAGTATGAGTGATTATACTATACATGTTTGATGAGAACTAGAACCCTCACAGTACTGTACAGTATGAGTGATTATATTATACATGTTGATGAGAACTAGAACCCTCACAGTACTGTACAGTATGAGTGATTATACTATACATGTTGATGAGAACTAGAACCCTCACAGTACTGTACAGTATGAGTGATTATACTATACATGTTGATGAGAACTAGAACCCTCACAGTACTGTACAGTATGAGTGATTATACTAGACATGTTGATGAGAACTAGAACCCTCACAGTACTGTACAGTATGAGTGATTATACTAGACATGTTGATGAGAACTAGAACCCTCACAGTACTGTACAGTATGAGTGATTATACTAGACATGTTGATGAGAACTAGAACCCTCACAGTACTGTACAGTATGAGTGATTATACTATACATGTTGATGAGAACTAGAACCTCACAGTACTGTACAGTATGAGTGATTATACTAGACATGTTGATGAGAACTAGAACCCTCACAGTACTGTACAGTATGAGTGATTATACTAGACATGTTGATGAGAACTAGAACCCTCACAGTACTGTACAGTATGAGTGATTATACTAGACATGTTGATGAGAACTAGAACCCTCACAGTACTGTACAGTATGAGTGATTATACTAGACATGTTGATGAGAACTAGAACCCTCACAGTACTGTACAGTATGAGTGATTATACTATACATGTTGATGAGAACTAGAACCCTCACAGTACTGTACAGTATGAGTGATTATACTAGACATGTTGATGAGAACTAGAACCTCACAGTACTGTACAGTATGAGTGATTATACTATACATGTTGATGAGAACTAGAACCCTCACAGTACTGTACAGTATGAGTGATTATACTATACATGTTGATGAGAACTAGAACCCTCACAGTACTGTACAGTATGAGTGATTATACTATACATGTTGATGAGAACTAGAACCCTCACAGTACTGTACAGTATGAGTGATTATACTATACATGTTGATGAGAACTAGAACCCTCACAGTACTGTACAGTATGAGTGATTATACTAGACATGTTGATGAGAACTAGAACCCTCACAGTACTGTACAGTATGAGTGATTATACTAGACATGTTGATGAGAACTAGAACCCTCACAGTACTGTACAGTATGAGTGATTATACCTATACATGTTGATGAGAACTAGAACCCTCACAGTACTGTACAGTATGAGTGATTATACTATACATGTTGATGAGAACTAGAACCCTCACAGTACTGTACAGTATGAGTGATTATACTTATACATGTTGATGAGAACTAGAAACCCTCACAGTACTGTACAGTATGAGTGATTATACTATACATGTTGATGAGAACTAGAACCCTCACAGTACTGTACAGTATGAGTGATTATACTATACATGTTGATGAGAACTAGAACCCTCACAGTACTGTACAGTATGAGTGATTATACTATACATGTTGATGAGAACTAGAACCCTCACAGTACTGTACAGTATGAGTGATTATACTATACATGTTGATGAGAACTAGAACCCTCACAGTACTGTACAGTATGAGTGATTATACTATACATGTTGATGAGAACTAGAACCCTCACAGTACTGTACAGTATGAGTGATTATACTATACATGTTGATGAGAACTAGAACCCTCACAGTACTGTACAGTATGAGTGATTATATTATACATGTTGATGAGAACTAGAACCCTCACAGTACTGTACAGTATGAGTGATTATATATACATGTTGATGAGAACTAGAACCCTCACAGTACTGTACAGTATGAGTGATTATACTAGACATGTTGATGAGAACTAGAACCCTCACAGTACTGTACAGTATGAGTGATTATACTATACATGTTGATGAGAACTAGAACCCTCACAGTACTGTACAGTATGAGTGATTATACTATACATGTTGATGAGAACTAGAACCATCACAGTACTGTACAGTATGAGTGATTATATCATACATGTTGATGAGAACTAGAACCCTCACAGTACTGTACAGCATGAGTGATTATACTATACATGTTGATGAGAACTAGAACCCTCACAGTACTGTACAGTATGAGTGATTATACTATACATGTTGATGAGAACTAGAACCCTCACAGTACTGTACAGTATGAGTGATTATACTATACATGTTGATGAGAACTAGAACCATCACAGTACTGTACAGTATGAGTGATTATACTATACATGTTGATGAGAACTAGAACCCTCACAGTACTACACAGTATGAGTGATTATATTATACATGTTGATGAGAACTAGAACCCTCACAGTACTGTACAGTATGAGTGATTATACTAGACATGTTGATGAGAACTAGAACCCTCACAGTACTGTACAGTATGAGTGATTGTACTATACATGTTGATGAGAACTAGAACCCTCACAGTACTGTACAGTATGAGTGATTATACTACACATGTTGATGAGAACTAGAACCCTTACAGTACTGTATAGTATGAGTGATTATACTATATATGTTGATGAGAACTAGAACCATCACAGTACTGTACAGTATGAGTGATTATACTAGACATGTTGATGAGAACTAGAACCCTCACAGTACTGTACAGTATGAGTGATTATACTAGACATGTTGATGAGAACTAGAACCCTCACAGTACTGTACAGTATGAGTGATTATACTATACATGTTGATGAGAACTAGAACCCTCACAGTACTGTACAGTATGAGTGATTATACTATACATGTTGATGAGAACTAGAACCCTCACAGTACTGTACAGTATGAGTGATTGTACTATACATGTTGATGAGAACTAGAACCCTCACAGTACTGTACAGTATGAGTGATTATACTATACATGTTGAGGAGAACTAGAACCCTCACAGTACTGTACAGTATGAGTGATTATATTATACATGTTGATGAGAACTAGAACCCTCACAGTACTGTACAGTATGAGTGATTATACTATACATGTTGATGAGAACTAGAACCCTCACAGTACTGTACAGTATGAGTGATTATACTATACATGTTGATGAGAACTAGAAACCTCACAGTACTGTACAGTATGAGTGATTATACTATACATGTTGATGAGAACTAGAACCATCACAGTACTGTACAGTATGAGTGATTATATTATACATGTTGATGAGAACTAGAACCCTCACAGTACTGTACAGTATGAGTGATTATACTAGACATGTTGATGAGAACTAGAACCCTCACAGTACTGTACAGTATGAGTGATTATATTATACATGTTGATGAGAACTAGAACCCTCACAGTACTGTACAGTATGAGTGATTATACTATACATGTTGATGAGAACTAGAACCCTCACAGTACTGTACAGTATGAGTGATTATACTATACTTGTTGATGAGAACTAGAACCCTCACAGTACTGTACAGTATGAGTGATTATACTATACATGTTGATGAGAACTAGAACCCTCACAGTACTGTACAGTATGAGTGATTATACTATACATGTTGATGAGAACTAGAACCCTCACAGTACTGTACAGTATGAGTGATTATACTATACATGTTGATGAGAACTAGAACCCTCACAGTACTGTACAGTATGAGTGATTATACTATACATGTTGATGAGAACTAGAACCCTCACAGTACTGTACAGTATGAGTGATTATACTATACATGTTGATGAGAACTAGAACCCTCACAGTACTGTACAGTATGAGTGATTATACTAGACATGTTGATGAGAACTAGAACCCTCACAGTACTGTACAGTATGAGTGATTATACTATACATGTTGATGAGAACTAGAACCCTCACAGTACTGTACAGTATGAGTGATTATACTATACATGTTGATGAGAACTAGAACCCTCACAGTACTGTACAGTATGAGTGATTATACTATACATGTTGATGAGAACTAGAACCCTCACAGTACTGTACAGTATGAGTGATTATACTATACATGTTGATGAGAACTAGAACCCTCACAGTACTGTACAGTATGAGTGATTATACTATACATGTTGATGAGAACTAGAACCCTCACAGTACTGTACAGTATGAGTGATTATACTATACATGTTGATGAGAACTAGAACCCTCACAGTACTGTACAGTATGAGTGATTATACTATACATGTTGATGAGAACTAGAACCCTCACAGTACTGTACAGTATGAGTGATTATACTAGACATGTTGATGAGAACTAGAACCCTCACAGTACTGTACAGTATGAGTGATTATACTATACATGTTGATGAGAACTAGAACCCTCACAGTACTGTACAGTATGAGTGATTATACTATACATGTTGATGAGAACTAGAACCCTCACAGTACTGTACAGTATGAGTGATTATACTATACATGTTGATGAGAACTAGAACCCTCACAGTACTGTACAGTATGAGTGATTATACTATACATGTTGATGAGAACTAGAACCCTCACAGTACTGTACAGTATGAGTGATTATACTATACATGTTGATGAGAACTAGAACCCTCACAGTACTGTACAGTATGAGTGATTATACTATACATGTTGATGAGAACTAGAACCCTCACAGTACTGTACAGTATGAGTGATTATACTATACATGTTGATGAGAACTAGAACCCTCACAGTACTGTACAGTATGAGTGATTATATTATACATGTTGATGAGAACTAGAACCCTCACAGTACTGTACAGTATGAGTGATTATATATACATGTTGATGAGAACTAGAACCCTCACAGTACTGTACAGTATGAGTGATTATACTATACATGTTGATGAGAACTAGAACCCTCACAGTACTGTACAGTATGAGTGATTATACTTATACATGTTGATGAGAACTAGAACCCTCACAGTACTGTACAGTATGAGTGATTATATACATGTTGATGAGAACTAGAACCCTCACAGTACTGTACAGTATGAGTGATTATACTATACATGTGATGAGAACTAGAACCCTCACAGTACTGTACAGTATGAGTGATTATATATACATGTTGATGAGAACTAGAACCCTCACAGTACTGTACAGTATGAGTGATTATACTATACATGTTGATGAGAACTAGAACCCTCACAGTACTGTACAGTATGAGTGATTATACTATACATGTTGATGAGAACTAGAACCCTCACAGTACTGTACAGTATGAGTGATTATACTAGACATGTTGATGAGAACTAGAACCCTCACAGTACTGTACAGTATGAGTGATTATACTATACATGTTGATGAGAACTAGAACCCTCACAGTACTGTACAGTATGAGTGATTATACTATACATGTTGATGAGAACTAGAACCCTCACAGTACTGTACAGTATGAGTGATTATACTATACATGTTGATGAGAACTAGAACCCTCACAGTACTGTACAGTATGAGTGATTATACTATACATGTTGATGAGAACTAGAACCCTCACAGTACTGTACAGTATGAGTGATTATACTATACATGTTGATGAGAACTAGAACCCTCACAGTACTGTACAGTATGAGTGATTATACTATACATGTTGATGAGAACTAGAACCCTCACAGTACTGTACAGTATGAGTGATTATACTATACATGTTGATGAGAACTAGAACCTCACAGTACTGTACAGTATGAGTGATTATACTATACATGTTGATGAGAACTAGAACCCTCACAGTACTGTACAGTATGAGTGATTATACTATACATGTTGATGAGAACTAGAACCCTCACAGTACTGTACAGTATGAGTGATTATACTATACATGTTGATGAGAACTAGAACCCTCACAGTACTGTACAGTATGAGTGATTATACTATACATGTTGATGAGAACTAGAACCCTCACAGTACTGTACAGTATGAGTGATTATACTATACATGTTGATGAGAACTAGAACCCTCACAGTACTGTACAGTATGAGTGATTATACTATACATGTTGATGAGAACTAGAACCCTCACAGTACTGTACAGTATGAGTGATTATACTATACATGTTGATGAGAACTAGAACCCTCACAGTACTGTACAGTATGAGTGATTATACTATACATGTTGATGAGAACTAGAACCCTCACAGTACTGTAACAGTATGAGTGATTATACTATACATGTTGATGAGAACTAGAACCCCTCACAGTACTGTACAGTATGAGTGCTTATACTATACATGTTGATGAGGAACTAGAACCCTCACAGTACTGTGAGGGTTCTAGTTCTCATCAACATGTATAGGTATAATCACTCATACTGTACAGTACTGTGAGGGTTCTAGTTCTCATCAACATGTATAGTATAATCACTCATACTGTACAGTACTGTGAGGGTTCTAGTTCTCATCAACATGTATAGTATAATCACTCATACTGTACAGTACTGTGAGGGTTCTAGTTCTCATCAACATGTATAGTATAATCACTCATACTGTACAGTACTGTGAGGGTTCTAGTTCTCATCAACATGTATAGTATAATCACTCATACTGTACAGTACTGTGAGGGTTCTAGTTCTCATCAACATGTATAGTATAATCACTCATACTGTACAGTACTGTGAGGGTTCTAGTTCTCATCAACATGTATAGTATAATCACTCATACTGTACAGTACTGTGAGGGTTCTAGTTCTCATCAACATGTATAGTATAATCACTCATACTGTACAGTACTGTGAGGGTTCTAGTTCTCATCAACATGTATAGTATAATCACTCATACTGTACAGTACTGTGAGGGTTCTAGTTCTCATCAACATGTATAGTATAATCACTCATACTGTACAGTACTGTGAGGGTTCTAGTTCTCATCAACATGTATAGTATAATCACTCATACTGTACAGTACTGTGAGGGTTCTAGTTCTCATCAACATGTATAGTATAATCACTCATACTGTACAGTACTGTGAGGGTTCTAGTTCTCATCAAATGTATAGTATAATCACTCATACTGTACAGTACTGTGAGGGTTCTAGTTCTCATCAACATGTATAGTATAATCACTCATACTGTACAGTACTGTGAGGGTTCTAGTTCTCATCAACATGTATAGTATAATCACTCATACTGTACAGTACTGTGAGGGTTCTAGTTCTCATCAACCATGTAGTATAATCACTCATACTGTACAGTACTGTGCGGGTTCTAGTTCTCATCAACATGTATAGTATAATCACTCATACTGTACAGTACTTGAGGGTTCTAGTTCTCATCAACATGTATAGTATATCACTCATACTGTACAGTACTGTGAGGGTTCTAGTTCTCATCAACATGTATAGTATAATCACTCCATACTGTACAGTACTGTGAGGGTTCTTAGTTCTCCCATCACATGTCTAGTATAAGTCACTCACTACTGTACAGTACTGTGGAGGGTTCTAGTTCTCATCAACATGTCCTAGTATAAATCACTCATACTGTACAGTACTGGTGGGAGGGTTCTAGTTTCTCGATCAACATGTATAGTATAATCACCATTACTGTACGTACTGTGATGGTTCTAGTTTCTCATCAACCTGTCTAGTATGAATCACTCATACTTACCAGTACTCGTGAGGGTTCTAGTTCTCATCAAACATTGTCCCTAGTATAATCACCTCATACTGTACAGTACTGTGAGGGTTCTAGTTTCTCCCTCAAACATGTATATGTATAATCACGCATTACTGTACAGTACTTGAGGGGTTCCAGTTCCTCATCCAACATGTCTAGTATAATCACTCATACTGTACAGTACTGTGAGGGTTCTAGTTCTCATCACATGTCTAGTATAATCACTCATACTGTACAGTAACTGTGAGGGTTCTAGTTCTCATCAACATGTTAGTATAATCACTCATACTGTACAGTACTGTGAGGGTTCTAGTTCTCATCAACATGTCTAGTATAATCACTCATACTGTACAGTACTGTGAGGGTTCTAGTTCTCATCAACATGTCTAGTATAATCACTCATACTGTACAGTACTGTGAGGGTTCTAGTTCTCATCAACATGTCTAGTATAATCACTCATACTGTACAGTACGTGGGGGTTCTAGTTCTCATCAACATGTCTAGTATAATCACTCATACTGTACAGTACTGTGAGGGTTCTAGGTTCTCATCACATGTTTAGTATAATCACTCATACTGTACAGTACTGTGAGGGTTCTAGTTCTCATCAACATGTCATATAGATCACTCATACTGTACAGGTACTGTGAGGGTTCTAGTTCTCATCAACATGTCTAGTATAATCACTCATACTGTACAGTACTGTGAGGGTTCTAGTTCTCAATCAACATGTCCTAGTATAATCACTCATACTGTACAGTACTGTGAGGGTTCTAGTTCTCATCAACATGTCTAGTATAAATCACTCATACTGTACAGTACTGTGGAGGGTCTAGTTCTCATCAACATGTCTAGTATAATCACTCATACTGTAGCAGTACTGTGAGGGTTCTAGTTCTCATCAACATGTATAGTATAATCACTCATACTGTACAGTACTGTGAGGGTTCTAGTTCTCATCAACATGTCTAGTATAATCACTCATACTGTACAGTACTGTGAGGGTTCTAGTTCTCATCAACATGTATAGTATAATCACTCATACTGTACAGTACTGTGAGGGTTCTAGTTCTCATCAACATGTCTAGTATAATCACTCATACTGTACAGTACTGTGAGGGTTCTAGTTCTCATCAACATGTCTAGTATAATCACTCATACTGTACAGTACTGTGAGGGTTCTAGTTCTCATCAACATGTCTAGTATAATCACTCATACTGTACAGTACTGTGAGGGTTCTAGTTCTCATCAACATGTCTAGTATAATCACTCATACTGTACAGTACTGTGAGGGTTCTAGTTCTCATCAACATGTCTAGTATAATCACTCATACTGATACAGTACTGTGAGGGTTCTAGTTCTCATCAACATGTCTAGTATAATCACTCATACTGTACAGTACTGTGAGGGTTCTAGTTCTCATCACATGTCTAGTATAATCACTCATACTGTACAGTACTGTGAGGGTTCTAGTTCTCATCAACATGTTAGTATAATCACTCATACTGTACAGTACTGTGAGGAGTTCTAGTTCTCATCAACATGTATAGTATAATCACTCATACTGTACAGTACTGTGAGGGTTCTAGTTCTCATCAACATGTATAGTATAATCACTCATACTGTACAGTACTGTGAGGGTTCTAGTTCTCATCAACATGTATAGTATAATCACTCATACTGTACAGTACTGTGAGGGTTCTAGTTCCTCATCAACATGTATAGTATAATCACTCATACTGTACAGTACTGTGAGGGTTCTAGTTCTCAATCAACATGTCTAGTATATCACTCATACTGTACAGTACTGTGAGGGTTCTAGTTCTCATCAACATGTCTAGTATAATCACTCATACTGTACAGTACTGTGAGGGTTCTAGTTCTCATCAACATGTCTAGTATAATCACTCATACTGTACAGTACTGTGAGGGTTCTAGTTCTCATCAACATGTATAGTATAATCACTCATACTGTACAGTACTGTGAGGGTTCTAGTTCTCATCAACATGTCTAGTATAATCACTCATACTGTACAGTACTGTGAGGGTTCTAGTTCTCATCAACATGTTATAATCACTCATACTGTACAGTACTGTGAGGGTTCTAGTTCTCATCAACATGTAATAATCACTCATACTGTACAGTACTGTGAGGGTTCTAGTTCTCATCAACATGTCATAATCACTCATACTGTACAGTACTGTGAGGGTTCTAGTTCTCATCAACATGTCTATATAATCACTCATACTGTACAGTACTGTGAGGGTTCTAGTTCTCATCAACATGTCTAGTATAATCACTCATACTGTACAGTACTGTGAGGGTTCTAGTTCTCATCAACATGTCTAGTATAATCACTCATACTGTACAGTACTGTGAGGGTTCTAGTTCTCATCAACATGTCTAGTATAATCACTCATACTGTAACAGTACTGTGAGGGATTCTAGTTCTCATCAACATGTCTAGTATAATCACTCCATACTGTACAGTACTGTGAGGGTTCTAGTTCTCAATCAACATGTCTAGTATAATCACTCATACTGTACAGTACTGTGAGGGTTCTAGTTCTCATCAACATGTATAGTATAATCACTCATACTGTACAGTACTGTGAGGGTTCTAGTTCTCATCAACATGTATAGTATAATCACTCATACTGTACAGTACTGTGAGGGTTCTAGTTCTCATCAACATGTTAGTATAATCACTCATACTGTACAGTACTGTGATGGTTCTAGTTCTCATCAACATGTCTAGTATAATCACTCATACTGTACAGTACTGTGAGGGTTCTAGTTCTCATCAACATGTCTAGTATATCATCATACTGTACAGTACTGTGAGGGTTCTAGTTCTCATCAACATGTCTAGTATAATCACTCATACTGTACAGTACTGTGAGGGTTCTAGTTCTCATCAACATGTCTAGTATAATCACTCATCTGTACAGTACTGTGAGGGTTCTAGTTCTCATCAACATGTCTAGTATAAATCACTCATACTGTACAGTACTGTGAGGGTTCTAGTTCTCATCAACATGTCTAGTATAATCACTCATACTGTACAGTACTGTGAGGGTTCTAGTTCTCATCAACATGTATAGTATAATCACTCATACTGTACAGTACTGTGAGGGTTCTAGTTCTCATCAACATGTATAGTATAATCACTCATACTGTACAGTACTGTGATGGTTCTAGTTCTCATCAACGTGTCTAGTATAATCACTCATACTGTACAGTACTGTGAGGGTTCTAGTTCTCATCAACATGTATAGTATAATCACTCATACTGTACAGTACTGTGAGGGTTCTAGTTCTCATCAACATGTATAATCACTCATACTGTACAGTACTGTGATGGTTCTAGTTCTCATCAACATGTCTAGTATAATCACTCATACTGTACAGTACTGTGAGGGTTCTAGTTCTCATCAACAGTGTCTAGTATAATCACTCATACTGTACAGTACTGTGAGGGTTCTAGTTCTCATCAACATGTCTAGTATAATCACTCATACTGTACAGTACTGTGAGGGTTCTAGTTCTCATCAACATGTTATAGTATAATCACTCATACTGTACAGTACTGTGAGGGTTCTAGTTCTCATCAACATGTCTAGTATAATCACTCATACTGTACAGTACTGTGAGGGTTCTAGTTCTCATCAACATGTATAATCACTCATACTGTACAGTACTGTGAGGGTTCTAGTTCTCATCAACATGTATAATCACTCATACTGTACAGTACTGTGAGGGTTCTAGTTCTCATCAACATGTATAATCACTCATACTGTACAGTACTGTGAGGGTTCTAGTTCTCACAACATGTCTAGTATAATCACTCATACTGTACAGTACTGTGAGGGTTCTAGTTCTCATCAACATGTCTAGTATAATCACTCATACTGTACAGTACTGTGAGGGTTCTAGTTCTCATCAACATGTCTAGTATAATCACTCATACTGTACAGTACTGTGAGGGTTCTAGTTCTCATCAACATGTCTAGTATAATCACTCATACTGTACAGTACTGTGAGGGTTCTAGTTCTCATCAACATGTCCTAGTATAATCACTCATACTGTACAGTACTGTGAGGGTTCTAGTTCTCATCAACATGTCTAGTATAATCACTCATACTGTACAGTACTGTGAGGGGTTCTAGTTCTCATCAACATGTCTAGTATAATCACTCATACTGTACAGTACTGTGAGGGTTCTAGTTCTCAATCAACATGTCTAGTATAATCACTCATACTGTAACAGTACTGTGAGGGTTCTAGTTCTCATCAACATGTATAGTAATAATCACTCATACTGTACAGTACTGAGGGTTCTAGTTCTCATCAACATGTATAGTATAATCACTCATACTGTACAGTACTGTGCGGGTTCTAGTTCTCATCAACATGTCTAGTATAATCACTCATACTGTACAGTACTGTGAGGGTTCTAGTTCTCATTCAACCATGTCTAGTATAATCACTCATACTGTACAGTACTGTGATGGTTCTAGTTCTCATCAACATGTCTAGTATAATCACTCATACTGTACAGTACTGTGAGGGTTCTAGTTCTCATCAACATGTCTAGTATAATCACTCATACTGTACAGTACTGTGAGGGTTCTAGTTCTCATCAACATGTCTAGTATAATCACTCATACTGTACAGTACTGTGAGGGTTCTAGTTCTCATCAACATGTCTAGTATAATCACTCATACTGTACAGTACTGTGAGGGTTCTAGTTCTCATCAACATGTCTAGGTATAATCACTCATACTGTACAGTAACTGTGAGGGTTCTAGTTCTCATCAACATGTACTAGTATAATCACTCATACTGTACAGTACTGTGAGGGTTCTAGTTCTCATCAACATGTCTAGTATAATCACTCATACTGTACAGTACTGTGAGGGTTCTAGTTCTCATCAACATGTCTAGTATAATCACTCATACTGTACAGTACTGTGAGGGTTCTAGTTCTCATCAACATGTATAGTATAATCACTCATACTGTACAGTACTGTGAGGGTTCTAGTTCTCATCAACATGTCTAGTATAATCACTCATACTGTACAGTACTGTGAGGGTTCTAGTTCTCATCAACATGTCTAGTATAATCACTCATACTGTACAGTACTGTGAGGGTTCTAGTTCTCATCAACATGTCTAGTATATCACTCATACTGTACAGTACTGTGATGGTTCTAGTTCTCATCAACATGGTCTAGTATAATCACTCATACTGTACAGTACTGTGAGGGTTCTAGTTCTCATCAACATGTCTAGTATAATCACTCATACTGTACAGTACTGTGATGGTTCTAGTTCTCATCAACATGTCTAGTATAATCACTCATACTGTACAGTACTGTGAGGGTTCTAGTTCTCATCAACATGTCTGTATACTCACTCATACTGTACAGTACTGTGAGGGTTCTAGTTCTCATCAACATGTCTAGTATAATCACTCATACTGTACAGTACTGTGAGGGTTCTAGTTCTCATCAACATGTATAGTATAATCACTCATACTGTACAGTACTGTGAGGGTTCTAGTTCTCATCACATGTCTAGTATAATCACTCATACTGTACAGTACTGTGAGGGTTCTAGTTCTCATCAACATGTCTAGTATAATCACTCATACTGTACAGTACTGTGAGGGTTCTAGTTCTCATCAACATGTCTAGTATAATCACTCATACTGTACAGTACTGTGAGGGTACTAGTTCTCATCAACATGTCTAGTATAATCACTCATACTGCACAGTACTGTGAGGGTTCTAGTTCTCATCAACATGTCTAGTATAATCACTCATACTGTACAGTACTGTGAGGGTTCTAGTTCTCAACATGTCTAGTATAATCACTCATACTGTACAGTACTGTGAGGGTTCTAGTTCTCATCAACGTGTCTAGTATAATCACTCATACTGTACAGTACTGTGAGGGTTCTAGTTCTCATCAACATGTCTAGTATAATCACTCATACTGTACAGTACTGGTGATGGTTCTAGTTCTCATCAACATGTCTAGTATAATCACTCATACTGTACAGTACTGTGAGGGTCTAGTTCTCATCAACATGTCTAGTATAATCACTCATACTGTACAGTACTGTGAGGGTTCTAGTTCTCATCAACATGTCTAGTATAATCACTCATACTGTACAGTACTGTGAGGGTTCTAGTTCTCATCAACATGTCTAGTATAATCACTCATACTGTACAGTACTGTGAGGGTTCTAGTTCTCATCAACATGTCTAGTATAATCACTCATACTGTACAGTACTGTGAGGGTTCTAGTTCTCATCAACATGTCTAGTATAATCACTCATACTGTACAGTACTGTGAGGGTTCTAGTTCTCATCAACATGTCTAGTATAATCACTCATACTGTACAGTACTGTGAGGGTTCTAGTTCTCATCAACATGTCTAGTATAATCACTCATACTGTACAGTACTGTGAGGGTTCTAGTTCTCATCAACATGTATAGTATAATCACTCATACTGTACAGTACTGTGAGGGTTCTAGTTCTCATCAACATGTCTAGTATAATCACTCATACTGTACAGTACTGTGAGGGTTCTAGTTCTCATCAACATGTCTAGTATAATCACTCATACTGTACAGTACTGTGAGGGTTTCTAGTTCTCATCAACATGTCTAGTATAATCACTCATACTGTACAGTACTGTGATGGTTCTAGTTCTCATCAACATGTCTAGTATAATCACTCATACTGTACAGTACTGTGAGGGTTCTAGTTCTCATCAACATGTCTAGTATAATCACTCATACTGTACAGTACTGTGATGGTTCTAGTTCTCATCAACATGTCTAGTATAATCACTCATACTGTACAGTACTGTGAGGGTTCTAGTTCTCATCAACATGTCTAGTATAATCACTCATACTGTACAGTACTGTGAGGGTTCTAGTTCTCATAAACATGTATAGTATAATCACTCATACTGTACAGTACTGTGAGGGTTCTAGTTCTCATCAACATGTCTAGTATAATCACTCATACTGTACAGTACTGTGAGGGTTCTAGTTCTCATCAACATGTCTAGTATAATCACTCATACTGTACAGTACTGTGAGGGTTCTAGTTCTCATCAACATGTATAGTATAATCACTCATACTGTACAGTACTGTGAGGGTTCTAGTTCTCATCAACATGTATAGTATAATCACTCATACTGTACAGTACTGTGATGGTTCTAGTTCTCATCAACGTGTCTAGTATAATCACTCATACTGTACAGTACTGTGAGGGTTCTAGTTCTCATCAACATGTATAGTATAATCACTCATACTGTACAGTACTGTGAGGGTTCTAGTTCTCATCAACATGTATAATCACTCATACTGTACAGTACTGTGATGGTTCTAGTTCTCATCAACATGTCTAGTATAATCACTCATACTGTACAGTACTGTGAGGGTTCTAGTTCTCATCAACATGTCTAGTGTAATCACTCATACTGTACAGTACTGTGAGGGTTCTAGTTCTCATCAACATGTCTAGTATAATCACTCATACTGTACAGTACTGTGAGGGTTCTAGTTCTCATCAACATGTATAGTATAATCACTCATACTGTACAGTACTGTGAGGGTTCTAGTTCTCATCAACATGTCTAGTATAATCACTCATACTGTACAGTACTGTGAGGGTTCTAGTTCTCATCAACATGTATAATCACTCATACTGTACAGTACTGTGAGGGTTCTAGTTCTCATCAACATGTATAATCACTCATACTGTACAGTACTGTGAGGGTTCTAGTTCTCATCAACATGTATAATCACTCATACTGTACAGTACTGTGAGGGTTCTAGTTCTCATCAACATGTCTAGTATAATCACTCATACTGTACAGTACTGTGAGGGTTCTAGTTCTCATCAACATGTCTAGTATAATCACTCATACTGTACAGTACTGTGAGGGTTCTAGTTCTCATCAACATGTCTAGTATAATCACTCATACTGTACAGTACTGTGAGGGTTCTAGTTCTCATCAACATGTCTAGTATAATCACTCATACTGTACAGTACTGTGAGGGTTCTAGTTCTCATCAACATGTCTAGTATAATCACTCATACTGTACAGTACTGTGAGGGTTCTAGTTCTCATCAACATGTCTAGTATAATCACTCATACTGTACAGTACTGTGAGGGTTCTAGTTCTCATCAACATGTCTAGTATAATCACTCATACTGTACAGTACTGTGAGGGTTCTAGTTCTCATCAACATGTCTAGTATAATCACTCATACTGTACAGTACTGTGAGGGTTCTAGTTCTCATCAACATGTATAGTATAATCACTCATACTGTACAGTACTGTGAGGGTTCTAGTTCTCATCAACATGTATAGTATAATCACTCATACTGTACAGTACTGTGAGGGTTCTAGTTCTCATCAACATGTCTAGTATAATCACTCATACTGTACAGTACTGTGAGGGTTCTAGTTCTCATCAACATGTCTAGTATAATCACTCATACTGTACAGTACTGTGATGGTTCTAGTTCTCATCAACATGTCTAGTATAATCACTCATACTGTACAGTACTGTGAGGGTTCTAGTTCTCATCAACATGTCTAGTATAATCACTCATACTGTACAGTACTGTGAGGGTTCTAGTTCTCATCAACATGTCTAGTATAATCACTCATACTGTACAGTACTGTGAGGGTTCTAGTTCTCATCAACATGTCTAGTATAATCACTCATACTGTACAGTACTGTGAGGGTTCTAGTTCTCATCAACATGTCTAGTATAATCACTCATACTGTACAGTACTGTGAGGGTTCTAGTTCTCATCAACATGTCTAGTATAATCACTCATACTGTACAGTACTGTGAGGGTTCTAGTTCTCATCAACATGTCTAGTATAATCACTCATACTGTACAGTACTGTGAGGGTTCTAGTTCTCATCAACATGTCTAGTATAATCACTCATACTGTACAGTACTGTGAGGGTTCTAGTTCTCATCAACATGTATAGTATAATCACTCATACTGTACAGTACTGTGAGGGTTCTAGTTCTCATCAACATGTCTAGTATAATCACTCATACTGTACAGTACTGTGAGGGTTCTAGTTCTCATCAACATGTCTAGTATAATCACTCATACTGTACAGTACTGTGAGGGTTCTAGTTCTCATCAACATGTCTAGTATAATCACTCATACTGTACAGTACTGTGAGGGTTCTAGTTCTCATCAACATGTCTAGTATAATCACTCATACTGTACAGTACTGTGAGGGTTCTAGTTCTCATCAACATGTATAGTATAATCACTCATACTGTACAGTACTGTGAGGGTTCTAGTTCTCATCAACATGTCTAGTATAATCACTCATACTGTACAGTACTGTGAGGGTTCTAGTTCTCATCAACATGTCTAGTATAATCACTCATACTGTACAGTACTGTGAGGGTTCTAGTTCTCCCTCTCTCCTGCATTTGGCCACAAGTTCTCATCAACATCACATCTCATGTCTTCTCTAGCAATGCATCTTGGAAAGTATATTCTGGAATGTCTAATCCAACCCTGTCAGTCTTCAGGAGAAGTGTCTCCACACCCTGCCAGTCTTCAGGAGAAGTGTCTCCACACCCTGCATTCATATTATCCAGTAAGGACATCTGGTCATGTGGATGGTGGTCATAAACCTTCCACCTCCACGCAGAGAAAAACTCCTCTAAGGGGTTTAAGAAGGGGGAGTATGGAGGCAGGAGTGGTGGAATGCCACATGATCCCACACAACAACGAAGGTAGTGCAGCAGAGTGGTGGAATGCCACATGATCCCACACAACAACGAAGGTAGGGGAGTTTCTTGCCCCTCTCTCCGCTGGCACACGTCGATTATGCAGATTCATCCAGAAAATAAATGAGCCTCTGTATTGTAGGGGCCAATGAGTGTTTTGTGTAACAGCAAACCATCATTGGACAGTTCTGCACCCATTGATGTTAGCTCCTCTCTGGCCTGGGACATCCACGGTTGCTCTCTGTCCAATCACATTTCTTCCTCTGCGGCGTGTTTTTGCCAGGTTGAATCCAGCTTCCTCCACAAAGATGAATGTATGTGCAGTTTGCCTGGCTTTCATCTCCATGACTCTCTAAAATACAGTGAATCCACAGTTCTACAGTACTTTACATGATCCATAGCTGTGTATGTACCCTGTTGGGTTCTTGAACAGACATCTTACCTGGACATATTGATACCAGAGTTCTTTCACACGTTCACCGTTTCTCTCAAAGGGAACAACTGCTTCATCCTTATTTTATGTTTCTCTGGGACTCAACTGTCGTTGTGCTGATCGTATTCGCATTCCCAACAGGGATATTGTCGTTGAGCTGATCGTATTCACATTCCCAACAGTGATATTGTCGTTGTGCTGACCGTATTCACATTCCCAACAGGGATATTGTCGTTGAGCTGATCGTATTCACATTCCCAACAGTGATATTGTCGTTGTGCTGACCGTATTCACATTCCCAACAGTGATATTGTCGTTGTGCTGATCGTATTCACATTCCCAACAGGGATATTGTCGTTGAGCTGATCGTATTCACATTCCCAACAGTGATATTGTCGTTGTGCTGACCGTATTCACATACCCAACAGTGATATTGTCGTTGTGCTGACCGTATTCACATTCCCAACAGTGATATTGTCGTTGAGCTGACCGTATTCACATTCCCAACAGTGATATTGTCGTTGTGCTGACCGTATTCACATTCCCAACAGTGATATTGTCGTTGTGCTGACCGTATTCACATTCCCAACAGTGATATTGTCGTTGAGCTGACCGTATTCACATTCCCAACAGTGATATTGTCGTTGTGCTGACCGTACTCACATTCCCAACAGTGATATTGTCGTTGTGCTGACCGTATTCACATTCCCAACAGTGATATTGTCGTTGTGCTGACCGTATTCACATTCCCAACAGTGATATTGTCGTTGTGCTGACCGTATTCACATTCCCAACAGTGATATTGTCGTTGTGCTGACCGTATTCACATTGCCAACAGTGATATTGTCGTTGTGCTGATCGTATTCACATTCCCAACAGTGATATTGTCGTTGTGCTGACCGGATTCACATTCCCAACAGTGATATTGTCGTTGTGCTGACCGGATTCACATTCCCAACAGTGATATTGTCGTTGTGCTGACTGTATTCACATTCCCAACAGGGATATTGTCATTGTGCTGACCGTATTCACATTGCCAACAGTGATATTGTCGTTGTGCTGATCGTATTCACATTCCCAACAGGGATATTGTCGTTGAGCTGATCGTATTCACATTCCCAACAGTGATATTGTCGTTGTGCTGACCGTATTCACATACCCAACAGTGATATTGTCGTTGTGCTGACCGTATTCACATTCCCAACAGTGATATTGTCGTTGTGCTGACCGTATTCACATTGCCAACAGTGATATTGTCGTTGTGCTGATCGTATTCACATTCCCAACAGTGATATTGTCGTTGTGCTGACCGTATTCACATTCCCAACAGTGATATTGTCGTTGTGCTGACCGGATTCACATTCCCAACAGTGATATTGTCGTTGTGCTGACTGTATTCACATTCCCAACAGGGATATTGTCGTTGTGCTGACCGTATTCACATTGCCAACAGTGATATTGTCGTTGTGCTGACCGTATTCACATTCCCAACAGTGATATTGTCGTTGTGCTGACCGTATTCACATTCCCAACAGTGATATTGTCGTTGTGCTGACCGTATTCACATTCCCAACAGTGATATTGTCGTTGTGCTGACCGTATTCACATTGCCAACAGTGATATTGTCGTTGTGCTGATCGTATTCACATTCCCAACAGTGATATTGTCGTTGTGCTGACCGTATTCACATTCCCAACAGTGATATTGTCGTTGTGCTGACCGGATTCACATTCCCAACAGTGATATTGTCGTTGTGCTGACTGTATTCACATTCCCAACAGGGATATTGTCGTTGTGCTGACCGTATTCACATTGCCAACAGTGATATTGTCGTTGTGCTGACCGTATTCACATTCCCAACAGTGATATTGTCATTGTGCTGACCGTATTCACATTCCCAACAGTGATATTGTCATTGTGCTGACCGTATTCACATTCCCAACAGTGATATTGTCGTTGTGCTGACCGTATTCACATTCCCAACAGTGATATTGTCGTTGTGCTGACCGTATTCACATTCCCAACAGTGATATTGTCGTTGAGCTGACCGTATTCACATTCCCAACAGTGATATTGTCGTTGTGCTGACCGTATTCACATTCCCAACAGTGATATTGTCGTTGAGCTGACCGTATTCACATTCCCAACAGTGATATTGTCATTGTGCTGACCGTATTCACATTCCCAACAGTGATATTGTCTGCCAGCACTCTGTCCCGAATTTCCCGCAGTTTTATTGCATTGTTGCCAATTACCATGTCAACAATGTCAATTTCCTGCGGATCTGATAACATTCTGCCTCTCCTTCCTGTGTGAGGCATCCTTTGGATCCTACTGAAAAACACAAAACAATCAATTTATTTCAACTTGTCAGAACATGTAAAAATGTGAACATACTGTAATATTTAGTTCAATTATCATTGAAGGATGCAAATCTCACCTGTTGTTTTGCTGGAAAATTTGTACTATTATTGACGCAACTGTTGAATGCTGCAGATTTGGTTGCACCCTTAAACCAGCCTCTCTCAAAGAGAGACCATGGTTTACAACTGTCACGTTCTGACCTTAGTTCCTTTGTTTTTGTCTTTGTTTTAGTATGGTCGGGGCGTGAGTTGGGGTGGGCAGTCTATGTTTTGTTTTTCTATGTTGGTTTTTGAGTTCGGCCTAGTATGGTTCTCAATCAGAGGCAGCTGTCAATTGTTGTCTCTGATTGAGAATCATACTTAGGTAGCCTGGGTTTCACTTTTGGTTGGTGGGTGTTTTGTTTCCGTGTGAGTGTTTGGGCCACACGGTACTGTTTCGGTTATTCATGTCATCGTTTATTGTTTTGTTCGAGTGTCCATTTGTCTTTATTAAAATCATCATGAACACTTACCACGCTGCACTTTGGTCCGATCCTTACTCCTCCTCAGAAGAAGAGGAAGATAACCCTTACAACAACATGGTCAATAATTGTGGCCCTTATCTCATCAGAGATCACCGCTCTTGGTCTTCCTCTCCTTTGTCCTCCACACATTCTCCCTCTCCCTGCCACTCTTCTTTCCCCACCAACCTGTCTTCCTTGATCCATGTCTCCAAACTAAATCATTCTGAAGTCGTCCTCTTTTGTCTGTTTGGTAACGAGACTAAAAACAGGACACTTGGGTCGGCTTTCAGCTGAAACTGCAATCAGCTGTGTTTGGAATGATTAAATATTCTGCTGAGATTTTCGATATGTTTCAGTCTGGTTACTGCAGAAATGCACGACATTTGCCATCATTCTGTTTTGAAGGTGTTTTTAACAGTTTTGGAAACAGTGTATTAGCATTTGAAAACATGTGCTGCAAATATATAGTTTAGCAGGTGGTGGAGTATGAATGAGAACAGAGTTTGTGAATTTCAGAGAATGTGGTCATTGAATGCATTTTGTGTGAAAGGAATTAAAATGATTCACAGTTTGGTTCACACTACTGTTTCACTGACTGTGTGAAGAATTTTGACAGTGTGACTTCAGTTTTGACCAATGCATGTTAGCAATTGAAAAAAAAAACGTGAACTATTTTTCTTTTACAATAGTGTACAGAGTAGTTCCAGTATTGTGTTTTATTCTGAATCTCCACCCAATAAGGCCCTACAGTACACACTACATAACAGAGACTTGACTCTGTTGTTCTGCTATATACAATAATTCCCACACTCTCTATCTCAAGAACACAAACATTCTCATTCCACTGCAAACACTCCACGGCTTCTGAGGCGCACACAGCCGATACCTCACATGTGTACACCAGACCCAGTCCCTCAGCCAACTTCGGAGGAAAGGGGGAGGCAGTCATTTGGAAATGTTTTACAAAAATGAGGAAAGTTGAGTCGGTGTTTATTTACAACTCACGTCCCTGGACGTCAGAGATGAGCGATGGAGAGGGGATCTTCTACGGTGGTCCCTCTAGGGGGTCTTTGATCTGCTCCCGTGCGTTTCGATCTAGTGAAACGAGAGCACCTGCCCACCTGTGGGTTTGATCAACTCTGAAGCCCAGGTCCCCTGACCTCTGTGTGAAGAGATATGGGGTGCTGCTCACACATGTGGGGTACATCTGTATGGGGTTGTGTGTGTCTGTCTGTCTGTCTGTCTGTCTGTCTGTCTGTCTGTGTGAGACTCATAAAGGTACCTCAGAGAGGGATTAGATAACTGTTATAGTGAAAACTGTCTGGATGATCTTTTTGAACATTGGGTTTTATGGAGTGATATAACTCTGGAAGGAAGGGCCACACATCCATCCAATTGTCAACTCCTGTCAGTCCACCAATCATTGTTAGAAAGCCTATTGTAACTGTACTCGACCCATGTGGATATCTTCATATGTTTTAACCCATCAGCCATTTCTCATGTTGATAATCCTCACTTGCTGTGTTTCCTACCACAGGGAGAAACTGGAGTTCAGGGATTCCCAGGCTTGCCAGGAGATCCTGGTCCCAAAGGAGACAAGGTGCAACATCACATACTGTCTAACCTCCTTTCACTGCTGCAGACGGTATATGACGTTCTAGTGTCCTACAGCTTTTAGCTCCACTATCGATGAATAGTTCAGCGATGCTCTACTTTATTGCAAATGTTTTGCTCTGACCCAAACAGCAACATCAAGGGCTGGCGATTAATTACATCAAGGGCTGGCGATTAATTACATCAAGGGCTGGCGATTAATTACATCAAGGGCTGGCGATTAATTACATCAAGGGCTGGCGATCAATTACATCAAGGGCTGGCGATTAATTACATCAAGGGCTGGTGATCAATTACATCAAGGGCTGGTGATCAATTACATCAAGGGCTGGCGATTAATTACATCAAGGGCTGGCGATTAATTACATCAAGGGCTGGCGATTAATTACTTCAAGGGCTGGTGATTAATTACATCAAAGGCTGGCGATTAATTACATCAAGGGCTGGTGATTAATTACATCAAGGGCTGGTGATTAATTACATCAAGGGCTGGTGATTAATTACATCAAGGGCTGGTGATTAATTACATCAAGGGCTGGTGATCAATTACATCAAGGGCTGGTGATTAATTACATCAAGGGCTGGTGATTAATTACATCAAGGGCTGGTGATTAATTACATCAAGGGCTGGTGATCAATTACATCAAGGGCTGGTGATTAATTACATCAAGGGCTGGTCATTAATTACATCAAGGGCTGGTGATTAATTACATCAAGGGCTGGTGATTAATTACATCAAGGGCTGGTGATTAATTACATCAAGGGCTGGTGATTAATTACATCCGGTGTGTTAGTGCTGGGCCAGAACTAAAATGTGCATTATCCAACAAGGGTCTCCCAGGATTGGATTAAGAAACACTGTTGTACTTGGTTGTTGTGTTTGACCCTGGATTGTGTTTGTTTGTTGACCCCTGAAGGGTGATTCTGAAGTGGGCAAACCTGGTCCCCCCGGACCTCCTGGACCACCGGGTCGACCAAACTCATCCAGATCCCCGGTATGTAGTTTGGAATGAACCACACCGATGTGAATAGATGGATGGAATAATTATTTGGAAGATTGATTTGGTTGTTTTCGTTGAGTCATCAGTTCATTCATTCATTGTAAGCGTATGTGGTTTGCAGGATGGTGTGGACGGCTCAGGCTTAGAGTACTTTGACGGAGACACAGAGATTATGACAGTGAGTGGTCATCCTTTTCAAATCTCTAGAATCCACCTGCTGCTGTTCTGCTCTCTGACTATAGCTAGCCACAAACACCATTTGGGTACACATAAATTAGCATGTGCATTTATGCGTTATGACAGATGTATCATGTTATTTTGTTAGCGTTAATGTTATTGATTTATTTTCTTCATCCAGGGTCCACCTGGTCCTCCAGGGCTTCCTGGGCCCCCAGGTTCATCTGAGGGCCTCTCTGCGTCCCCTGGGGCTCCCGGGGAAAACGGGAAGGATGGAGAGATGGGTAAACCTGGACTGCCTGTGAGTCACCAAACACTGAAACTCCATCAAATCAAATCCAATTTTATTCGTCACATGCGCCGAAATCAACACCTTACATTGAAATGCTGAATACAACAGGTGTAGTAGACCTTACAGTGAAATGCTGAATACAACAGGTATAGTAGACCTTACAGTGAAATTCTGAATACAACAGGTGTAGTAGACCTTACAGTGAAATGCTGAATACAACAGGTGTAGTAGACCTTACAGTGAAATGCTTAATACAACAGGTGTAGACCTCACAGTGAAATGCTGAATACAACAGGTGTAGACCTCACAGTGAAATGCTGAATACAACAGGTGTAGACCTCACAGTGAAATGCTGAATACAACAGGTGTAGTAGACGTCACATTGAAATGCTGAATACAACAGGTATAGACGTCACAGTGAAATGCTGAATACAATAGGTGTAGACCTCACAGTGAAATGCTGAATACAACAGGTGTAGTAGACCTCACAGTGAAATGCTGAATACAACAGGTGTAGTAGACCTTACAGTGAAATGCTGAATACAACAGGTATAGACCTCACAGTGAAATGCTGAATACAACAGGTGTAGTAGACCTCACAGTGAAATGCTGAATACAAAAGGTGTAGTAGACCCTACAGTGAAATGCTGAATACAACAGGTATAGTAGATGTCACAGTGAAATGCTGAATACAACAGGTATAGACCTCACAGTGAAATGCTGAATACAACAGGTGTAGTAGACCTCACAGTGAAATGCTGAATACAACAGGTATAGTAGATGTCACAGTGAAATGCTGAATACAACAGGTATAGACCTCACAGTGAAATGCTGAATACAACAGGTGTAGTAGACCTCACAGTGAAATGCTGAATACAACAGGTGTAGTAGACCTTACAGTGAAATGCTGAATACAACAGGTATAGACCTCACAGTGAAACACTGAATACAACAGGTGTAGTAGACGTCACAGTGAAATGCTGAATACAACAGGTATAGTAGATGTCACAGTGAAATGCTGAATACAACAGGTATAGACCTCACAGTGAAATGCTGAATACAACAGGTGTAGTAGACCTCACAGTGAAATGCTGAATACAACAGGTGTAGTAGACCTTACAGTGAAATGCTGAATACAACAGGTATAGACCTCACAGTGAAATGCTGAATACAACAGGTGTAGTAGACCTCACAGTGAAATGCTGAATACAAAAGGTGTAGTAGACCTTACAGTGAAATGCTGAATACAACAGGTATAGACCTCACAGTGAAATGCTGAATACAACAGGTGTAGTAGACCTCACAGTGAAATGCTGAATACAACAGGTGTAGTAGACCTTACAGTGAAATGCTGAATACAACAGGTATAGTAGATGTCACAGTGAAATGCTGAATACAACAGGTATAGACCTCACAGTGAAATGCTGAATACAACAGGTGTAGTAGACCTCACAGTGAAATGCTGAATACAACAGGTGTAGTAGACCTTACAGTGAAATGCTGAATACAACAGGTATAGTAGATGTCACAGTGAAATGCTGAATACAACAGGTATAGACCTCACAGTGAAATGCTGAATACAACAGGTGTAGTAGACCTCACAGTGAAATGCTGAATACAACAGGTGTAGTAGACCTCACAGTGAAATGCTGAATACAACAGGTGTAGTAGACCTCACAGTGAAATGCTGAATACAACAGGTGTAGTAGACCTCACAGTGAAATGCTGAATACAACAGGTGTAGTAGACGTCACAGTGAAATGCTGAATACAACAGGTATAGACCTCACAGTGAAATGCTGAATACAACAGGTGTAGTAGACCTTACAGTGAAATGCTGAATACAACAGGTGTAGTAGACCTTACAGTGAAATTCTGAATACAACAGGTGTAGTAGACCTTACAGTGAAATGCTGAATACAACAGGTGTAGTAGACCTCACAGTGAAATGCTGAATACAACAGGTGTAGTAGACCTCACAGTGAAATTCTGAATACAACAGGTGTAGACGTTACAGTGAAATGCTGAATACAACAGGTGTAGTAGACCTTACAGTGAAATGCTGAATACAACAGGTGTAGTAGACCTTACAGTGAAATGCTGAATACAACAGGTGTAGTAGACCTTACAGTGAAATGCTTAATACAACAGGTGTAGTAGACCTTACAGTGAAATGCTGAATACAACAGGTATAGTAGACCTTACAGTGAAATGCTTAATACAACAGGTGTAGTAGACCTTACAGTGAAATGCTGAATACAACAGGTGTAGTAGACCTTACAGTGAAATGCTGAATACAACAGGTGTAGTAGACCTCACAGTGAAATGCTGAATACAACAGGTGTAGTAGACCTTACAGTGAAATGCTGAATACAACAGGTGTAGTAGACCTCACAGTGAAATGCTGAATACAACAGGTGTAGTAGACCTTACAGTGAAATGCTGAATACAACAGGTGTAGTAGACCTTACAGTGAAATGCTGAATACAACAGGTGTAGTAGACCTTACAGTGAAATGCTGAATACAACAGGTGTAGTAGACCTCACAGTGAAATGCTGAATACAACAGGTGTAGACCTCACAGTGAAATGCTTAATACAACAGGTGTAGTAGACCTTACAGTGAAATGCTGAATACAACAGGTGTAGTAGACCTCACAGTGAAATGCTGAATACAACAGGTGTAGTAGACCTCACAGTGAAATTCTGAATACAACAGGTGTAGACGTTACAGTGAAATGCTGAATACAACAGGTGTAGTAGACCTTACAGTGAAATGCTGAATACAACAGGTGTAGTAGACCTTACAGTGAAATGCTGAATACAACAGGTGTAGTAGACCTTACAGTGAAATGCTTAATACAACAGGTGTAGTAGACCTTACAGTGAAATGCTGAATACAACAGGTATAGTAGACCTTACAGTGAAATGCTTAATACAACAGGTGTAGTAGACCTTACAGTGAAATGCTGAATACAACAGGTGTAGTAGACCTTACAGTGAAATGCTGAATACAACAGGTGTAGTAGACCTCACAGTGAAATGCTGAATACAACAGGTGTAGTAGACCTTACAGTGAAATGCTGAATACAACAGGTGTAGTAGACCTCACAGTGAAATGCTGAATACAACAGGTGTAGTAGACCTTACAGTGAAATGCTGAATACAACAGGTGTAGTAGACCTTACAGTGAAATGCTTAATACAACAGGTGTAGACCTCACAGCGAAATGCTGAATACAACAGGTGTAGACCTCACAGTGAAATGCTGAATACAACAGGTGTAGACCTCACAGTGAAATGCTGAATACAACAGGTGTACTAGACGTCACAGTGAAATGCTGAATACAACAGGTATAGACGTCACAGTGAAATGCTGAATACAACAGGTATAGACGTCACAGTGAAATGCTGAATACAACAGGTGTAGACCTCACAGTGAAATGCTGAATACAACAGGTGTAGTAGACCTCACAGTGAAATGCTGAATACAACAGGTATAGTAGATGTCACAGTGAAATGCTGAATACAACAGGTATAGACCTCACAGTGAAATGCTGAATACAACAGGTGTAGTAGACCTCACAGTGAAATGCTGAATACAACAGGTGTAGTAGACCTCACAGTGAAATGCTGAATACAACAGGTGTAGTAGACCTCACAGTGAAATGCTGAATACAACAGGTGTAGTAGACCTCACAGTGAAATGCTGAATACAACAGGTGTAGTAGACCTCACAGTGAAATGCTGAATACAACAGGTGTAGTAGACCTCACAGTGAAATGCTGAATACAACAGGTGTAGTAGACCTTACAGTGAAATGCTGAATACAACAGGTGTAGTAGACCTCACAGTGAAATTCTGAATACAACAGGTATAGACGTCACAGTGAAATGCTGAATACAACAGGTATAGACCTCACAGTGAAATGCTGAATACAACAGGTATAGACGTCACAGTGAAATGCTGAATACAACAGGTATAGACCTCACAGTGAAATGCTTAATACAACAGGTATAGACCTCACAGTGAAATGCTGAATACAACAGGTATAGACCTCACAGTGAAATGCTTAATACAACAGGTATAGACCTCACAGTGAAATGCTGAATACAACAGGTATAGACCTCACAGTGAAATGCTTAATACAACAGGTATAGACCTCACAGTGAAATGCTGAATACAACAGGTATAGACCTCACAGTGAAATGCTGAATACAACAGGTATAGACCTCACAGTGAAATTCTGAATACAACAGGTATAGACCTCACAGTGAAATGCTGAATACAACAGGTGTAGACCTCACAGTGAAATGCTTAATACAACAGGTGTAGTAGACCTTACAGTGAAATGCTGAATACAACAGGTGTAGTAGACCTCACAGTGAAATGCTGAATACAACAGGTGTAGTAGACCTCACAGTGAAATTCTGAATACAACAGGTGTAGACGTTACAGTGAAATGCTGAATACAACAGGTGTAGTAGACCTTACAGTGAAATGCTGAATACAACAGGTGTAGTAGATCTTACAGTGAAATGCTGAATACAACAGGTGTAGTAGACCTTACAGTGAAATGCTTAATACAACAGGTGTAGTAGACCTTACAGTGAAATGCTGAATACAACAGGTGTAGTAGACCTTACAGTGAAATGCTGAATACAACAGGTGTAGTAGACCTTACAGTGAAATGCTTAATACAACAGGTGTAGTAGACCTTACAGTGAAATGCTGAATACAACAGGTATAGTAGACCTTACAGTGAAATGCTTAATACAACAGGTGTAGTAGACCTTACAGTGAAATGCTGAATACAACAGGTGTAGTAGACCTTACAGTGAAATGCTGAATACAACAGGTGTAGTAGACCTCACAGTGAAATGCTGAATACAACAGGTGTAGTAGACCTTACAGTGAAATGCTGAATACAACAGGTGTAGTAGACCTCACAGTGAAATGCTGAATACAACAGGTGTAGTAGACCTTACAGTGAAATGCTGAATACAACAGGTGTAGTAGACCTTACAGTGAAATGCTTAATACAACAGGTGTAGACCTCACAGTGAAATGCTGAATACAACAGGTGTAGACCTCACAGTGAAATGCTGAATACAACAGGTGTAGACCTCACAGTGAAATGCTGAATACAACAGGTGTACTAGACGTCACAGTGAAATGCTGAATACAACAGGTATAGACGTCACAGTGAAATGCTGAATACAACAGGTATAGACGTCACAGTGAAATGCTGAATACAACAGGTGTAGACCTCACAGTGAAATGCTGAATACAACAGGTGTAGTAGACCTCACAGTGAAATGCTGAATACAACAGGTATAGTAGATGTCACAGTGAAATGCTGAATACAACAGGTATAGACCTCACAGTGAAATGCTGAATACAACAGGTGTAGTAGACCTCACAGTGAAATGCTGAATACAACAGGTGTAGTAGACCTCACAGTGAAATGCTGAATACAACAGGTGTAGTAGACCTCACAGTGAAATGCTGAATACAACAGGTGTAGTAGACCTCACAGTGAAATGCTGAATACAACAGGTGTAGTAGACCTCACAGTGAAATGCTGAATACAACAGGTGTAGTAGACCTCACAGTGAAATGCTGAATACAACAGGTGTAGTAGACCTTACAGTGAAATGCTGAATACAACAGGTGTAGTAGACCTCACAGTGAAATTCTGAATACAACAGGTATAGACGTCACAGTGAAATGCTGAATACAACAGGTATAGACCTCACAGTGAAATGCTGAATACAACAGGTATAGACGTCACAGTGAAATGCTGAATACAACAGGTATAGACCTCACAGTGAAATGCTTAATACAACAGGTATAGACCTCACAGTGAAATGCTGAATACAACAGGTATAGACCTCACAGTGAAATGCTTAATACAACAGGTATAGACCTCACAGTGAAATGCTGAATACAACAGGTATAGACCTCACAGTGAAATGCTTAATACAACAGGTATAGACCTCACAGTGAAATGCTGAATACAACAGGTATAGACCTCACAGTGAAATGCTGAATACAACAGGTATAGACCTCACAGTGAAATTCTGAATACAACAGGTATAGACCTCACAGTGAAATGCTGAATACAACAGGTGTAGACCTCACAGTGAAATGCTGAATACAACAGGTATAGACCTCACAGTGAAATGCTGAATACAACAGGTATAGACCTCACAGTGAAATGCTGAATACAACAGGTGTAGTCGACCTCACAGTGAAATGCTGAATACAACAGGTGTAGACCTCACAGTGAAATGCTGAATACAACAGGTGTAGTAGACCTCACAGTGAAATGCTGAATACAACAGGTATAGACCTCACAGTGAAATGCTGAATACAACAGGTGTAGACCTCACAGTGAAATGCTGAATACAACAGGTGTAGTAGACCTCACAGTGAAATGCTGAAAACAACAGGTATAGACCTCACAGTGAAATGCTGAATACAACAGGTATAGACCTCACAGTGAAATGCTGAATACAACAGGTATAGACCTCACAGTGAAATGCTGAATACAACAGGTGTAGTAGACCTCACAGTGAAATGCTGAATACAACAGGTATAGACCTCACAGTGAAATGCTGAATACAACAGGTATAGACCTCACAGTGAAATGCTGAATACAACAGGTATAGACCTCACAGTGAAATGCTGAATACAACAGGTATAGACCTCACAGTGAAATGCTGAATACAACAGGTGTAGTAGACCTCACAGTGAAATGCTGAATACAACAGGTATAGACCTCACAGTGAAATGCTGAATACAACAGGTGTAGTAGACCTCACAGTGAAATGCTGAATACAACAGGTGTAGTAGACCTCACAGTGAAATGCTGAATACAACAGGTGTAGTAGACCTCACAGTGAAATGCTGAATACAACAGGTGTAGTAGACCTCACAGTGAAATGCTGAATACAACAGGTGTAGTAGACCTCACAGTGAAATGCTGAATACAACAGGTGTAGTAGACCTTACAGTGAAATGCTGAATACAACAGGTGTAGTAGACCTCACAGTGAAATGCTGAATACAACAGGTGTAGTAGACCTAACAGTGAAATGCTGAATACAACAGGTATAGACCTCACAGTGAAATGCTGAATACAACAGGTGTAGACCTTACAGTGAAATGCTGAATACAACAGGTATAGACCTCACAGTGAAATGCTGAATACAACAGGTGTAGTAGACCTCACAGTGAAATGCTGAATACAACAGGTATAGACCTCACAGTGAAATGCTGAATACAACAGGTGTAGTAGACCTCACAGTGAAATGCTGAATACAACAGGTGTAGTAGACCTCACAGTGAAATGCTGAATACAACAGGTGTAGTAGACCTCACAGTGAAATGCTGAATACAACAGGTGTAGTAGACCTCACAGTGAAATGCTGAATACAAAAGGTGTAGTAGACCTTACAGTGAAATGCTGAATACAACAGGTGTAGTAGACCTCACAGTGAAATGCTGAATACAACAGGTGTAGTAGACCTCACAGTGAAATGCTGAATACAACAGGTGTAGTAGACCTCACAGTGAAATGCTGAATACAACAGGTATAGACGTCACAGTGAAATGCTGAATACAACAGGTGTAGACCTCACAGTGAAATGCTGAATACAACAGGTGTAGTAGACCTCACAGTGAAATGCTGAATACAACAGGTGTAGTAGACCTCACAGTGAAATGCTGAATACAACAGGTGTAGTAGACCTCACAGTGAAATGCTGAATACAACAGGTGTAGTAGACCTCACAGTGAAATGCTGAATACAACAGGTATAGACCTCACAGTGAAATGCTGAATACAACAGGTGTAGTAGACCTCACAGTGAAATGCTGAATACAACAGGTATAGACCTCACAGTGAAATGCTGAATACAACAGGTGTAGTAGACCTCACAGTGAAATGCTGAATACAACAGGTGTAGTAGACCTTACAGTGAAATGCTGAATACAACAGGTGTAGTAAACCTCACAGTGAAATGCTGAATACAACAGGTGTAGTAGACCTTACAGTGAAATGCTGAATACAACAGGTGTAGTAGACCTCACAGTGAAATGCTGAATACAACAGGTGTAGTAGACCTCACAGTGAAATGCTGAATACAACAGGTGTAGTAGACCTCACAGTGAAATGCTGAATACAACAGGTATAGACCTCACAGTGAAATGCTGAATACAACAGGTGTAGTAGACCTCACAGTGAAATGCTGAATACAACAGGTGTAGTAGACCTTACAGTGAAATGCTGAATACAACAGGTATAGACCTCACAGTGAAATGCTGAATACAACAGGTGTAGTAGACCTTACAGTGAAATGCTGAATACAACAGGTGTAGTAGACCTCACAGTGAAATGCTGAATACAACAGGTGTAGTAGACGTCACAGTGAAATGCTGAATACAACAGGTGTAGTAGACCTCACAGTGAAATGCTGAATACAACAGGTGTAGTAGACCTTACAGTGAAATGCTGAATACAACAGGTGTAGTAGACCTCACAGTGAAATGCTGAATACAACAGGTGTAGTAGACCTTACAGTGAAATGCTGAATACAACAGGTGTAGTAGACCTCACAGTGAAATGCTGAATACAACAGGTGTAGTAGACGTCACATTGAAATGCTGAATACAACAGGTGTAGTAGACCTCACAGTGAAATGCTGAATACAACAGGTGTAGTAGACCTTACAGTGAAATGCTGAATACAACAGGTGTAGTAGACCTCACAGTGAAATGCTGAATACAACAGGTGTAGTAGACCTTACAGTGAAATGCTGAATACAACAGGTGTAGTAGACCTCACAGTGAAATGCTGAATACAACAGGTGTAGTAGACGTCACAGTGAAATGCTGAATACAACAGGTGTAGTAGACCTCACAGTGAAATGCTGAATACAACAGGTGTAGTAGACCTTACAGTGAAATGCTGAATACAACAGGTGTAGTAGACCTCACAGTGAAATGCTGAATACAACAGGTGTAGTAGACCTTACAGTGAAATGCTGAATACAACAGGTGTAGTAGACCTCACAGTGAAATGCTGAATACAACAGGTGTAGTAGACCTTACAGTGAAATGCTGAATACAACAGGTGTAGTAGACCTCACAGTGAAATGCTGAATACAACAGGTGTAGTAGACCTCACAGTGAAATGCTGAATACAACAGGTATAGACCTCACAGTGAAATGCTGACCGACATTACTTACTTATTATAGGTATTATATTCTGGTCCTATCAGAGGCCTATAAGGCAGATGGGTCTGGTGAAGTGTGTGTGTGTGTGTGTGTGTGTGTGTGTGTGTGTGTGTGCTTTGCAAATTAATTTCTTAGAACAAAGCGTTGCCAGATAATCAAAATAATCAATCCCCCAGGTGTCTGCCAGATAATCAAAATAATGAATTCCCCAGCTGTCTGCCAGATAATCAAAATAATTAATTCCCCAGCTGTCTGCCAGATAATCAAAATAATCAATCCCCCAGGTGTCTGCCAGATAATCAAAATAATGAATTCCCCCGGTGTATGCCAGATAATCAAAATAATTAATTCCCCAGGTGTCTGCCTGATAATCAAAATAGTTAATCCCCCAGGTTAATAATTAAACCCCCAGGTGTCTGCCAGATAATCAACATAATTAATCCCCCAGGTGTCTGCCAGATAATCAACATAATTAATCCCCCAGGTGTCTGCCAGATAATCCAAATAATTAATCCCCCAGGTGTCTGTCTGATAATCAAAATAATTAATCCCCCAGGTTAATAATGAATCCCCCAGGTTAATCCCCCAGGTTAATAATGAATCCCCCAGGTTAATACCCCAGGTTAATAATGAATCCCCCAGGTTAATAAGGAATCCCCCAGGTTAATAATGAATCCCCCAGGTTAATAGTTAATCCCCCAGGTTAATAGTTAATCCACCAGGTTAATAATGAATCCCCCAGGTTAATAGTTAATCCCCCAGGTTAATCCCCCAGGTTAATAATGAATCCCCCAGGTTAATAGTTAATCTCCCAGGTTAATAGTTAATCCCCCAGGTTAATAATTAATCCCCCAGGTTAATCCCCCAGGTTAATAATGAATCCCCCAGGTTAATAGTTAATCTCCCAGGTTAATAGTTAATCCCCCAGGTTAATAATTAATCCCCCAGGTTAATCCCCCAGGTTAATAATGAATCCCCCAGGTTAAGAGTTAAACCCCCAGGTGTCTGCCAGATAATCAACATAATTAATCCCCCAGGTGTCTGCCAGATAATCCAAATAATTAATCCCCCAGGTGTCTGTCTGATAATCAAAATAATGAATCCCCCAGGTTAATAATGAATCCCCCAGGTTAATCCCCGAGGTTAATAATGAATCCCACAGGTTAATACCCCAGGTTAATAATGAATCCCCCAGGTTAATAATGAATCCCCCAGGTTAATAGTTAATCCCCCAGGTTAATAGTTAATCCACCAGGTTAATAATGAATCCCCCAGGTTAATAATGAATCCCCCAGGTTAATAATGAATCCCCCAGGTTAATAATGAATCCCCCAGGTTAATAGTTAATCCCCCAGGTTAATCCCCCAGGTTAATAATGAATCCCCCAGGTTAATAGTTAATCTCCCAGGTTAATAGTTAATCCCCCAGGTTAATAATTAATCCCCCAGGTTAATAATTAATCCCCCAGGTTAATAATGAATCCCCCAGGTTAATAGTTAATCTCCCAGGTTAATAGTTAATCCCCCAGGTTAATAATTAATCCCCCAGGTTAATCCCCCAGGTTAATAATGAATCCCCCAGGTTAATAGTTAATCCCCCAGGTTAATCCCCCAGGTTAATAGTTAATCCCCCAGGTTAATAATGAATCCCCCAGGTTAATAATGAATTCCCAGGTTAATAATGAATCCCCCAGGTGTCTGCCAAAGGTTTGTCAAGCCCAGTAGCAACCTTCATGCAACCCTTTAGCACAGCTCTGCCCGCTACATGACAAGAGATTCCTGGAAACCATCTAAAAATCCCATACTTCCCCCACAACCCTGCAATTTGTTCTGCTTGCTTAAACCCAGAAGGTTCTGGAGGCCCCATGTTTGTGAGTGACTGAACGGACGACTGAGGCACCCAGAGTAGCTGTCACCATGGTGAGGGCACCACAGAGCTGGACCCTGGTGACATTGATCTGGCTGCCTTGACAAGTTGTAGTGCGTTTTGATGATGCCCTGTGTTGATTTGGGGGAGGAGGGTTGTAGACAGAGGCACGGAGGCCATGACATGTTCTTATATATTACAGCTTTATTTTTAACGGTTTCAAAAAGTGCGTTGGAATTTCACTTTTAATCACAAACAGTTAAGTTTGTTAACGACCTATGTGGTTATATAATGGTTAGAAAACCCTTATACTGAAGTTTAAAACCCTGTCTTAAGCACGTTTGTAAATGTGGAAAAGAAGGGACATTTTATTAGTGTTACATATCTGTTACTCAATCTAGAAGGAGCACAGTAGTGACATCACTTAGATACCAGCTCTTTGTAGTTCTCTTTTGGAGCACTGTGTGTCACCCAGTCTTTTAGCCAAGCTGTAAAAGGAGCTCTGTGTTTATAAGCAAGTCTGCTCCCCTTTGCAACGGTAACCACAATCCCAGCCAGCGTCCCTCGCCCCTCTATCTCTCTCTGTGGTCTAGCCTGCACCACACAATAGAAGCTGCCTAGCCTTCCCTCCTTAGAACATGTGTACAGCTCTGACGTCTCGCCTGCTCAAAGCCAGGGACCTTGATCACAGAGCACTATGGGAATTCCAACCCTCTGTGTTTGACAGACCAGGGCAAAGTCGGTGTTATCCAATGATACAGAGTCAGATCTTTTTTTTCAGCCCTGGATCGGAGGTAGCTGGTTGGTTAGTCTGATCCTAGATCTGTGGTCAAAGGTGATTTACTTTCCTAGTGGTGAGGTATTGCTTAACAGCCTGAATGACAGATTACAGAATGTTATTGCTGAGGTCAATGATCTCTCGCCTAATCTGTAGAGAAACCATTTTAAGTTTGTTTCACGATACGATTCACAAAGTACAATAAGACCATTAACAATGGACCAATGGAGTTAAAGATCTTAAAAGAGTCTCATATGAAAAGGTTAAGAAGCCATGAAGCAGCAATGTAATCTTCACTCGGTGAGCTAATGGCTTTCTGACTGCAGCTGGACAAAAGCCTCATGAAAGCCCCATGGCCTTTTGACATGGGAATGCATGAGGCTTTTACTAACTGTGTGAAAGGATTACACACAGGACATTGATCTCATCTTATTTGTCATCATTGAAACTATGAATTGAGTTCTGGCTCTTCTGAATAGAAAATTATTTCTAAATTAGAAAGATGGAAATAAATCTACAGTCTTGCTGCGCTGCTGCTGTCAGCTCAGACACTTCTTAGCCAAATAGAATCTGACGATAGGAGAGATCCCGTACTAGACAGAAATATATTACGCCGAAACACATCTAATCTAAGTGATTGTTCTATTTCCCAGGGCGTTGATGGGAATGATGGGTTCCCTGGTCCAGCTGGCGAGAGAGGAGAGAAGGTACGACTAATGGATGTAGACCTCTGATATCCTGTGTAGTGATTGTAAAAAAAAAAAGATTTAAAAAAAGAAGGGCTTCTTGAAGAACATTGGATTTCATTTGATTGAAACATTTTCTTTGACAGGGTGAGCCGGGTCTGAGCGGAACACATGGACCAAAGGTACAGTTTGAGTCATGCCAATCCATTACTCCCCAACCTAGAAGTGACCCTAAAAACCACAACTGCTTTTAACCACTAATCAACCCAAACACAGCTGGTCTCTACATATGAAGCTAGGGATAATTACTGCTAATAACCAGAACAAAATAAATAGAAGACTGTATGCTCCAAAATCAACATCTAGCCCCATCTCAATCAGTGGATGCAGATCTGAAGGAAACGATTGGTCTAAGCTACTGTGATGCCTTCCAATGGGCTTCATAATACTTAGACCCATCCAGTTCCTTCACATATGCAAAAAATGTTGCTTGAGGAGGTTATTGGACTGAACCATTGTGTTTCTCTCCTAGGGGGAGCCAGGTGCTGCAGGGTTCCCAGGTCTGCCCGGCTCAGAGGGACCAGAGGGGAAGACAGGTCTGAGGGGGCCCCCTGGGCTACCGGGACCGCCAGGACGGGGCTTCAGCTTGGACCTGGAGGTATGATTTCACTCACTCAGCTCTCCTGCTTGTCAGAGGGTCAAAAACATACGGTACATGATGTAACAATGGCACCAGAGAAGAAGGCTGATGTTTTATGTGTCCCCAACCGATTGTTTTTTTGTTTGTTTATATTGCATTGTTTGTAACATATTATTTTGTACATAATATTGCCGCTATCGTCTCTTATGACCGAAAATAACTTCTGGACATCAGGACTGTGATTACTTACCACGGACTGGCAGAATCTTTTTTTTCTATTAACGAGTCTGATGCGCCCGACGCGAATGATATAAATGCTTTCTCGGGAACAGGCCCCGATCTCTGTGATTTGCATGAAGAGGAGGCAGAGAAAATGGGGCCGGATGGCGGGCTGCCTTCTGAGAATTCGTAGGCGATCAAATAAACCTCCACTTCCTTTCATTATGCTAGCAAACGTGCAATCTTTGGAGAATAAAATCGATGATCTACGCGGAAGATTAAACTACCAACAGGACATTCAAAACTGTAATATCTTATGTTTCACAGAGTCGTGGCTTAACAACGACACTATCAACATACAGCTGGCTGGTTATAGGCTCCACCGGCGTCTGGTATGACAAGGGGCGGCAGACTATGTATTTCTGTAAATAGCAGCTGGTGCACGATATCTAAGCAAGTCTCGAGCTATTGTTCGCCTGAGGTAGAGTATCTCATGATAAGCTGTAGACCACACTATCTACCTAGAGAGTTTTCATCTGTATTTTTCATAGCTGTTTTACATACCACCACAGACTGAGGCTGGAACTAAGACAGCATTGAATGAGCTGTATTCCACCATAAGCAAACAAGAAAATGCCCCTCCAGAGGTGGCGCTCCTAGTAGCCGGAGACTTTAATGCAGTGAAACTTAAATGTGTTTTACCAAATTTCCATCAGCATGTTAAATGTGCAACCAGAGGGAAAAGAACTCTGAACCACACCTATACTCCACACACAGAGACGCATACAAAGCTCTCCCTCGTCCTCCATTTGGCAAATCTGACCATCATTCTATCCTCCTGATTCCTGCTTACAAGCAAAAATTAAAGGAGGAAGCACTAGTGACTAGATCAAAAAAAGTGGTCAGATGAAGCAGATGCTAAGCTACAGGACTGTTTTGCTAGCACAGAATGGAATATGTTCCGGGATTCCTCCGATGGCATTGAGGAGTACACCACATCAGTCATTGGCTTCATCAATAAGTGCATCGATGATGCAAATAACACTAAAACATGCATGAGAGCACCAGCTGTTCCGGAAGACTGTGTGATCAAGCTCTCCTCAGCCAATGTGAGTTAAACCTTTAAACAGGTCAACATTCACAAGGCCGCGGGGCCAGATGGATTACCAGAACATATACTACTGGCAAGTGTCTCCACTGACATTTTCAACCTCTCCCTGTCTGAGTCTGTAATACCAACATGTTTCAAGCAGACCACCATAGTCCCTGTGCCCAAGAACACTAAGGTAACCTGCCTAAATGACGACCAACCTGTAGCACTCACATCTGTAGCCATGAAGTGCTTTGAAAGGCTGGTCATGGCTCACATCAACACCATTATCCCAGAAACCCTAGACCCACTCCAAATTTGCATACCGCCCCAACAGATCCACAGATGATGCAATCTCTATTGCACTCCACACTGCCCTTTCCCACCTGGACAGAAGGAACACCTATGTGAGAATGCTGTTCATTGACAACAGCTCAGCGTACAACACCATAGTGTCCTCAAAGCTCATCAATAAACTAAGGACCCTGGGACTAAACACTTCCCTCTGCAACTGGATCCTGGACTTCCTGACAGGCCGCCACCAGGTGGTAAGGGTAGGTAACAACACATCCGCCACGCTGATCCTCAACACAGGGGCCCCTCATGGGTGCGTGCCTAGTCCCCTCCTGTAATCCCTGTTTACTCATGACTGCACGGCCAGGCACGACTCGAACACCGTTATTAAATTTGCTGATGACGCAACAGTGGTAGGTCTGATCACCGACAACGACGAGACAGCCTATAGGGAGGAGGTCAGAGACCTGGCCATATGGTGCCAGGACAAACCCTCCTTCAACTTGATCAAGACAAAGGAGATGATCGTGGACTACAGAAAAAGAGGACTAAGCATGCCCCCATTCTCATCAACGAGGCTGCAGTGGAGCAGGTTGACAGCTTCAAGTTCCTTGGTGCCCACATCACCAACAAACGAACAAGGTCCAAGCACACTAAGACAGTCGTGAAGAGGGCACGACAAAACCTATTCCCCCTCAGGAGACTGAAAAGATTTGGCACGGCTCTTCAGATCCTCAAAAGGTTCTACAGCTGCCACATAAAGAGCATCTTGACTGGTTGCATCACTGCCTGGTATGGCAACTGCTCGGCCTTCGACCGCAAGGCAGCCCAGTACATCACTGGGGACAAGCTTCCTGCTATCCAGGACCTCTATACCAGGTGGTGTCAGAGGAAGGCCCTAAAAATTGTCAGACTCCAGCCACCCTAGTCATAGACTGTTATCTCTGCTACCTCATTGCAAGTGGCACTGGAGCGCCAAGTCTAGGTCCAAGAAGCTTCTAAACAGCTTCTACCCCCAAGACATAAGACTGAACATTTAATCAAATGACTACCCCCCAGACTATTTGCATTGCCCCCCCCCCCTTTGCACCGCTGATACTCTCTATTGTTACAATCTATGCATAGTCACTTAAATAACTCTACCTACATGTACATATTATCTCAACTAACCTGGTGCCCCCACACATTGACTCTGTCCCGGTACCCCCTGTATACAGTCTCGCTATTGTTATTTTACTGCTGCTCTTTAATTACTTGTTACTTTTATTTCTTATTCTTATCCTTATTTAATTTTTTTAACTGCATTGTTTGTTAGGTGAGCAATTTACAATTTACAATTTACTGTATTCGGTGCATGTGACTAATAACATCTCATTTGATTTGACGTATGTTGCATTCTTATCTCACGAGGATAGATTTTGGGGCGAAGTAAATCATCTCGTTTCGCCTCTACTTCTCTGCCAATGTGTAGCCACCCACCTTAGTGATGCCCGGCAGCCATTTTGTGCCAGATGTTTCATTAGCACACATCAGTTGTCATTGACTGTATGTTGTTTGCAGGACATGAAGGGTTCTAGGGAACTGGGTGGCTTTGGGGCAGTGATGGCCAGAAGTATTCAGGTTCGAACACAAAGAGTGGTTTCTTATGCCGCTGCTGGGACTTCAACCCTATAAGGATGATATTAATATGAAAATAAGTATGATTAATACTGACAATATATTTTTTTTCTGGTGCTTTCCACAGGGACCTATTGACAAACCTGGCCGTCCAGGACCTAAGGTAGTCCCTCATGTCTTCTATCACTGACATACTGGCTTTACTCAATGTACCTATCAGGCATGTTTCAATACAATATCCTGTACCATTGATATCCATCGACTGTGGTTAAAGCTAACTATGGAAGGGAGCTACTCTCGAAAAACACACTTCAACCTGACATCAAGGTCAACGTATACTTGCCGTCGGCAGTATTTTCTGACTCTTGGATGTTCTCATGTATGCTAGACACAGTCATCTGTTTTTCTAGACACAGTAGTCTGTATATACTAGACACAGTAGTCTGTATATACTAGACACAGTAGTCTGTATATACTAGACACAGTAGTCTGTATATACTAGACACAGTAGTTTGTCTAAAATGTGAACGTGTATTAGATCATTGGTGTGAAGTGTGACTCACTTGTTTCACCACTGAGTGTGGCAGAAGACAAACATCTCCTTATCTAGAAGGTTCCTTGTTCAGTCCTACTGCACACCACTCCTTATCTAGAAGGTTCCTTGTTCAGTCCTACTGCACTCCACTCCTTATCTAGAAGGTTCCTTGTTCACATCCTACTGCACTCCACTCCTTATCTAGAAGGCCCTTGTTCACATCCTACTGCACGCCACTCCTTATCTAGAAGGTTCCTTGTTCACATCCTACTGCACGCCACTCCTTACCTAGAAGGCCCTTGTTCACATCCTACTGCACGCCACTCCTTATCTAGAAGGCCCTTGTTCACATCCTACTGCACACCACTCCTTATCTAGAAGCTTCCTTGTTCACATCCTACTGCACGCCACTCCTTATCTAGAAGACCCTTGTTCACATCCTACTGCACGCCACTCCTTATCTAGAAGACCCTTGTTCACATCCTACTGCACGCCACTCCTTATCTAGAAGACCCTTGTTCACATCCTACTGCACGCCACTCCTTATCTAGAAGACCCTTGTTCACATCCTACTGCACGCCACTCCTTATCTAGAAGACCCTTGTTCACATCCTACTGCACGCCACTCCTTATCTAGAAGACCCTTGTTCACATCCTACTGCACGCCACTTAAAGTATCAGTCATATGAATCATAGAATCAATCAAGCATATTTTGGTATTTTATTAGGATCCCCATTAACTGTTGCTATAGCAGCAGCAACCCTTCCTGGGGTTCCACACAACACATAAAACATAATACAGAATGACATAATACAGAATGACATAATACAGAATGACATAATACAGAATAACATAATACAGAATGACATAATACAGAATGACATAATACAGAATGACATAATACAGAATGACATAATACAGAATGACATAATACAGAATGACATAATACAGAATGACATAATACAGAATGACATAATACAGAATGACATAATACAGAATGACATAATACAGAATGACACAATACAGAATGACACAATACAGAATGACACAATACAGAATGACATAATACAGAATGACATAATACAGAATGACATAATACAGAATGACATAATACAGAATGACATAATACAGAATGACATAATACAGAACATTAATAGACAGCAGCTCAAGGACAGAACTACATCACTGTTTTTTTACAGGAACACGTAGCCTACATATCAATACATACACACACTATCTAGGTCAAATAGGGGAGAGGCGTTGTGCCACGAGGTGTTGCTTTATCGGTTTCTTGAAACCAGGTTTGCTGTTTATTTGAGCAAAATGAGATGGAAGGACGTTCAATGCAATAAGGGCTCTACATAATACTGTACGTTTTCTTAAATTTGTTCTGGATTTGGGGACTATGAAAAGACCCCTGGTGGCATGTCTGGTGGTGTATAAGATCATAGGATCGAAATCTTACAATACTTCTAATGGGCTTCTAGTGGACCAAGCTAATAATTAAAACATCTGTGGCACACAGTGCATTCGGAAAGTATTTTATGAAACCTTGTTTTTGCTTTGTCATTATAGGGTATTGTATAGAGATTAATGAGAATAAAAATATATCTTTTTTAATTAAATTTAGAATAAGACTGTAACATAACAAAATGTGGAAAAAGTGAAGGGGTCTGAATACTTTCTGAATGCACTGTAATGTATCTCTCTCTCAATGTCTTCCTCTCTCTATGTGTCAGAATATGTGCTTCCACATACCTGTAAAAAGTTCCCATACTGACCGCCATTTTGTTTCTCCCTCACAGGGCGAAGACGGGCAGGACGGGCTTCCTGGTGTAGCGGTAAAGGTGCGTCCTCTCGACTCAACTGGTTCCCATTTATCCTCAGAGAGGAAGTGCCGACATCCGCACCATGTGGTTCCTATTATTCCGCTAATTTCCAATGAATTCCTCTCTGACACATATGTGCACAGGCAGGGCCAGAGATGGCCATCTTGCTTTTTAACCCTCTCAGGGACTGTACATCATCTGCATACCCACCACCAGCAATTCCCAAAGCACTAAGCATCTATGCCCTAGTACAATTCCCAACTGTAGATGTGATTCATATAGGAAAGAGTCATTCATCTACAATCTCCTCATTAAGATAAAGAGGTTTTCAGAAGTCTCACTAATTACTCAGATGAGGTAGATTTTGGGCCAATTTTGGGCTATGTTAGGTGGGTGGGTCACTCACAGGCATCTAAAGGTCTAAAACCTTCAACCTCAACCATTTCCTCTGTGTTCCTGTAGGGGGAGCCTGGTGCTCCAGGAGCAGCTGGGGCCTCTGGGCTGGATGGACTGCCAGGGCATACAGTCAGTACATCACCTGATTTTTACTGTCCAATTCAATCTCTCTCCTTTGTTTCCTTTCCTGATTGTTATAGTATTCTAATCTATCTTTATCCTCTTTACAGTTGTTCTTGTAGGTTCATCATAAAACGGTCTCAGTTCTCTTTTGTCATGATAGTTGTTTGCCATTTCTTCCATGCAGGGAGCGAAGGGGGACCAAGGTGATATGGGACCAAAGGTACACTATCACTCCTCCTGACTCCGTTCCTGTTCATCTCTTATGAGTTAATCCTTCTGGAGCCAACCAGGGTGGCCCTGTTCTTGGTTCATCTAACCTTGTGTTCTGTTGTCAGGGAGAGAGAGGTCAGGACGGTTTCAGTTTCCCCGGCCCTCCAGGACCTCCTGGGTCTTCGGGATCTGTTATCAACCTCCAGGATGTAAGAGGATGTTAGAAAGTAATTAGGTGTTATTAAAGTCATTGTTATCACCCCTACCGATGCTCTCTGATAGAATAGTTTTAACATGGATGTTGATAGTGATCTCACTGTCTCTCCTCTCTGTCCTACCTCAGGTCCTGCTCAGTGATAAAGAGGGTGTGTTTAACTTCTCAGGGCTGCTGGAATCTCAGGGGCTCAGGGTGAGTAGACTTATGCTTGAGGTGTGTGTGTGTGTGTGTGTGTGTGTGTGTGTGTGTGTGTGTGTGTGTGTGTGTGTGTGTGTGTGTGTGTGTGTGTGTGTGTGTCTGTGTCTGTGTCTGTGTGTCTGTGTCTGTGTGTGTGTGTGTGTTAATATGTTTTCAGATTGCCCTCTTGATGTTCTTTAAATGGCCTTAATACGATTATGTGGCAGAACAGGTTTGACGTACTCACTCCCCCCAAAAAGCGAATTATGTTGAGAAATGGCTGGAATCACATCAAAAATTTGTTTCAAATTGCTGTAATAATATCTGTAATGTTTGGTCATAAAATTGGTGTAAACGTTTTTTTTTGTGTCCCTAAAGACAATTAGGTCCAGGCTATGAGAGATCCATTTATCTATATTTATCTGTGACTGGAGGTTACTTTTACAGTGTGTCGGTCATTTTGTTGGATTCATTGGAACGTGACCCCTTGACAGGACCTTGAAACACACTATTGTTTTGTTGTATGGGTCCATAATTCATACGATAGTAAAAAACAAATCAGATTTTCTCTCTTACTGCTCAGAGGATCTGTTGGTAGGGTTACCATGGTATTGTGTCTGTCCTTTCTCTATTGCAGAATATACAGTATTCGGAAAACACGCTTTTGGGATCAACTTGACAGTGGAAACTTTATACTGTGCAGTTGGACAGATACTTACTGATAGGAGAGAGATACTGTTGTAGTCGATCAGGGTTCTCATACTATTGGATACGGTCCAGTCACACACATTTCCTAGGTGGCAAAGGTCCTGATGGATATTCGCCCCATTATGCCATCGAGCAAAGGGAAACTGTAGCAGTTTTTCTTGCAATTCTACAACTGTTCCATGTCTTATGTGTGTTCATATGATACCAGGAGTCGAATCCCGACCGATCTGATCGGTTTGTATTGACCCTGTTCTGGGTCCGGATCCGGCCCGCTGTCTACCTATGAGTATGGCTGTTGTAGATGTGTCTGTTCTAGTTGATGTATTTATTTTGGCTATTTACCTACATTTACTATGATAATTCCCAGGGGCCACAGGGTCCAAAAGGTGACTTGGGGATTCCAGGGACCATAGGGCCTCCAGGCTTAAAGGTAAGTGTGTGTGTTATTTGTTTTCATTTTAACAGGATAGTTCCACATTTTGGCAACTAAGAACTTTTTCTACTTGCCAGAATCAGATGAACTAATGGTATACATGTTTTATGTCTCTGCATGCAGTTTGAACCAAGTCGCTATGAACAGTAGCGTTAGCGCAATGACGAATTCTAGAGGAACCGCTTCCAGTCCATTGCTCTAATGCCAGTTAGCAATGGCTCGTGAAACTACCTTAAACTTCCTTCAAATTGCATGCAGAGACATACAAATGATATCTATGAGTTCATCTGACTCTGGGGAAGTTGAAAAATTACGCACTATCCCTTTAAGAATTCCGCTATGCTCAGAATTCCACTTGAGTCAGAATTCCACTTGAGTCAGGCCAGAATTCCGCTAGGGTCAGAATTGCACTAGGGTCAGAATTCCACTAGGGTCAGAATTCCACTAGGGCCAGAATTCCACTAGGGCCAGAATTCCACTAGGGTCAGAATTCCACTAGGGTCAGAATTCCACTAGGGTCAGAATTCCGCTAGGGCCAGAATTCCGCTAGGGCCAGAATTCCGCTAGGGTGAAAAGGAAACCACTGAAGAGCCCAGGATTTCCTATTGTGTCCCGTGTGGCTCAGATGGTAGCACATGGCACTCGCAACGCCACGGTTGTGGGGTCGATTCCCATGGGCCTCCAGGCTATGGGGGACCAGTATGAAAATGTATGCACTCACTAGTGTAAGTGCCTCTGGATAAGAGCGTCTGCTAAAATGTAATAAATACTATGTGGCCTTTTCTGCACTGGACTGAATCAACATCTAATATACAGGCTCAAAGCCCTTTGGGTTTCAATCAATTGAAAGTGTGAAACTGAACGCCAGTGCTTATGATTAAAGCTAGGACCCCGGTTGCTGCACTCAGGGCATTGATATGTATAAGCCTGCTAATGGGTTCCAGACTGAGCAGCCATAGACAATATGCTTCAGTCCCAAGGTCTGTGGAACAACATAAATGAGATTATTATGTAATGTTTTCCTTTCTCTGAGAGGTGCTCATGCTGCTTCAACATGCATGTGCTGCACATTACCCCTGGGTTTGTGTACGGAGGAGGGGTTGTGCTCATATGTCTACAGTATGTATGATTGTCATTTGATTGTATGTATATCGTCTTATTGTCATTTGACTGCGAGTGTGTGTCTGTATGTATATCGTGTTATTGGTCACGTGTGTTTGCAGGGCGAGAAGGGTGAGCCAGGGGCCATGGTTGCAGCAGACAGGTCTATGATGTCTGAACTCACAGGGCCACAGGGCCCCAAAGGGATCAAGGTTAGTCTTACACGCACACTATTTCCTCGGTCAAAGTTCGATACTTGTGTCAGACGATCCACTTTGTATCTTCACTCTTTCGCAGGGCGATTGTGGTGTTCCTGGGCCAACTGGAGTTACGGTAAGACTTTATTGGCTTCTTAATCTGACACTACCCTTTGTAGTAACCCCCCCTCCCCCCTCCTCAACATCTTCTCTTGTCGTGTTGCAGCAGCTGCTTTCATTCAAAGTGTTCTGGAACCTTTTTTGCATATGCACATACAGGCCTGCCTCTAGGCCCCCTATCCAGACAATGCATATTTTCGGGAATATTACGGACCTGCGATGTAGCTTCATCAGGATGTAGCTTCATGAGGATATACAGTTGAAATCGGAAGTTTACATACACCTTAGCCAAATACATTTAAACTCAGTTTATCAAATTTCCTGACATTGAATCCTACTAAAAATTCCCTGTCTTAGGTCAGTTAGGATCACCACTTTATTGTTAGAATGTGAAATGTCAGAATAATAATAGAGATAATTATTTTTCTTTCTTTCATTCCCAATGGGCCAGAAGTTTACACACACTCAATTACTATTTGGTAGCATTGACTTTAAATTTTATAACTTGGGTCAAACGTTTCGGGTAGCCTTCCACAAGCTTCCCACAAGAAGTTGGGTGAATTTTGGCCCATTCCTCCTGACAGAGCTGGTGTAACTGAGTCAGGTTTGTAGGCCTCCTTGCTCGCACACGCCTTTTCATTTCTGCCCACAAGTTTTCTACAGGATTGAGGTCAGCGCTTTGTGATGGCCACTCCAATACCTTGACTTTGTTGTCCTTAAGCCGTTTTGCCACATCTTTAGAAGTATGCTTGGGGACATTGTACATTTGGAAGACCCATTTGCAACCAAGCTTGAACTTCCTGACTGAAGTCTTGAGATGTTGCTTCAATATATCCCCGTAATTTTCCTACCTCATGATGCCATTTCTATTTTGTGAAGTGCACCAGTCCCTCCTGCAGCAAAGCACCCCCACAACTTGATGCTGTCACCCCCGTGCGTCACGGTTGGGATGGTGTTCTTCGGCTTGCAAGCCTCCCCTTTCTCCTCCATGATGGTCATTGTGGCCAAACAGTTTTATTTTTGTTTCATCAGACCAGAGGACATTTCTCCAAAAGTATGATCTTTGTCCCCATGTGCAATTGTAAACCGTAGTTTGGCTTTTTTTAATGGGGGTTTTGGAGCAGTGGCTTTGTCCTTGCTGAGCGGCCCATCAGGTTATGTCGATGTAGGACTTGTTTTACTGTGGATATAGACACTTTTGTACCTGTTTCCTCCAGCATCTTCACAAGGTCCTTTGCTGTTGTTCTGGAATTGTTTTGCACTTTTCGCACCAAAATACGTTCATCTCTAGGAGACAGAACGTGTCTACTTCCTGAGCGTTATGATGGCTGCGTGATCCCATGGTGTTTATACTTGCGTACTATTGTTTGTACAGATGAACGTGGTACCTAAAGGCTTTTGGAAATTGCTCCCAATGATGAATCAGACTTGTGGATGTCTACAATTTCCTTTCTGAGGTCTTGGCTGATTTCTTTTGATTTTCCCATGATGTCAAGCAAAGAGGCACTGAGTTTGAAGGTAGGCCTTGAAATACATCCACAGGTACACCTCCAATTGACTCAAATGATGTCAAGTAGCCTATCAGAAGCTTCTAAAGCCATTACATAATTTTCTGGAATTTTCCAAGCTGTTTAAAGGCACAGTCAACTTAGTGTATGTAAACTTCTGACACACTGGAATTGTGATACAGTGAATTATAAGTGAAATAATCTGTCTGTAAACAGTTGTTGGAAGAATTACTTGTATCATGCACAAAGTAGATGTCCTAACCGACTTGCCAAAACTAGTCTGTTAACAACAAATTTGTGGAGTCGTTGAAAAACGAGTTTGAATGACTCCAACCTAATTGTATGTAAACTTCCAACTTCATCTGTATATTGCTGCTTTTTCAGTTTCCAATGCATCAATTAACAGTAGTTTGAAGTAGTTTAACAAAAAGTGTTCAACAGATGGTAACTAGTCTTTAAAATATATCTAGCAATGATATACATTATTTTCAGGAAACCAAGCTACTAAACTTCCGACTTCAACTGTATCTTTGTCAGCACGTGTACCTGCTGAGGGTAGAAATATAAAGGGAAACACTGCTGCTGTTGTTCTACAGGGTCCCATTGGGCCAGAAGGACCCAAAGGAGAATATGGCTATCCTGGTCGTCCGGTAAGTACCGCACATTAGGATTTGAGACGCTCTTTTAACCTTGTCGTCTACAAATGATAACAATGGCAGTGAGAATGTGTTTTAGTGACATGTAGTGCCTAAACCCAAGAGCACTCTTTTGGGTTACACAAATGCAGAACACTACAGAATGTGGTCATATTGCCATCCTTCCATTAATGATGTGGTTTTTCTCGCTACAGGGTCGTCCCGGAATAATGGGGCATAAAGGAGACAGAGGAGACGCTGTGGGTGTGTCGGTGAGTTGAACTCCGTCCCTCTTTAGATGGGTCACGGACAAAGGTTTGAGAACCACAGCACTAGGGCCAACCACTTCACTAGGGCCAACCACTTCACTAGGGCCAACCACTTCACTAGGGCCCCCTAGCCAGAGCCGAACGGTACTGCAGACATCTGAAGGTGGGGCCCCCTAGCCAGAGCCGAACGGTACTGCAGACATCTGAAGGTGGGGCCCCCTAGCCAGAGCCGAACGGTACTGCAGACATCTGAAGGTGGGGCCCCCTAGCCAGAGCCGAACGGTACTGCAGACATCTGAAGGTGGGGCCCCCTAGCCAGAGCCGAACGGTACTGCAGACATCTGAAGGTGGGGCCCACTAAGCCAGAGAAGAACGGCACTGCTTTCAGTAAGACAGCTTTCCTCAACACGTGTCAGAGGTTCCTGGCCCTACCTCACTGTGCCATGATGATTACTTCCCTGGCCCTACCTCACTGTGCCATGATGATTACTTCCCTGGTCCTTCCTCACTGTGCCATGATGATTACCTCCCTGGCCCTACCTCAGTGTGATGATTACCTCCCTGGCCCTACCTCACTGTGATGATTACTTCCCTGGCCCTACCTCAGTGTGATGATTACCTCCCTGGCCCTACCTCACTGTGATGAATACTTCCCTGACCCTTCCTCAGTGTGATGATTACCTCCCTGGCCCTACCTCAGTGTGCCATGATGATTACTTCCCTGGCCCTTCTTCACTGTAATTATTACTTCCCTGGCCCTACCTCTGTGTGATGATTACTTCCCTGGCCCTTCCTCAGTGTGATGATTACTTCCCTGGCCCTTCCTCAGTGTGATGATTACCTCCCTGGCCCTACCTCAGTGTGATGATTACCTCCCTGGCCCTACCTCACTGTGCCATGATGATTACTTCCCTGGCCCTTCCTCAGTGTGATGAATACTTCCCTGGCCCTACCTCACTGTGCCATGATGATTACTTCCCTGGCCCTACCTCACTGTGCCATGATGATTACTTCCCTGGCCCTACCTCAGTGTTCCATGATGATTACCTCCCTGGCCCTTCCTCAGTGTGATGAATACTTCCCCGCCCTTCCTCAGTGTGATGATTACTTCCCTGACCCTTCCTCAGTGTGATGATTACTTCCCTGGCCCTACCTCAGTGTGATGAATACTTCCCTGGCCCTTCCTCAGTGTGATGATTACTTCCCTGGCCCTTCCTCAGTTTGATGATTACTTCCCTGGCCCTTCCTCTGTGTTCCATAATGATTACTTCCCTGACCCTTCCTCAGTGTGATGATTACTTCCCTGGCCCTACCTCAGTGTGATGAATACTTCCCTGGCCCTACCTCAGTGTGATGAATACTTCCCTGGCCCTTCCTCTGTGTGATGAATACTTCCCTGGCCCTTCCTCAGTGTGATGAATACTTCCCTGGCCCTTCCTCTGTGTGATGAATACTTCCCTGGCCCTACCTCAGTGTGATGAATACTTCCCTGGCCCTTCCTCTGTGTGATGAATACTTCCCTGACCCTTCCTCAGTGTGATGATTACTTCCCTGGCCCTACCTCAGTGTGATGAATACTTCCCTGGCCCTACCTCAGTGTGATGAATACTTCCCTGGCCCTTCCTCTGTGTGATGAATACTTCCCTGGCCCTTCCTCAGTGTGATGAATACTTCCCTGGCCCTTCCTCTGTGTGATGAATACTTCCCTGGCCCTACCTCAGTGTGATGAATACTTCCCTGGCCCTTCCTCTGTGTGATGAATACTTCCCTGGCCCTTCCTCTGTGTGAGGAATACTTCCCTGGCCCTACCTCAGTGTGATGAATACTTCCCTGGCCCTTCCTCAGTGTGATGATTACTTCCCTGGCCCTTCCTCAGTTTGATGATTACTTCCCTGGCCCTTCCTCTGTGTTCCATGATGATTACTTCCCTGGCCCTACCTCAGTGTGATGAATACTTCCCTGGCCCTTCCTCAGTGTGATGAATACTTCCCTGGCCCTTCCTCTGTGTGATGATTACTTCCCTGGCCCTACCTCACTGTGCCATGATGATTACTTCCCTGGTCCTTCCTCACTGTGATGATTACTTCCCTGGCCCTACCTCAGTGTGATGATTACTTCCCTGGCCCTACCTCACTGTTCCATGATGATTACCTCCCTGGCCCTACCTCAGTGTGATGATTACCTCCCTGGCCCTACCTCACTGTGATGATTACTTCCCTGGCCCTACCTCAGTGTGATGATTACCTCCCTGGCCCTACCTCACTGTGATGAATACTTCCCTGACCCTTCCTCAGTGTGATGATTACCTCCCTGGCCCTACCTCAGTGTGCCATGATGATTACTTCCCTGGCCCTTCCTCACTGTAATTATTACTTCCCTGGCCCTACCTCTGTGTGATGATTACTTCCCTGGCCCTTCCTCAGTGTGATGATTACCTCCCTGGCCCTACCTCACTGTGCCATGATGATTACTTCCCTGGCCCTTCCTCAGTGTGATGAATACTTCCCTGGCCCTACCTCACTGTGCCATGATGATTACTTCCCTGGCCCTACCTCACTGTGCCATGATGATTACTTCCCTGGCCCTTCCTCAGTGTGATGAATACTTCCCTGGCCCTACCTCACTGTGCCATGATGATTACTTCCCTGGCCCTACCTCAGTGTTCCATGATGATTACCTCCCTGGCCCTTCCTCAGTGTGATGAATACTTCCCCGCCCTTCCTCAGTGTGATGATTACTTCCCTGACCCTTCCTCAGTGTGATGATTACTTCCCTGGCCCTACCTCAGTGTGATGAATACTTCCCTGGCCCTTCCTCAGTGTGATGATTACTTCCCTGGCCCTTCCTCAGTTTGATGATTACTTCCCTGGCCCTTCCTCTGTGTTCCATAATGATTACTTCCCTGACCCTTCCTCAGTGTGATGATTACTTCCCTGGCCCTACCTCAGTGTGATGAATACTTCCCTGGCCCTACCTCAGTGTGATGAATACTTCCCTGGCCCTTCCTCTGTGTGATGAATACTTCCCTGGCCCTTCCTCAGTGTGATGAATACTTCCCTGGCCCTTCCTCTGTGTGATGAATACTTCCCTGGCCCTACCTCAGTGTGATGAATACTTCCCTGGCCCTTCCTCTGTGTGATGAATACTTCCCTGACCCTTCCTCAGTGTGATGATTACTTCCCTGGCCCTACCTCAGTGTGATGAATACTTCCCTGGCCCTACCTCAGTGTGATGAATACTTCCCTGGCCCTTCCTCTGTGTGATGAATACTTCCCTGGCCCTTCCTCAGTGTGATGAATACTTCCCTGGCCCTTCCTCTGTGTGATGAATACTTCCCTGGCCCTACCTCAGTGTGATGAATACTTCCCTGGCCCTTCCTCTGTGTGATGAATACTTCCCTGACCCTTCCTCTGTGTGAGGAATACTTCCCTGGCCCTACCTCAGTGTGATGAATACTTCCCTGGCCCTTCCTCAGTGTGATGATTACTTCCCTGGCCCTTCCTCAGTTTGATGATTACTTCCCTGGCCCTTCCTCTGTGTTCCATGATGATTACTTCCCTGGCCCTACCTCAGTGTGATGAATACTTCCCTGGCCCTTCCTCAGTGTGATGAATACTTCCCTGGCCCTTCCTCTGTGTTCCATGATGAATACTTCCCTGGCCCTTCCTCTGTGTGATGAATACTTCCCTGGCCCTTCCTCAGTGTGATGAATACTTCCCTGGCCCTTCCTCTGGGTGATGAATACTTCCCTGGCCCTACCTCAGTGTGATGAATACTTCCCTGGCCCTTCCTCTGTGTGATGAATACTTCCCTGGCCCTACCTCATTGTGATGATTACCTCCCTGGCCCTACCTCACTGTGCCATGATGATTACTTCCCTGGCCCTTCCTCAGTGTGATGAATACTTCCCTGGCCCTACCTCAGTGTGATGAATACTTCCCTGGCCCTACCTCAGTGTGATGAATACTTCCCTGGCCCTTCCTCTGTGTGATGAATACTTCCCTGGCCCTTCCTCAGTGTGATGAATACTTCCCTGGCCCTTCCTCTGTGTGATGAATACTTCCCTGGCCCTACCTCAGTGTGATGAATACTTCCCTGGGCCTTCCTCTGTGTGATGAATACTTCCCTGACCCTTCCTCAGTGTGATGATTACTTCCCTGGCCCTACCTCAGTGTGATGAATACTTCCCTGGCCCTACCTCAGTGTGATGAATACTTCCCTGGCCCTTCCTCTGTGTGATGAATACTTCCCTGGCCCTTCCTCAGTGTGATGAATACTTCCCTGGCCCTTCCTCTGTGTGATGAATACTTCCCTGGCCCTACCTCAGTGTGATGAATACTTCCCTGGCCCTTCCTCTGTGTGATGAATACTTCCCTGGCCCTTCCTCTGTGTGAGGAATACTTCCCTGGCCCTACCTCAGTGTGATGAATACTTCCCTGGCCCTTCCTCAGTGTGATGATTACTTCCCTGGCCCTTCCTCAGTTTGATGATTACTTCCCTGGCCCTTCCTCTGTGTTCCATGATGATTACTTCCCTGGCCCTACCTCAGTGTGATGAATACTTCCCTGGCCCTTCCTCAGTGTGATGAATACTTCCCTGGCCCTTCCTCTGTGTGATGATTACTTCCCTGGCCCTTCCTCACTGTGATTATTACTTCCCTGGCCCTACCTCTGTGTGATGATTACTTCCCTGGCCCTACCTCACTGTGATGAATACTTCCCTGACCCTTCCTCAGTGTGATGATTACTTCCCTGGCCCTACCTCAGTGTGATGATTACCTCCCTGGCCCTACCTCACTGTGCCATGATGATTACTTCCCTGGCCCTTCCTCAGTGTGATGAATACTTCCCTGGCCCTACCTCACTGTGCCATGATGATTACTTCCCTGGCCCTACCTCACTGTGCCATGATGATTACTTCCCTGGCCCTTCCTCAGTGTGATGAATACTTCCCTGGCCCTACCTCACTGTGCCATGATGATTACTTCCCTGGCCCTACCTCACTGTGCCATGATGATTACTTCCCTGGCCCTTCCTCAGTGTGATGATTACTTCCCTGACCCTTCCTCAGTGTGATGATTACTTCCCTGGCCCTACCTCAGTGTGATGAATACTTCCCTGGCCCTTCCTCAGTTTGATGATTACTTCCCTGGCCCTTCCTCTGTGTTCCATAATGATTACTTCCCTGGCCCTACCTCAGTGTGATGAATACTTCCCTGGCCCTTCCTCTGTGTTCCATGATGATTACCTCCCTGGCCCTTCCTCAGTGTGATGAATACTTCCCCGCCCTTCCTCAGTGTGATGATTACTTCCCTGACCCTTCCTCAGTGTGATGATTACTTCCCTGGCCCTACCTCAGTGTGATGAATACTTCCCTGGCCCTTCCTCAGTGTGATGATTACTTCCCTGGCCCTTCCTCAGTTTGATGATTACTTCCCTGGCCCTTCCTCTGTGTTCCATAATGATTACTTCCCTGACCCTTCCTCAGTGTGATGATTACTTCCCTGGCCCTACCTCAGTGTGATGAATACTTCCCTGGCCCTACCTCAGTGTGATGAATACTTCCCTGGCCCTTCCTCTGTGTGATGAATACTTCCCTGGCCCTTCCTCAGTGTGATGAATACTTCCCTGGCCCTTCCTCTGTGTGATGAATACTTCCCTGGCCCTACCTCAGTGTGATGAATACTTCCCTGGCCCTTCCTCTGTGTGATGAATACTTCCCTGACCCTTCCTCAGTGTGATGATTACTTCCCTGGCCCTACCTCAGTGTGATGAATACTTCCCTGGCCCTACCTCAGTGTGATGAATACTTCCCTGGCCCTTCCTCTGTGTGATGAATACTTCCCTGGCCCTTCCTCAGTGTGATGAATACTTCCCTGGCCCTTCCTCTGTGTGATGAATACTTCCCTGGCCCTACCTCAGTGTGATGAATACTTCCCTGGCCCTTCCTCTGTGTGATGAATACTTCCCTGGCCCTTCCTCTGTGTGAGGAATACTTCCCTGGCCCTACCTCAGTGTGATGAATACTTCCCTGGCCCTTCCTCAGTGTGATGATTACTTCCCTGGCCCTTCCTCAGTTTGATGATTACTTCCCTGGCCCTTCCTCTGTGTTCCATGATGATTACTTCCCTGGCCCTACCTCAGTGTGATGAATACTTCCCTGGCCCTTCCTCAGTGTGATGAATACTTCCCTGGCCCTTCCTCTGTGTGATGATTACTTCCCTGGCCCTACCTCACTGTGCCATGATGATTACTTCCCTGGTCCTTCCTCACTGTGATGATTACTTCCCTGGCCCTACCTCAGTGTGATGATTACTTCCCTGGCCCTACCTCACTGTTCCATGATGATTACCTCCCTGGCCCTACCTCAGTGTGATGATTACCTCCCTGGCCCTACCTCACTGTGATGATTACTTCCCTGGCCCTACCTCAGTGTGATGATTACCTCCCTGGCCCTACCTCACTGTGATGAATACTTCCCTGACCCTTCCTCAGTGTGATGATTACCTCCCTGGCCCTACCTCAGTGTGCCATGATGATTACTTCCCTGGCCCTTCCTCACTGTAATTATTACTTCCCTGGCCCTACCTCTGTGTGATGATTACTTCCCTGGCCCTTCCTCAGTGTGATGATTACCTCCCTGGCCCTACCTCACTGTGCCATGATGATTACTTCCCTGGCCCTTCCTCAGTGTGATGAATACTTCCCTGGCCCTACCTCACTGTGCCATGATGATTACTTCCCTGGCCCTACCTCACTGTGCCATGATGATTACTTCCCTGGCCCTTCCTCAGTGTGATGAATACTTCCCTGGCCCTACCTCACTGTGCCATGATGATTACTTCCCTGGCCCTACCTCAGTGTTCCATGATGATTACCTCCCTGGCCCTTCCTCAGTGTGATGAATACTTCCCCGCCCTTCCTCAGTGTGATGATTACTTCCCTGACCCTTCCTCAGTGTGATGATTACTTCCCTGGCCCTACCTCAGTGTGATGAATACTTCCCTGGCCCTTCCTCAGTGTGATGATTACTTCCCTGGCCCTTCCTCAGTTTGATGATTACTTCCCTGGCCCTTCCTCTGTGTTCCATAATGATTACTTCCCTGACCCTTCCTCAGTGTGATGATTACTTCCCTGGCCCTATCTCAGTGTGATGAATACTTCCCTGGCCCTACCTCAGTGTGATGAATACTTCCCTGGCCCTTCCTCTGTGTGATGAATACTTCCCTGGCCCTTCCTCAGTGTGATGAATACTTCCCTGGCCCTTCCTCTGTGTGATGAATACTTCCCTGGCCCTACCTCAGTGTGATGAATACTTCCCTGGCCCTTCCTCTGTGTGATGAATACTTCCCTGACCCTTCCTCAGTGTGATGATTACTTCCCTGGCCCTACCTCAGTGTGATGAATACTTCCCTGGCCCTACCTCAGTGTGATGAATACTTCCCTGGCCCTTCCTCTGTGTGATGAATACTTCCCTGGCCCTTCCTCAGTGTGATGAATACTTCCCTGGCCCTTCCTCTGTGTGATGAATACTTCCCTGGCCCTACCTCAGTGTGATGAATACTTCCCTGGCCCTTCCTCTGTGTGATGAATACTTCCCTGGCCCTTCCTCTGTGTGAGGAATACTTCCCTGGCCCTACCTCAGTGTGATGAATACTTCCCTGGCCCTTCCTCAGTGTGATGATTACTTCCCTGGCCCTTCCTCAGTTTGATGATTACTTCCCTGGCCCTTCCTCTGTGTTCCATGATGATTACTTCCCTGGCCCTACCTCAGTGTGATGAATACTTCCCTGGCCCTTCCTCAGTGTGATGAATACTTCCCTGGCCCTTCCTCTGTGTGATGATTACTTCCCTGGCCCTTCCTCACTGTGATTATTACTTCCCTGGCCCTACCTCTGTGTGATGATTACTTCCCTGGCCCTACCTCACTGTGATGAATACTTCCCTGACCCTTCCTCAGTGTGATGATTACTTCCCTGGCCCTACCTCAGTGTGATGATTACCTCCCTGGCCCTACCTCACTGTGCCATGATGATTACTTCCCTGGCCCTTCCTCAGTGTGATGAATACTTCCCTGGCCCTACCTCACTGTGCCATGATGATTACTTCCCTGGCCCTACCTCACTGTGCCATGATGATTACTTCCCTGGCCCTTCCTCAGTGTGATGAATACTTCCCTGGCCCTACCTCACTGTGCCATGATGATTACTTCCCTGGCCCTACCTCACTGTGCCATGATGATTACTTCCCTGGCCCTTCCTCAGTGTGATGATTACTTCCCTGACCCTTCCTCAGTGTGATGATTACTTCCCTGGCCCTACCTCAGTGTGATGAATACTTCCCTGGCCCTTCCTCAGTTTGATGATTACTTCCCTGGCCCTTCCTCTGTGTTCCATAATGATTACTTCCCTGGCCCTACCTCAGTGTGATGAATACTTCCCTGGCCCTTCCTCTGTGTTCCATGATGATTACCTCCCTGGCCCTTCCTCAGTGTGATGAATACTTCCCCGCCCTTCCTCAGTGTGATGATTACTTCCCTGACCCTTCCTCAGTGTGATGATTACTTCCCTGGCCCTACCTCAGTGTGATGAATACTTCCCTGGCCCTTCCTCAGTGTGATGATTACTTCCCTGGCCCTTCCTCAGTTTGATGATTACTTCCCTGGCCCTTCCTCTGTGTTCCATAATGATTACTTCCCTGACCCTTCCTCAGTGTGATGATTACTTCCCTGGCCCTACCTCAGTGTGATGAATACTTCCCTGGCCCTACCTCAGTGTGATGAATACTTCCCTGGCCCTTCCTCTGTGTGATGAATACTTCCCTGGCCCTTCCTCAGTGTGATGAATACTTCCCTGGCCCTTCCTCTGTGTGATGAATACTTCCCTGGCCCTACCTCAGTGTGATGAATACTTCCCTGGCCCTTCCTCTGTGTGATGAATACTTCCCTGACCCTTCCTCAGTGTGATGATTACTTCCCTGGCCCTACCTCAGTGTGATGAATACTTCCCTGGCCCTACCTCAGTGTGATGAATACTTCCCTGGCCCTTCCTCTGTGTGATGAATACTTCCCTGGCCCTTCCTCAGTGTGATGAATACTTCCCTGGCCCTTCCTCTGTGTGATGAATACTTCCCTGGCCCTACCTCAGTGTGATGAATACTTCCCTGGCCCTTCCTCTGTGTGATGAATACTTCCCTGGCCCTTCCTCTGTGTGAGGAATACTTCCCTGGCCCTACCTCAGTGTGATGAATACTTCCCTGGCCCTTCCTCAGTGTGATGATTACTTCCCTGGCCCTTCCTCAGTTTGATGATTACTTCCCTGGCCCTTCCTCTGTGTTCCATGATGATTACTTCCCTGGCCCTACCTCAGTGTGATGAATACTTCCCTGGCCCTTCCTCAGTGTGATGAATACTTCCCTGGCCCTTCCTCTGTGTGATGATTACTTCCCTGGCCCTACCTCACTGTGCCATGATGATTACTTCCCTGGTCCTTCCTCACTGTGATGATTACTTCCCTGGCCCTACCTCAGTGTGATGATTACTTCCCTGGCCCTACCTCACTGTTCCATGATGATTACCTCCCTGGCCCTACCTCAGTGTGATGATTACCTCCCTGGCCCTACCTCACTGTGATGATTACTTCCCTGGCCCTACCTCAGTGTGATGATTACCTCCCTGGCCCTACCTCACTGTGATGAATACTTCCCTGACCCTTCCTCAGTGTGATGATTACCTCCCTGGCCCTACCTCAGTGTGCCATGATGATTACTTCCCTGGCCCTTCCTCACTGTAATTATTACTTCCCTGGCCCTACCTCTGTGTGATGATTACTTCCCTGGCCCTTCCTCAGTGTGATGATTACCTCCCTGGCCCTACCTCACTGTGCCATGATGATTACTTCCCTGGCCCTTCCTCAGTGTGATGAATACTTCCCTGGCCCTACCTCACTGTGCCATGATGATTACTTCCCTGGCCCTACCTCACTGTGCCATGATGATTACTTCCCTGGCCCTTCCTCAGTGTGATGAATACTTCCCTGGCCCTACCTCACTGTGCCATGATGATTACTTCCCTGGCCCTACCTCAGTGTTCCATGATGATTACCTCCCTGGCCCTTCCTCAGTGTGATGAATACTTCCCCGCCCTTCCTCAGTGTGATGATTACTTCCCTGACCCTTCCTCAGTGTGATGATTACTTCCCTGGCCCTACCTCAGTGTGATGAATACTTCCCTGGCCCTTCCTCAGTGTGATGATTACTTCCCTGGCCCTTCCTCAGTTTGATGATTACTTCCCTGGCCCTTCCTCTGTGTTCCATAATGATTACTTCCCTGACCCTTCCTCAGTGTGATGATTACTTCCCTGGCCCTATCTCAGTGTGATGAATACTTCCCTGGCCCTACCTCAGTGTGATGAATACTTCCCTGGCCCTTCCTCTGTGTGATGAATACTTCCCTGGCCCTTCCTCAGTGTGATGAATACTTCCCTGGCCCTTCCTCTGTGTGATGAATACTTCCCTGGCCCTACCTCAGTGTGATGAATACTTCCCTGGCCCTTCCTCTGTGTGATGAATACTTCCCTGACCCTTCCTCAGTGTGATGATTACTTCCCTGGCCCTACCTCAGTGTGATGAATACTTCCCTGGCCCTACCTCAGTGTGATGAATACTTCCCTGGCCCTTCCTCTGTGTGATGAATACTTCCCTGGCCCTTCCTCAGTGTGATGAATACTTCCCTGGCCCTTCCTCTGTGTGATGAATACTTCCCTGGCCCTACCTCAGTGTGATGAATACTTCCCTGGCCCTTCCTCTGTGTGATGAATACTTCCCTGGCCCTTCCTCTGTGTGAGGAATACTTCCCTGGCCCTACCTCAGTGTGATGAATACTTCCCTGGCCCTTCCTCAGTGTGATGATTACTTCCCTGGCCCTTCCTCAGTTTGATGATTACTTCCCTGGCCCTTCCTCTGTGTTCCATGATGATTACTTCCCTGGCCCTACCTCAGTGTGATGAATACTTCCCTGGCCCTTCCTCAGTGTGATGAATACTTCCCTGGCCCTTCCTCTGTGTGATGATTACTTCCCTGGCCCTTCCTCACTGTGATTATTACTTCCCTGGCCCTACCTCTGTGTGATGATTACTTCCCTGGCCCTACCTCACTGTGATGAATACTTCCCTGACCCTTCCTCAGTGTGATGATTACTTCCCTGGCCCTACCTCAGTGTGATGAATACTTCCCTGGCCCTTCCTCAGTTTGATGATTACTTCCCTGGCCCTTCCTCTGTGTTCCATAATGATTACTTCCCTGGCCCTACCTCAGTGTGATGAATACTTCCCTGGCCCTTCCTCTGTGTTCCATGATGAATACTTCCCTGGCCCTTCCTCTGTGTGATGAATACTTCCCTGGCCCTTCCTCAGTGTGATGAATACTTCCCTGGCCCTTCCTCTGTGTGATGAATACTTCACTGGCCCTACCTCAGTGTGATGAATACTTCCCTGGCCCTTCCTCTGTGTGATGAATACTTCCCTGGCCCTACCTCATTGTGATGATTACCTCCCTGGCCCTACCTCACTGTGCCATGATGATTACTTCCCTGGCCCTTCCTCAGTGTGATGAATACTTCCCTGGCCCTACCTCAGTGTGATGAATACTTCCCTGGCCCTACCTCAGTGTGATGAATACTTCCCTGGCCCTTCCTCTGTGTGATGAATACTTCCCTGGCCCTTCCTCAGTGTGATGAATACTTCCCTGGCCCTTCCTCTGTGTGATGAATACTTCCCTGGCCCTACCTCAGTGTGATGAATACTTCCCTGGCCCTTCCTCTGTGTGATGAATACTTCCCTGACCCTTCCTCAGTGTGATGATTACTTCCCTGGCCCTTCCTCAGTTTGATGATTACTTCCCTGGCCCTTCCTCTGTGTTCCATGATGATTACTTCCCTGGCCCTACCTCAGTGTGATGAATACTTCCCTGGCCCTTCCTCAGTGTGATGAATACTTCCCTGGCCCTTCCTCTGTGTGATGATTACTTCCCTGGCCCTTCCTCACTGTGATTATTACTTCCCTGGCCCTACCTCTGTGTGATGATTACTTCCCTGGCCCTACCTCAGTGTGATGAATACTTCCCTGGCCCTTCCTCTGTGTGATGAATACCTCCCTGGCCCTACCTCACTGTGCCATGATGATTACTTCCCTGGCCCTTCCTCAGTGTGATGAATACTTCCCTGGCCCTACCTCACTGTGCCATGATGATTACTTCCCTGGCCCTACCTCACTGTGCCATGATGATTACTTCCCTGGCCCTTCCTCAGTGTGATGAATACTTCCCTGGCCCTACCTCACTGTGCCATGATGATTACTTCCCTGGCCCTACCTCAGTGTTCCATGATGATTACCTCCCTGGCCCTTCCTCAGTGTGATGATTACTTCCCTGACCCTTCCTCAGTGTGATGATTACTTCCCTGGCCCTACCTCAGTGTGATGAATACTTCCCTGGCCCTTCCTCAGTTTGATGATTACTTCCCTGGCCCTTCCTCTGTTTTCCATAATGATTACTTCCCTGGCCCTACCTCAGTGTGATGAATACTTCCCTGGCCCTTCCTCTGTGTTCCATGATGAATACTTCCCTGGCCCTTCCTCTGTGTGATGAATACTTCCCTGGCCCTTCCTCAGTGTGATGAATACTTCCCTGGCCCTTCCTCTGTGTGATGAATACTTCCCTGGCCCTACCTCAGTGTGATGAATACTTCCCTGGCCCTTCCTCTGTGTGATGAATACTTCCCTGGCCCTACCTCAGTGTGATGAATACTTCCCTGGCCCTTCCTCTGTTTGAGGAATACTTCCCTGTCCCTACCTCAGTGTGATGAATACTTCCCTGGCCCTTCCTCAGTGTGATGATTACTTCCCTGGCCCTTCCTCAGTTTGATGATTACTTCCCTGGCCCTTCCTCTGTGTTCCATGATGATTACTTCCCTGGCCCTACCTCAGTGTGATGAATACTTCCCTGGCCCTTCCTCAGTGTGATGAATACTTCCCTGGCCCTTCCTCACTGTGATTATTACTTCCCTGGCCCTACCTCTGTGTGATGATTACTTCCCTGGCCCTACCTCACTGTGATGAATACTTCCCTGACCCTTCCTCAGTGTGATGATTACTTCCCTGGCCCTACCTCAGTGTGATGATTACCTCCCTGGCCCTACCTCACTGTGCCATGATGATTACTTCCCTGGCCCTTCCTCAGTGTGATGAATACTTCCCTGGCCCTACCTCACTGTGCCATGATGATTACTTCCCTGGCCCTACCTCACTGTGCCATGATGATTACTTCCCTGGCCCTTCCTCAGTGTGATGAATACTTCCCTGGCCCTACCTCACTGTGCCATGATGATTACTTCCCTGGCCCTACCTCAGTGTTCCATGATGATTACCTCCCTGGCCCTTCCTCAGTGTGATGATTACTTCCCTGACCCTTCCTCAGTGTGATGATTACTTCCCTGGCCCTACCTCAGTGTGATGAATACTTCCATGGCCCTTCCTCAGTTTGATGATTACTTCCCTGGCCCTTCCTCTGTGTTCCATAATGATTACTTCCCTGGCCTCCCTCAGTGTGATGAATACTTCCCTGGCCCTTCCTCTGTGTTCCATGATGAATACTTCCCTGGCCCTTCCTCTGTGTGATGAATACTTCCCTGGCCCTTCCTCAGTGTGATGAATACTTCCCTGGCCCTACCTCACTGTGCCATGATGATTACTTCCCTGGCCCTTCCTCAGTGTGATGAATACTTCCCTGGCCCTACCTCACTGTGCCATGATGATTACTTCCCTGGCCCTACCTCAGTGTTCCATGATGATTACCTCCCTGGCCCTTCCTCAGTGTGATGATTACTTCCCTGACCCTTCCTCAGTGTGATGATTACTTCCCTGGCCCTACCTCAGTGTGATGAATACTTCCCTGGCCCTTCCTCAGTTTGATGATTACTTCCCTGGCCCTTCCTCTGTGTTCCATAATGATTACTTCCCTGGCCCTACCTCAGTGTGATGAATACTTCCCTGGCCCTTCCTCTGTGTTCCATGATGAATACTTCCCTGGCCCTTCCTCTGTGTGATGAATACTTCCCTGGCCCTTCCTCAGTGTGATGAATACTTCCCTGGCCCTTCCTCTGTGTGATGAATACTTCCCTGGCCCTACCTCAGTGTGATGAATACTTCCCTGGCCCTTCCTCTGTGTGATGAATACTTCCCTGGCCCTACCTCTGTGTGATGATTACTTCCCTGGCCCTTCCTCAGTGTGATGATTACCTCCCTGGCCCTACCTCACTGTGCCATGATGATTACTTCCCTGGCCCTTCCTCAGTGTGATGAATACTTCCCTGGCCCTACCTCACTGTGCCATGATGATTACTTCCCTGGCCCTTCCTCAGTGTGATGAATACTTCCCTGGCCCTACCTCACTGTGCCATGATGATTACTTCCCTGGCCCTACCTCAGTGTTCCATGATGATTACCTCCCTGGCCCTTCCTCAGTGTGATGAATACTTCCCCGCCCTTCCTCAGTGTGATGATTACTTCCCTGACCCTTCCTCAGTGTGATGATTACTTCCCTGGCCCTACCTCAGTGTGATGAATACTTCCCTGGCCCTTCCTCAGTGTGATGATTACTTCCCTGGCCCTTCCTCAGTTTGATGATTACTTCCCTGGCCCTTCCTCTGTGTTCCATAATGATTACTTCCCTGACCCTTCCTCAGTGTGATGATTACTTCCCTGGCCCTACCTCAGTGTGATGAATACTTCCCTGGCCCTACCTCAGTGTGATGAATACTTCCCTGGCCCTACCTCAGTGTGATGAATACTTCCCTGGCCCTTCCTCTGTGTGATGAATACTTCCCTGGCCCTTCCTCAGTGTGATGAATACTTCCCTGGCCCTACCTCACTGTGCCATGATGATTACTTCCCTGGCCCTACCTCAGTGTTCCATGATGATTACCTCCCTGGCCCTTCCTCAGTGTGATGAATACTTCCCCGCCCTTCCTCAGTGTGATGATTACTTCCCTGACCCTTCCTCAGTGTGATGATTACTTCCCTGGCCCTACCTCAGTGTGATGAATACTTCCCTGGCCCTTCCTCAGTGTGATGATTACTTCCCTGGCCCTTCCTCAGTTTGATGATTACTTCCCTGGCCCTTCCTCTGTGTTCCATAATGATTACTTCCCTGACCCTTCCTCAGTGTGATGATTACTTCCCTGGCCCTACCTCAGTGTGATGAATACTTCCCTGGCCCTACCTCAGTGTGATGAATACTTCCCTGGCCCTTCCTCTGTGTGATGAATACTTCCCTGGCCCTTCCTCAGTGTGATGAATACTTCCCTGGCCCTTCCTCTGTGTGATGAATACTTCCCTGGCCCTACCTCAGTGTGATGAATACTTCCCTGGCCCTTCCTCTGTGTGATGAATACTTCCCTGACCCTTCCTCAGTGTGATGATTACTTCCCTGGCCCTACCTCAGTGTGATGAATACTTCCCTGGCCCTACCTCAGTGTGATGAATACTTCCCTGGCCCTTCCTCTGTGTGATGAATACTTCCCTGGCCCTTCCTCAGTGTGATGAATACTTCCCTGGCCCTTCCTCTGTGTGATGAATACTTCCCTGGCCCTACCTCAGTGTGATGAATACTTCCCTGGCCCTTCCTCTGTGTGATGAATACTTCCCTGGCCCTTCCTCTGTGTGAGGAATACTTCCCTGGCCCTACCTCAGTGTGATGAATACTTCCCTGGCCCTTCCTCAGTGTGATGATTACTTCCCTGGCCCTTCCTCAGTTTGATGATTACTTCCCTGGCCCTTCCTCTGTGTTCCATGATGATTACTTCCCTGGCCCTACCTCAGTGTGATGAATACTTCCCTGGCCCTTCCTCAGTGTGATGAATACTTCCCTGGCCCTTCCTCTGTGTGATGATTACTTCCCTGGCCCTTCCTCACTGTGATTATTACTTCCCTGGCCCTACCTCTGTGTGATGATTACTTCCCTGGCCCTACCTCACTGTGATGAATACTTCCCTGACCCTTCCTCAGTGTGATGATTACTTCCCTGGCCCTACCTCAGTGTGATGAATACTTCCCTGGCCCTTCCTCAGTTTGATGATTACTTCCCTGGCCCTTCCTCTGTGTTCCATAATGATTACTTCCCTGGCCCTACCTCAGTGTGATGAATACTTCCCTGGCCCTTCCTCTGTGTTCCATGATGAATACTTCCCTGGCCCTTCCTCTGTGTGATGAATACTTCCCTGGCCCTTCCTCAGTGTGATGAATACTTCCCTGGCCCTTCCTCTGTGTGATGAATACTTCCCTGGCCCTACCTCAGTGTGATGAATACTTCCCTGGCCCTTCCTCTGTGTGATGAATACTTCCCTGGCCCTACCTCATTGTGATGATTACCTCCCTGGCCCTACCTCACTGTGCCATGATGATTACTTCCCTGGCCCTTCCTCAGTGTGATGAATACTTCCCTGGCCCTACCTCAGTGTGATGAATACTTCCCTGGCCCTACCTCAGTGTGATGAATACTTCCCTGGCCCTTCCTCTGTGTGATGAATACTTCCCTGGCCCTTCCTCAGTGTGATGAATACTTCCCTGGCCCTTCCTCTGTGTGATGAATACTTCCCTGGCCCTACCTCAGTGTGATGAATACTTCCCTGGCCCTTCCTCTGTGTGATGAATTCTTCCCTGACCCTTCCTCAGTGTGATGATTACTTCCCTGGCCCTACCTCAGTGTGATGAATACTTCCCTGGCCCTACCTCAGTGTGATGAATACTTCCCTGGCCCTTCCTCTGTGTGATGAATACTTCCCTGGCCCTTCCTCAGTGTGATGAATACTTCCCTGGCCCTTCCTCTGTGTGATGAATACTTCCCTGGCCCTACCTCAGTGTGATGAATACTTCCCTGGCCCTTCCTCTGTGTGATGAATACTTCCCTGGCCCTTCCTCTGTGTGAGGAATACTTCCCTGGCCCTACCTCAGTGTGATGAATACTTCCCTGGCCCTTCCTCAGTGTGATGATTACTTCCCTGGCCCTTCCTCAGTTTGATGATTACTTCCCTGGCCCTTCCTCTGTGTTCCATGATGATTACTTCCCTGGCCCTACCTCAGTGTGATGAATACTTCCCTGGCCCTTCCTCAGTGTGATGAATACTTCCCTGGCCCTTCCTCTGTGTGATGATTACTTCCCTGGCCCTTCCTCACTGTGATTATTACTTCCCTGGCCCTACCTCTGTGTGATGATTACTTCCCTGGCCCTACCTCACTGTGATGAATACTTCCCTGACCCTTCCTCAGTGTGATGATTACTTCCCTGGCCCTACCTCAGTGTGATGATTACCTCCCTGGCCCTACCTCACTGTGCCATGATGATTACTTCCCTGGCCCTTCCTCAGTGTGATGAATACTTCCCTGGCCCTACCTCACTGTGCCATGATGATTACTTCCCTGGCCCTTCCTCAGTGTGATGAATACTTCCCTGGCCCTACCTCACTGTGCCATGATGATTACTTCCCTGGCCCTACCTCAGTGTTCCATGATGATTACCTCCCTGGCCCTTCCTCAGTGTGATGAATACTTCCCCGCCCTTCCTCAGTGTGATGATTACTTCCCTGACCCTTCCTCAGTGTGATGATTACTTCCCTGGCCCTACCTCAGTGTGATGAATACTTCCCTGGCCCTTCCTCAGTGTGATGATTACTTCCCTGGCCCTTCCTCAGTTTGATGATTACTTCCCTGGCCCTTCCTCTGTGTTCCATAATGATTACTTCCCTGACCCTTCCTCAGTGTGATGATTACTTCCCTGGCCCTACCTCAGTGTGATGAATACTTCCCTGGCCCTACCTCAGTGTGATGAATACTTCCCTGGCCCTTCCTCTGTGTGATGAATACTTCCCTGGCCCTTCCTCAGTGTGATGAATACTTCCCTGGCCCTTCCTCTGTGTGATGAATACTTCCCTGGCCCTACCTCAGTGTGATGAATACTTCCCTGGCCCTTCCTCTGTGTGATGAATACTTCCCTGACCCTTCCTCAGTGTGATGATTACTTCCCTGGCCCTACCTCAGTGTGATGAATACTTCCCTGGCCCTACCTCAGTGTGATGAATACTTCCCTGGCCCTTCCTCTGTGTGATGAATACTTCCCTGGCCCTTCCTCAGTGTGATGAATACTTCCCTGGCCCTTCCTCTGTGTGATGAATACTTCCCTGGCCCTACCTCAGTGTGATGAATACTTCCCTGGCCCTTCCTCTGTGTGATGAATACTTCCCTGGCCCTTCCTCTGTGTGAGGAATACTTCCCTGGCCCTACCTCAGTGTGATGAATACTTCCCTGGCCCTTCCTCAGTGTGATGATTACTTCCCTGGCCCTTCCTCAGTTTGATGATTACTTCCCTGGCCCTTCCTCTGTGTTCCATGATGATTACTTCCCTGGCCCTACCTCAGTGTGATGAATACTTCCCTGGCCCTTCCTCAGTGTGATGAATACTTCCCTGGCCCTTCCTCTGTGTGATGATTACTTCCCTGGCCCTTCCTCACTGTGATTATTACTTCCCTGGCCCTACCTCTGTGTGATGATTACTTCCCTGGCCCTACCTCACTGTGATGAATACTTCCCTGACCCTTCCTCAGTGTGATGATTACTTCCCTGGCCCTACCTCAGTGTGATGAATACTTCCCTGGCCCTTCCTCAGTTTGATGATTACTTCCCTGGCCCTTCCTCTGTGTTCCATAATGATTACTTCCCTGGCCCTACCTCAGTGTGATGAATACTTCCCTGGCCCTTCCTCTGTGTTCCATGATGAATACTTCCCTGGCCCTTCCTCTGTGTGATGAATACTTCCCTGGCCCTTCCTCAGTGTGATGAATACTTCCCTGGCCCTTCCTCTGTGTGATGAATACTTCCCTGGCCCTACCTCAGTGTGATGAATACTTCCCTGGCCCTTCCTCTGTGTGATGAATACTTCCCTGGCCCTACCTCATTGTGATGATTACCTCCCTGGCCCTACCTCACTGTGCCATGATGATTACTTCCCTGGCCCTTCCTCAGTGTGATGAATACTTCCCTGGCCCTACCTCAGTGTGATGAATACTTCCCTGGCCCTACCTCAGTGTGATGAATACTTCCCTGGCCCTTCCTCTGTGTGATGAATACTTCCCTGGCCCTTCCTCAGTGTGATGAATACTTCCCTGGCCCTTCCTCTGTGTGATGAATACTTCCCTGGCCCTACCTCAGTGTGATGAATACTTCCCTGGCCCTTCCTCTGTGTGATGAATTCTTCCCTGACCCTTCCTCAGTGTGATGATTACTTCCCTGGCCCTACCTCAGTGTGATGAATACTTCCCTGGCCCTACCTCAGTGTGATGAATACTTCCCTGGCCCTTCCTCTGTGTGATGAATACTTCCCTGGCCCTTCCTCAGTGTGATGAATACTTCCCTGGCCCTTCCTCTGTGTGATGAATACTTCCCTGGCCCTACCTCAGTGTGATGAATACTTCCCTGGCCCTTCCTCTGTGTGATGAATACTTCCCTGGCCCTTCCTCTGTGTGAGGAATACTTCCCTGGCCCTACCTCAGTGTGATGAATACTTCCCTGGCCCTTCCTCAGTGTGATGATTACTTCCCTGGCCCTTCCTCAGTTTGATGATTACTTCCCTGGCCCTTCCTCTGTGTTCCATGATGATTACTTCCCTGGCCCTACCTCAGTGTGATGAATACTTCCCTGGCCCTTCCTCAGTGTGATGAATACTTCCCTGGCCCTTCCTCTGTGTGATGATTACTTCCCTGGCCCTTCCTCACTGTGATTATTACTTCCCTGGCCCTACCTCTGTGTGATGATTACTTCCCTGGCCCTACCTCACTGTGATGAATACTTCCCTGACCCTTCCTCAGTGTGATGATTACTTCCCTGGCCCTACCTCAGTGTGATGATTACCTCCCTGGCCCTACCTCACTGTGCCATGATGATTACTTCCCTGGCCCTTCCTCAGTGTGATGAATACTTCCCTGGCCCTACCTCACTGTGCCATGATGATTACTTCCCTGGCCCTACCTCACTGTGCCATGATGATTACTTCCCTGGCCCTTCCTCAGTGTGATGAATACTTCCCTGGCCCTACCTCACTGTGCCATGATGATTACTTCCCTGGCCCTACCTCAGTGTTCCATGATGATTACCTCCCTGGCCCTTCCTCAGTGTGATGATTACTTCCCTGACCCTTCCTCAGTGTGATGATTACTTCCCTGGCCCTACCTCAGTGTGATGAATACTTCCCTGGCCCTTCCTCAGTTTGATGATTACTTCCCTGGCCCTTCCTCTGTGTTCCATAATGATTACTTCCCTGGCCCTACCTCAGTGTGATGAATACTTCCCTGGCCCTTCCTCTGTGTTCCATGATGAATACTTCCCTGGCCCTTCCTCTGTGTGATGAATACTTCCCTGGCCCTTCCTCAGTGTGATGAATACTTCCCTGGCCCTTCCTCTGTGTGATGAATACTTCCCTGGCCCTACCTCAGTGTGATGAATACTTCCCTGGCCCTTCCTCTGTGTGATGAATACTTCCCTGGCCCTACCTCAGTGTGATGATTACCTCCCTGGCCCTACCTCACTGTGCCATGATGATTACTTCCCTGGCCCTTCCTCAGTGTGATGAATACTTCCCTGGCCCTACCTCACTGTGCCATGATGATTACTTCCCTGGCCCTACCTCACTGTGCCATGATGATTACTTCCCTGGCCCTTCCTCAGTGTGATGAATACTTCCCTGGCCCTACCTCACTGTGCCATGATGATTACTTCCCTGGCCCTACCTCAGTGTTCCATGATGATTACCTCCCTGGCCCTTCCTCAGTGTGATGATTACTTCCCTGACCCTTCCTCAGTGTGATGATTACTTCCCTGGCCCTACCTCAGTGTGATGAATACTTCCCTGGCCCTTCCTCAGTTTGATGATTACTTCCCTGGCCCTTCCTCTGTTTTCCATAATGATTACTTCCCTGGCCCTACCTCAGTGTGATGAATACTTCCCTGGCCCTTCCTCTGTGTTCCATGATGAATACTTCCCTGGCCCTTCCTCTGTGTGATGAATACTTCCCTGGCCCTTCCTCAGTGTGATGAATACTTCCCTGGCCCTTCCTCTGTGTGATGAATACTTCCCTGGCCCTACCTCAGTGTGATGAATACTTCCCTGGCCCTTCCTCTGTGTGATGAATACTTCCCTGGCCCTACCTCAGTGTGATGAATACTTCCCTGGCCCTTCCTCTGTTTGAGGAATACTTCCCTGTCCCTACCTCAGTGTGATGAATACTTCCCTGGCCCTTCCTCAGTGTGATGATTATTTCCCTGGCCCTTCCTCAGTTTGATGATTACTTCCCTGGCCCTTCCTCTGTGTTCCATGATGATTACTTCCCTGGCCCTACCTCAGTGTGATGAATACTTCCCTGGCCCTTCCTCAGTGTGATGAATACTTCCCTGGCCCTTCCTCACTGTGATTATTACTTCCCTGGCCCTACCTCTGTGTGATGATTACTTCCCTGGCCCTACCTCACTGTGATGAATACTTCCCTGACCCTTCCTCAGTGTGATGATTACTTCCCTGGCCCTACCTCAGTGTGATGATTACCTCCCTGGCCCTACCTCACTGTGCCATGATGATTACTTCCCTGGCCCTTCCTCAGTGTGATGAATACTTCCCTGGCCCTACCTCACTGTGCCATGATGATTACTTCCCTGGCCCTACCTCACTGTGCCATGATGATTACTTCCCTGGCCCTTCCTCAGTGTGATGAATACTTCCCTGGCCCTACCTCACTGTGCCATGATGATTACTTCCCTGGCCCTACCTCAGTGTTCCATGATGATTACCTCCCTGGCCCTTCCTCAGTGTGATGATTACTTCCCTGACCCTTCCTCAGTGTGATGATTACTTCCCTGGCCCTACCTCAGTGTGATGAATACTTCCATGGCCCTTCCTCAGTTTGATGATTACTTCCCTGGCCCTTCCTCTGTGTTCCATAATGATTACTTCCCTGGCCTCCCTCAGTGTGATGAATACTTCCCTGGCCCTTCCTCTGTGTTCCATGATGAATACTTCCCTGGCCCTTCCTCTGTGTGATGAATACTTCCCTGGCCCTTCCTCAGTGTGATGAATACTTCCCTGGCCCTACCTCACTGTGCCATGATGATTACTTCCCTGGCCCTTCCTCAGTGTGATGAATACTTCCCTGGCCCTACCTCACTGTGCCATGATGATTACTTCCCTGGCCCTACCTCAGTGTTCCATGATGATTACCTCCCTGGCCCTTCCTCAGTGTGATGAATACTTCCCCGCCCTTCCTCAGTGTGATGATTACCTCCCTGGCCCTACCTCACTGTGCCATGATGATTACTTTCCTGGCCCTTCCTCAGTGTGATGAATACTTCCCTGGTCCTACCTCACTGTGCCATGATGATTACTTCCCTGGCCCTACCTCACTGTGCCATGATGATTACTTCCCTGGCCCTTCCTCAGTGTGATGAATACTTCCCTGGCCCTACCTCACTGTGCCATGATGATTACTTTCCTGGCCCTTCCTCAGTGTGATGAATACTTCCCTGGTCCTACCTCACTGTGCCATGATGATTACTTCCCTGGCCCTACCTCAGTGTTCCATGATGATTACCTCCCTGGCCCTTCCTCAGTGTGATGATTACTTCCCTGACCCTTCCTCAGTGTGATGATTACTTCCCTGGCCCTACCTCAGTGTGATGAATACTTCCCTGGCCCTTCCTCTGTGTTCCATGATGAATACTTCCCTGGCCCTTCCTCTGTGTGATGAATACTTCCCTGGCCCTTCCTCAGTGTGATGAATACTTCCCTGGCCCTTCCTCTGTGTGATGAATACTTCCCTGGCCCTACCTCAGTGTGATGAATACTTCCCTGGCCCTTCCTCTGTGTGATGAATACTTCCCTGGCCCTTCCTCTGTGTGAGGAATACTTCCCTGGCCCTACCTCAGTGTGATGAATACTTCCCTGGCCCTTCCTCAGTGTGATGATTACTTCCCTGGCCCTTCCTCAGTTTGATGATTACTTCCCTGGCCCTTCCTCTGTGTTCCATGATGATTACTTCCCTGGCCCTACCTCAGTGTGATGAATACTTCCCTGGCCCTTCCTCTGTGTGATGATTACTTCCCTGGCCCTACCTCAGTGTGATGAATACTTCCCTGGCCCTTCCTCTGTGTGATGATTACTTCCCTGGCCCTTCCTCACTGTGATTATTACTTCCCTGGCCCTACCTCTGTGTGATGATTACTTCCCTGGCCCTACCTCAGTGTGATGATTACCTCCCTGGCCCTACCTCACTGTGCCATGATGATTACTTCCCTGGCCCTTCCTCGGTGTGATGAATACTTCCCTGGCCCTACCTCACTGTGCCATGATGATTACTTCCCTGGCCCTACCTCACTGTGCCATGATGATTACTTCCCTGGCCCTTCCTCAGTGTGATGAATACTTCCCTGGCCCTACCTCACTGTGCCATGATGATTACTTCCCTGGCCCTACCTCAGTGTTCCATGATGATTACCTCCCTGGCCCTTCCTCAGTGTGATGAATACTTCCCCGCCCTTCCTCAGTGTGATGATTACTTCCCTGACCCTTCCTCAGTGTGATGATTACCTCCCTGGCCCTACCTCAGTGTGATGAATACTTCCCTGGCCCTTCCTCAGTGTGATGATTACTTCCCTGGCCCTTCCTCAGTTTGATGATTACTTCCCTGGCCCTTCCTCTGTGTTCCATGATGATTACTTCCCTGGCCCTACCTCAGTGTGATGAATACTTCCCTGGCCCTACCTCAGTGTGATGAATACTTCCCTGGCCCTTCCTCTGTGTGATGAATACTTCCCTGGCCCTACCTCAGTGTGATGAATAATTCCCTGGCCCTTCCTCTGTTTGATGAATACTTCCCTGGCCCTACCTCAGTGTGATGAATACTTCCCTGGCCCTTCCTCTGTGTGAGGAATACTTCCCTGGCCCTACCTCAGTGTGATGAATACTTCCCTGGCCCTTCCTCAGTGTGATGATTACTTCCCTGGCCCTACCTCAGTGTGATGAATACTTCCTTGGCCCTTCCTCAGTGTGATGATTACTTCCCTGGCCCTTCCTCAGTTTGATGATTACTTCCCTGGCCCTTCCTCTGTGTTCCATGATGATTACTTCCCTGGCCCTACCTCAGTGTGATGAATACTTCCCTGGCCCTTCCTCTGTGTGATGAATACTTCCCTGGCCCTACCTCTGTGTTCCATGATGATTACTTCCCTGGCCCTACCTCTGTGTTCCATGATGATTACTTCCCTGGCCCTTCCTCTGTGTGATGAATACTTCCCTGGCCCTTCCTCTGTGTGATGAATACTTCCCTGGCCCTTCCTCTGTGTTCCATGATGATTACTTCCCTGGCCCTACCTCAGTGTGATGAATACTTCCCTGGCCCTACCTCAGTGTGATGAATACTTCCCTGGCCCTTCCTCTGTGTGAGGAATACTTCCCTGGCCCTACCTCAGTGTGATGAATACTTCCCTGGCCCTACCTCAGTGTGATGAATACTTCCCTGGCCCTACCTCAGTGTTCCATGATGATTACTTCCCTGGCCCTACCTCAGTGTTCCATGATGAATACTTCCCTGGCCCTTCCTCTGTGTGATGAATACTTCCCTGGCCCTACCTCAGTGTTCCATGATGATTACTTCCCTGGCCCTACCTCAGTGTGATGAATACTTCCCTGGCCCTACCCTCAGTGTTCCATGATGATTACTTCCCTGGCCCTACCTCAGTGTTCCATGATGATTACTTCCCTGGCCCTTCCTCAGTGTGATGAATACTTCCCTGGCCCTACCTCAGTGTTCCATGATGATTACTTCTAGTGAAGCAACAATATCTGTTTGTGACATCACTTTTATTGTTGGTCGAACTGGCTGAACAGTTTTAACCAGACTTGGTATACTTGTGGTCATATCTGAAGTCTGCAGATCAAGGGTTGTTCCACTATGAAGGTTTGTGGATGAATGATGTGAAATGGACTTCTGAACCAGTATGTTGCCCATTCAACTCTAATGGTGATTCTGAACCAATATGTTGCCCATTCAACTGTAATGGTGACTCTGAACCAGTATGTTGCCCATTCAACTCTAATGGTGATTCTGAACCAATATGTTGCCCATTCAACTCTAATGGTGATTCTGAACCAGTATGTTGCCCATTCAACTGTAATGGTGACTCTGAACCAGTATGTTGCCCATTCAACTCTAATGGTGATTCTGAACCAGTATGTTGCCCATTCAACTGTAATGGTGACTCTGAACCAGTATGTTGCCCATTCAACTCTAATGGTGATTCAGAACCAGTATGTTGCCCATTCAACTCTAATGGTGATTCTGAACCAGTATGTTGCCCATTCAACTCTAATGGTGATTCTGAACCAATATGTTGCCCATTCAACTCTAATGGTGATTCTGAACCAGTATGTTGCCCATTCAACTGTAATGGTGACTCTGAACCAGTATGTTGCCCATTCAACTCTAATGGTGATTCTGAACCAGTATGTTGCCCATTCAACTGTAATGGTGACTCTGAACCAGTATGTTGCCCATTCAACTCTAATGGTGATTCAGAACCAGTATGTTGCCCATTCAACTCTAATGGTGATTCTGAACCAGTATGTTGCCCATTCAACTCTAATGGTGATTCTGAACCAATATGTTGCCCATTCAACTCTAATGGTGATTCTGAACCAGTATGTTGCCCATTCAACTGTAATGGTGATTCTGAACCAGTTTGTTGCCCATTCAACTCTAATGGTGATTCTGAACCAGTATGTTGCTCATTTAACTGTAATGGTGATTCTGAACCAGTTTGTTGCCCATTTAACTCTAATGGTGATTCTGAACCAGTTTGTTGCCCATTTAACTCTAATGGTGATTCTGAACCAGTATGTTGCCCATTCAACTCTAATGGTGATTCTGAACCAGTATGTTGCCCATTTAACTGTAATGGTGATTCTGAACCAGTTTGTTGCCCATTTAACTCTAATGGTGATTCTGAACCAGTTTGTTGCCCATTTAACTCTAATGGTGATTCTGAACCAGTATGTTGCCCATTCAACTGTAATGGTGACTCTGAACCAGTATGTTGCCCATTCAACTCTAATGGTGATTCTGAACCAGTATGTTGCCCATTCAACTCTAATGGTGATTCTAATATTTTCCTCTTCCTCTGTCACTGTCTTGTTCTCCCTCTCTGTTCTCAGGGATCCCCTGGCCCCCCCGGGCCCCCAGGACGTCCCGGAATGTTCAACTGCCCCAAAGGAGTAAGTATGACCCCCCCCCATTTTTAATAAAGGTTCAAATCCAGGTCTTGTGATATGATTGGGCCAGTGGCCCGCCAATCGGGGGCCCTTCCTATATCCATGTTTGTTCATGTCATTATCAGGTACTATAGCTGATCATGTCATTATCAGGTACTGTAGCTGTTCATGTCATTATCAGGTACCATATCTGTTCATGTCATTATCAGGTACTATAGCTGTTCATGTCATTATCAGGTAATATAGCTGTTCATGTCATTATCAGGTACTATAGCTGTTCATGTCATTATCAGGTGCTATAGCTGTTCATGTCATTATCAGGTACTGTAGCTGTTCATGTCATTATCAGGTACTATAGTTGTTCATGTCATTATCAGGTACTATAGCTGTTCATGTCATTATCAGGTACTATAGCTGTTCATGTCATTATCAGGTAATATAGCTGTTCATGTCATTATCAG